>NC_041384.1:733227490-733270386 GCF_002162155.2 Triticum dicoccoides | reverse complement strand
ATTGCACATATCGAGCATATTGTGTGTATGTTATTGAAATGCTTGGTATGTGTGGGATCTGACTATCTAGTTGTTTATCTTTAGTAGCCTCTCTTACCGGGAAATGTCTCCTAGTGTTTCCACCGAGCCATGGTAGCTTGCTACTGCTCCGGAACACTTAGGCTGGCCGGCATGTGTCCTTCTTCGTTCCTGTGTCTGTCCCTTCGGGGAAATGTCACGCGATGAATACCGGAGTCCTGTTAGCCCGCTACAGCCCGGTTCACCGGAGTCCTGCTAGCCCAGTGCTACAGCCTGGATTCACTCGCTGATGATCGACACGTTCGATGCTGGGTCATGGATGCCTGTCCCTGTAAGTTTGTGCCACTTTGGGTTTACGACTAGCCATGTCAGCCCGGGCTCCTTATCATATGGATGCTAGCGACACTATCATATACGTGTGCCAAAAGGCGCAAACGGTCCCGGGTAAAGGTAAGGCGACACCCGTGAGAATACCGTGCGTGAGGCCGCAAAGTGATATGAAGTGTTACATGCTAGATCTATGTGGCATTGAGTCGGGGTCCTGACAGCGTTGGTATCAGAGCTTGACTGCCTGTAGGATTACTAAGCCAAACTGGTCGAAGTTGAGTCTAGAAATTCTTTAGTTATATAAGGGAATTGATTGTGGGATGGAACGTAAGGCTCTTTTTACTCCTTATACCTCATGGCCTTCTGATCTGAGTCATCATCTTCTCTTCTACGGGGATTAAGAACTAGGCTTTCTCTTCTTTCTATCAGGATCACGTGTTACTAATCCGTAGACTTATAAGATTGTTGGATTTAAGCTTGAGTTCAGTTTCTACTACTTCCGTATGTTAATTGTTGATCTCGAAACCTTGATATCGTGCTTTTGAGTGGTTATGCCACCATTTTGTGAATGTCTCAAATCTTTTCTGAGCATTTACAGCCGTTATGCTGTCCGAGTCATCCCAGGTTTCTAAATAGTTTGAAGCAATTTGTAAAATCCTTTCCCTCTGGTTTCGATGTTCCTTTATGCCAGCTCAATCACACTAATTGTTGAGTTGAGGTAATTTATTGCCCTGACATATATGTTGGAGCTATTATTATGACCCTAGGTGTCTTAGGGGATCACCTAGTAATTTAGCCATGATTGGTGTCCCAGTGTGATGATTCTGGCCTTTATCCTCGAAAGCATTCCGTGATGCTACTTAGTAATAGGTATTCTGTTCATGGGTTCTTGAACCCGAGATTCACTCCACCTACTTCGTGTTGATAGTAATTGTTAGTGCCTTCAGGATATTAGTAACCTTTGCGATAGTCCTTGAAGTCCGTGGTATCTTCTTCTTCCAAATACCATGAACTACTTATGGCAGAAGTTCCTCGTTGAACTGAAATATCACAACAGGATTATTCTTGAGGAGTTCTCCATTCATAAATCGTGACTCTGCCAGTTCTACCTTTCTGCATGGGTTATCCGGAAGAATTATGTTGAACTCGGTTCGACATACTAATTTATGCATCCACAACTCAGAAAGTTATATGTTCCTTTGAGTTGTCCCTCTTTAGTTGTCTACTGACCTTCGTCTATCAATTGATAGTCAAGAGTATGCGCGCGTTCGTTTGTCGATGCCTATTACTCTTGTGGCCCGTCAAGCCATTCCGTCCTGAATGACTAGGAGAAACAAACTCCAGTACCTCATCCATATTTAGGATTGGGTCAAAGTAGTTGTGTTCCGCAGATCAAGTTACAATCCAGCTTCTGGTCTGCTCTACCCTGAAGTATTACCTTCTTTATGACAGGAATTTCATGAGAATTGCACCACCTTTTGTGAATTCTTGACATAGTGATACTTCTCGCCATCCTTTTTCATTCCTCGGTTCCGTGTTGATGCAACCGGAATACCGACAAATGAATTGTGATGTGTGAAATCAATATGCCTAGCAACCTCGTTGCTTGGTAGTTAAGGGACAATAATTTCATTCTTAGCGTGTTGGTTTTTGAATCATCCTTCTAAGACTGATCGTGCTACCTAGTCCTTATTTCGGTGCACCCTTCGATTGATGAGTTAGGATCTTGTCAAGTCCTCACTCATTTGATCATATCGTCTTGCCCTCAAAAGCGAGATTGTTCTCGAGCTTAGTAACATATCGGTGGTTCGTGATTTTCCGAAGATCTTCTCGGAAGTACTACCAGGTCGTCACCTGACCGTTATGTTGAGCCCGTGATCAAGTTGGTTTCTTGTGAACCACCTTCTCTCCAAGAATCGGTGTTAGATATCCCTGAGCTAGTTGGTTAAGCTAGACAACAACTTGGAGAGTTGGAAGATAAAAGCTTGCCTGACTTAGTTCGTTCCAAAGGGATATTCTTGTGTAGTGTGTGTTGAAGAAAGATGATATCTTCATCGATTGGTCCTTGTGATCAGTTGCTGAACCTATTGTCTTATCAATCCTTTGATTTGAGTGTGGGCTATCGTCAAATCAAATCAGTACCAACGATGCTCGTAATGTTGTCTTATTCGTGGTTGATCCCTCGAGCATACACCATTACATCTTTGGTCTGACCAATGCTATCACCGTGTTCACTTAACTATGGAATTCCTTTTAAAAGGAAACCTAGATGAATTGTTGTTGAGCCCATTGACAACATCCTTATCTCCTCCATGATTTTGTTGAACATTGAGTTAGTGTTGGAAACTTTCGAAAGCATTTGTTCATGCTAGCTCATGAAGCATATGTTTGGATGAAGGTAGTGACTTCCTCTTATACACGTGCATTTGGTGAAAGTTGCCGCCGTGAATTTGAGAAAGATTGTTTTGTTTTCTTTGGAATCATCCCAAATCAGTCATGCACACGTGCGAAGTATTCTGTAGTCTGGAGACTTGCAACCTTCATTCTATATGTGTCCCTAGCACACTAAGCCACTGATTGACTTGTTCAAGGAAAAGAAGTCTATGCTTGGGATCTAATCCATGGACTTGCGTAAAGACTTCGATATCCTCGATGATGGTTCTCCACCTGAACTCGGTAGTGTTTAATTATAAGACTGCTACGTGGCCATGCTTGTCTGGGACAACGTGTTCGCATGTTTGTAGCAGAACCAGCTCATGTTTTGGAGCTTACTATCGTAGCTCACTCCCCGAGAATCCCGCAACATTACCTCGTCGATTTGTGTTGCAAACTTTCATTTTTCTTTCTAGACTTGATGAGTCTGGGATATCCTGACACCAACCAGATCTGAATCTCAGGCAGATGTGATGGTTGGAACATTTCCCAAGAGTTATAATATTGGTCTCTCAATAACCGGCAAGGTGGATGTCGTGGCCAACACACCCATCCGGTAGACCTATTATTATAGTATCTTGTTTGAGGAAGTTGGCCACCTCCCCATAGGGATTTCGTAGGATTACTCCCTAGTTGCCCCTATGGATTTCTGTGTTCCGAAGTCCGACCTTTTACTTGATGTTCTAGATATCAAACCATATCTATGGGTGGATTACGCTAGCACATCAAGGAGAACATTAGAAGCGGAGTGCTAAATGTCTCTCGGCCGATCATCCAGATTTTATTTGCTTGGCCTCGCTAAGGTGAAATCTAAGAAAGTGTTATCCTCCTTCGCATCTGCATCGTCCATCGCTATTCATCATGGTAGTATGTTGTGTTGTCAGCACCCTTGACGCGGTTGTTGATAAAACCTTGATGATTGTGGAAATGCTCAAGTTCTTGAGAGCACGCACAAGCGCTACGTGTTATCATCGGCTCTAACTGGGATTCCTCTCAGTTTCCTTGGCAATGCTATAACCCTTTCAAACAGTGAATCCACTCTCTATTTTTGGGTTCTTCCCCAGTTACCAGAATCATTCCCAGCATTTGCATTTTGTTCCCAGCTTGCACCGCCAATGTGCCATTCTACCATGGGTCTCTTCCATTTCCGGTGATAAGCAAATTCATCCATTACGTTGTCTTCAACAAGGTAATCCACATCATCCAAGTCTGAATATGCCATTCTACTGACCCCCTCCACACGATCGCTTGAGAATTGCCTTAGGCTGGTATAAAGGTTTTCAATGATCTCCGAATCAAAGGTAATTCTTTTTGCCACTTAAGGAAATAATCTACGAATCACCCTCCTCCAGGATGTTTCGTCGTGGTATCATGGCAACTCAACTCCTCGCTACGTTGACAACCGTTTACCACCTTCTTAGGTGTGGAATTGTTGTCTACCTAGTGAACCTTGTCACCTGCTCCACTCCATCCCTCTAGAGGTGTGCTTCGTCTCTCAGCTCGAGAGATGATACTATGTCTCATTCCGTGAGTTGCTCGATCTTCGAGAAGATCGATTCCTGTAGAGTTTCTTTCTGCTGTCATCGTGTTGGAGGAAGATCTCGAAAGCGAAGACATCGAGATCAATTTGAAGCAATGAATCAACATCTTTGAGGAGGATAATGGATCATGAAGACTCTGTCAGTTCCGTGTCCCCTCTGTCTTCTTACCTCACGTCTTGAATCTCGGGACGAGATTTTTGTTTAGTGGGGGTGAGTTGTCACAGCCCCAGTTCAGCCCTTGCTTGACTTTGCTTGTTCATCATGCCATCATGTTTAAATTCCAAAGAAATTTGAAATGGGGATTGTTGAAACCCTAGCACCAAATGAAATTTAACTAGGTTCAATAAAAATATTTTCAATAACCCAGAATGCCCTTTGGAAATGTTCATAATTTCTGTTAAAGGTGAAAACCTCTTCCAAAAATGATGAACATATTTATAGGCTATTCCTGGATTTTTGAATTAAATTATATAGTATTTGCATTTGGGCATTTAATTGCTAATAATATTTTAAATGCTCAAATAATCACAAACTGAAATGTTTACTGTTGGAAATATTCCAAACAGTGGCCACAGTCAGTTGCATGATTTTTGGAAATGCTCTGGCATTTTTAATAAATCCAAACACAATTATAGAAAATAGGAAATAGTAATAAAAAAAGGGAGAGAGAAAGGTTTACCTGACCTTACCTGGCAGCCCGCTGGCCGGCCCAGCACTGTGCTGGCCCGTGCCAGCCACCTGCTTCCTCCCGCCAGAGCAGGCAGGCAGCTGCCTGTCGGCCGTGCGCGCCGCCGTGCGCCACCTCCTGCCTGGTTGCCTCCCTCCTCGATGCGCCTGGAGACGCCACGACACCCCTGGCCTCTCTCTCACTCTCCCTGGAACCCCTCGCGTTCTCCCTCGCTCCTCCCCCTCCTCTGCTCTCTCTCCCTCACGCGCCCGAGCGGAGCCCTTCGCCGCCGACGCCGTTTACCGGGGCCACAGCCACCCCCTCGCTCCCACTATGCATCCCTGAGCTCCGCCCTGACCCCGTGGAGCTACACACGCGACGCACGCGACCAGAGGAGGCCGCAGTCGACCGGAGCGTCGTCGTCCTCATCTCCGGTGCCCGCAGATCGCCGTCGTCAATTCGCCGTTGCAGAGGCCTCCCCGAGCCCACCGAGCTTCTCTCCCGACCCCTCGTGAGCCCCTGTCCATTTCCCCTCTCTCCCCGTGCCCGTCCGTGCCTTCTAACCACCCCGATTGTCGGAGCCGACAGTTCCTCGCCGCCGGCGATGACGCAGTCGGTGCTAGAGCCACCGTAGCTAACTCCCGAGCACGGCAACGTGCTTAGCACCCTTCCAGGAGCCGAGCGCGCCCACCCGTGTGACCTGCCGTGCCCCCTAGCGCCAACCCGCACCAACCCCGAGCTCCGGCCGCCGCCGCGAGCTCGATTCCGTCGAGCCCGTTCGACCTCAGCCCCTCCCGCTTGCCTAGATGGATGCGGCTGAGCGCCAGCTACGCGTAGGTGATCGCTGCCGCTGTTTTGGTCGCCGGAGGAGGATTTCCGACCCCCTCCGCCGTCTCTGGCTCCGCCGGCGACGAGCCGCGGGTCAACTCCGGCGAGTTGACCCGGGGTTTGACCCCCTGACGTGTGGGCCCAGGCGCCTGCTTAGTTAGTGCTAGGTTAGTTCGTGTTAATTAACTTAGTTAATTAGGTGAGCCACTGACATGCGGGCCCCGCCCGGCTAACTAAGTTAGTTAGGGCTAACTAACTTGGTTAGTTGACTGGGTCACTGACCAGTGGACCCCACTGGTCAGGTTTGACCTGGTCAACGCCTTTGACTTGCTAACGTCATGCCGACGTCATGCTAAAGCAGTAACTTATTTTCTGAATTTATTTTTATATATAAGAAATTTCAGAAAATGCCTAAAACTTCTAAAATTCATAGAAATTCAACCGTAACTCCAAATTAAATAATTTATATATGAAAAATTATCAGAAAAATTCAAGGAATCCATCTGTACCATTTTCATGCATGTTAGAACAACTTATAGCTGCTGTTTAGCACAAATCAATTAAATGGCATTTGAATAATCACATATGGGGTTTAAATTTGAATCTTATATTCAAACCAACTTCATTTAATCTGTTGCTAGTTGCATTAGCTCAAAACACATTCATATTGCCATGTCATGAGCATGCATCATATTGTGCATTGCATTGATTGTGTTCCTTTCTGTGTTGCCGGTATTTGTCCCCTCTCGATAGACGTGATACCGATGATGTGATCGTTGACACTGATGAAGACTCAATGTTATCTTCAGAAGTGCCAGGCAAGCAAAACCCCCTTGTTCATTCCGATACAATCCTACTCTCTCGCTCCTGCTCTCTTTTACTGCATTAGGACAACAACGTTTCATCTGTTACTCGCTGCGGTAGCTGAACCCCTCTATCCTTTGCATGACCTGTCATTCCACAGTAAATAGATGAAACCCACTAGCATGAGTGGGAGTTGTTTGAGCCCTGTTGTGCCTACTCATTCATGTTTGTTTGTCATGCCTGCTACTGCTTAGAGTTGAGTCAGGTCTGATTCATCGGGGATGAATCAGAGGTGTGTGAACATGTCCTACTATGTGTGAGCTAAGTGTGTGAATACGATTTGGTAAAGGTAGCGGTGAGAGGCCATGCAGGAGTACATGGTGGGTTGTCTCATTGCAGCCGTCCTCAGGAACTGAGTTCTGTGTTTGTGATCCATGATTCAGCTACTACCACGCATTGGGCCCGAAACCAATGGACCCTCTCGGCTTCTTAATCACCCTTGTCCTCTGTCCAGGAGTTGCAAGTAGTTTCTGGTGTTTGTAGTATGCTAGAGGCCGTGGGCAGCGCTG
Source organism: Triticum dicoccoides (assembly GCF_002162155.2). Classification (NCBI taxonomy): domain Eukaryota; kingdom Viridiplantae; phylum Streptophyta; class Magnoliopsida; order Poales; family Poaceae; genus Triticum; species Triticum dicoccoides. Next base: position 733,263,199 of record NC_041384.1, on the reverse strand, counting down.
ACCGTAGGGGTGGGCTGTGATGTGGTAGGCACGTGGCACGGTGTACCGGGCGCCCGTTTGGTGTCTCGGGAACCCTGTTCACATCGTTTGGGGCTGTGAGCGAAACTCCGGCCGGATCTCCTCATGGATGGAACCCGAATAGGCGATAAACCTGGACTAGAGACTTAGGTGATTAGGTAGGTCGTGGCCGACACCCACGTTGGGCTTCCGCTTGAAGGTTGCCGAGTACATGTCGTGTAAACGGCGGTAAGTGGTGAGAGCGTGTGTGAAGAAGTACACCCCTGCAGGGTTAACCTAATCTATTCGAATAGCCGTGTCCACGGAAAAGGACCTCTGGGTTGCTTATATCAGTTCATAGACAAGTGAAAGTGGATACTCTAAAATACGCAAGATAAGCGTGAGTGCTATGGATGGCGTTCTCGTAGGGAGACAGGAGCGGATCCATAGTGGTGTATTGATATGGTGAATATGTGGACTCGTGTGCGCCACCTCAAAAAAAGTTACTCGCAGTCGTAGTTCAGAATAGCCACCGAGTCAAAGCTGGCTTGCTGCAGTTAAACCCCACCATCCCTTTGTTGATAATGATGCATATGTAGATAGTTCTGATGTAAGTCTTGCTGGGTACATTTGTACTCACGTTTGCCTATTTTACGTTTTTGCAGAGAGACTTCAGTCTCACTAGTATTTCTGCGTGGTCTTCGACGTTTAGCTTGTTACCTCAGCTACGATCTTGTGCCTCGGCAGGATTTGGTAGATAGTCAGGCTTCTCAGCCTTTTTCATTTATAGATGTCTGTACTCAGACATGATAGCTTCCGCTTGTGCTTGATTTGTATGCTCTGAATGTTGGGTCATGAGACCCATGTTTGTAATATCTCGCTCCTCGGAGCCTATTGAATAGATTACTTGAGTCATAGAGTCATGTTGTGATGCCATGTTGTATTTGCACATATCGAGCATATTGTGTGTATGTTATTGAAATGCTTGGTATGTGTGGGATCTGACCATCTAGTTGTTTATCTTTAGTAGCCTCTCTTATGGGGAAATGTCTCCTAGTGTTTCCACCGAGCCATGGTAGCTTGCTACTGCTCCGGAACACTTAGGCTGGCCGGCATGTGTCCTTCTTCGTTCCTGTGTCTGTCCCTTCGGGGAAATGTCACGCGATGAATACCGGAGTCCTGTTAGCCCGCTACAGCCCGGTTCACCGGAGTCCTGCTAGCCCAGTGCTACAGCCTGGATTCACTCGCTGATGATCGACACGTTCGATGCTGGGTCATGGATGCCTGTCCCTGTAAGTTTGTGCCACTTTGGGTTTACGACTAGCCATGTCAGCCCGGGCTCCTTATCATATGGATGCTAGCGACACTGTCATATACGTGTGCCAAAAGGCGCAAACGGTCCCGGGTAAAGGTAAGGCGACACCCGTGAGAATACCGTGCGTGAGGCCGCAAAGTGATATGAAGTGTTACATGCTAGATCTCTGTGGCATTGAGTCGGGGTCCTGACAATATGTTTCATCTCTAGCACAAATTCAGTGGAATTGTCAGAGGGCAGTGCTACGCATCCGCTAGATGATAAACCGATTAAACCAGCCAACCGAGGACCAGATAAACCAGAGGGCTGGATTTGCTACTATGGCACACAAGTACAAATTGTAAGACATACGTGAATTGAAGTGAGCCGTGACTGATTGATACAGCATGTAGGTACCTTGTAATAATCGATGCGAAGGCGTGCAAGGCGCGCTTCTATCTTGTCTTCTTCCTCCCATGTAATATAAAGTGGCAGGTTAGTACGAGGGAATAGGAATGTTGGAATGCAAACGTTGGGCAAAACGGGTTTCGTCCTCCTCGCTGATGAGGAAGTCCGGCCCGAAGCAATCCTGGCTTGTTTCTTGTGCTGAATCTGTTTTGGGCAGCAGCTCCATGTCTGCGGCATGAGAAATCAGATCTTGGCACCCTTGGATGGTGCCCTCCATGTCTCCATGGTCTTCCTCGCTGATAAGGGAGTCCGGCCCATAGCTTTCTTCTTGTGCCGAATCTGTTCTGAGCAGCAGCTCCATGTCTGTCGCATGAGGAATCCGATCTTGGGTCCCTTGGATGGTGTCCTCCATGTCTGTGGCATGGGAAATTGGGTCTCCATGGTCTTGGGCAGTGGCAGGAGCATCGGAAGATGATGGGGGCAGCTGCTTGAGGCGCCTCTTCTCCCCTGTCCACGCCTTGTTTGCCTCATCTCCATCATCGGCCAGTTGGCCAATCTGGACGGTCAGCATCTCGATCGAACGATATGACGGCGAGGCGAGCTGGGCGGCGGCGTCGTTCTGCTGGTGTAGCTGGACGTGGCGGGAGGCGAGTGTAGCCGGCAAAGGACGGGGTCGGGGGGGTGGGAGGCAGCGGCGGCGGGAGGTGGGTGGCGACGGCGGCGGCGTGAAACCCTAGGCACTTGTCGAGACGGTAGGTGGCAGAGGACGTGGTCGGGGTTCGGGGAGGGGCAGCGGTGTGGATTGGCGGCGGCGGTGGGAGGTGGCGGCGGCGTGAAACCCTAGGTAGCCACTTGTCGAGAGATTGAAGGGAGAAGCAGAGCGTGCGGGCTCTTGTTTGTTTGGGGCACTGGGCACTCGGTGGCAGGCCAACATAAATTTGCTGTAAATCGAAGGGTTTTCTAACGGAATATGTTTCATCTCTAGCACAAATTCAGTGGAATTGTCAGAGGGCAGTGCTACGCATCCGCTGGATGATAAACCGATTAAACCAGCCAACCGAGGACCAGATAAACCAGAGGGCTGGATTTGCTACTATGGCACACAAGTACAAATTGTAAGACATACGTGAATTGAAGTGAGCGGTGACTGATTGATACAGCATCTAGGTACCTTGTAATAAGCGATGCGAAGGCGTGCAAGGCGCGCTTCTATCTTGTCTTCTTCCTCCCATGTAATATAAAGTGGCAGGTTAGTACGAGGAATAGGAATGTTGGAATGCAAACGTTGGGCAAAACGGGTTTCGTCCTCCTCGCTGATGAGGAAGTCCGGCCCGAAGCAATCCTGGCTTGTTTCTTGTGCTGAATCTATTTTGGGCAGCAGCTCCATGTCTGTGGCATGAGAAATCGGATCTTGGCACCCTTGGATGGTGCCCTCCATGTCTCCATGGTCTTCCTCGCTGATAAGGGAGTCCGGCCCGTAGCTTTCTTCTTGTGCCGAATCTGTTCTGAGCAGCAGCTCCATGTCTGTCGCATGAGGAATCCGATCTTGGGCCCCTTGGATGGTGTCCTCCATGTCTGTGGCATGAGAAATTGGGTCTCCATGGTCTTGGGCAGTGGCAGGAGCATCGGAAGATGATGGGGGCAGGTGCTTGCGGCGCCTCTTCTCCCCTGTCCACGCCTTGTTTGCCTCATCTCCATCATCGGCCAGTTGGCCAATCTGGACGGGCAGCATCTCGATCGAACGATATGACGGCGAGGCGAGCTGGGCGGCGGCGTCGTTCTGCTGGTGTAGCTGGACGTGGCGGGAGGCGAGTGTAGCCGGCAGAGGACGGGGTCGGGGGGGTGGGAGGCAGCGGCGGCGGGAGGTGGGTGGCGACGGCGGCGTCGTGAAACCCTAGGCACTTGTTGAGACTGTAGGTGGCAGAGGACGTGGTTGGGGTTCGGGGAGAGGCGGCGGTGTGGATGGGTGGCGGCGGCGGGCAGAGGCGGCGGCGTGAAACCCTAGGTAGCCACTTGTCGAGAGATGGAGGGGGAGAAGCAGAGCGTGCGGGCTCTTGTGTGTTTGGGGCACTGGGCACTCGGTGGCAGGCCAACGTAAATTTGATGGAAATCCAAGGGTTTTCTAAACGGAATATTTTTCATCTCTAGCACAAATTCAGTGGAATATTTAGAGGGCAGTGCTACGCGTTCGCTAGATGATAAATCGGTTAAACCGGCCGGCTCGGCAGTTGTCAACGGCCGTCCGATCAACCGCCCAGCCAACCAAGGACCTTTGCAACAGCTAGCTTGTTGCGCTCGGGGCTATGCAACAAGGGCCTTGTTGCAAAGGTCTGTCGAGACAGCATCGCTGCCCCGCCATGGCCTGAGCGCCGGAGCTGCCGTGCCTCCTTCGACCCAACACCTCGAGCAGTTGTCTCCACTCTGGCACGATGGCGACAAGCTCTCGCACCAGGCACACTTGCGATGATTTTTGCAACCGAAGCTATGTTTTTGAAACAACATCGTGTTTGTGATGCTTGGCCTCGTATGCTCTCTAACGCCGGCCGCTCCACCGGCTCTACAAGCGGGGCTATGTTTTTGAAACAAGAACCATGTTGCAGAAGAAATTTTCTTCATCGTCGGTATTTTTTCATGAAATCGGACTTTTGTTGTTGAAACCTTTGGAAGCAATACGCTAGTCGCAAAAAATGACTCCACGAGACTTGTGGCTAGCGTGAGTGCTTAATCAAGATCGATCCGATGGCTAATCAGGTGGCGGACGCTGCGTGTCCATCAGCCAGGTAAAAGGACATCATTTTCTATATTTAGGATCACCCATATATCTATATCTATTAGCAAAACGGCTCATCCGTTGCAACGGAACTAAAAATCATAGGGGATTTCACCCACGATGACCCTGTCAAATCAGGGCGAGCCAATATTTTGGCGGACAAATCTGCCACCCTGGTTTCGCCAGCGTGTGGGCCAAAACTAAAACTGGCAACCAAAATATTGGCCTGGAAAGGAAAGTTAGGCTTGAAACCAAACACTGACATGTATAATCAGTCAACGCCAAATTTTTGGTACGGTAAGCGTCGGTCGCGACCCAAACAACCTCATAATCTCCAATGGTCATGACCACGTTTTGCTGCGTCGTCGAGATATACTATCCCTCCCAACTTCGTGAAACCCTGAACGTTTTTTTAAAATTATGAACATTTTTCAAACTCATGAACATACTTGAGATCGTGAACATTTTTAAAATTCATAAACATTTTTATAGATTTTCAAACATTTTCTAAAATCATGAACATTTTTTGAATTGATGAACATTTTATACATTCTTCAAACATTTTCTAAAAAATGAACATTTTTAAAAACATTTTTCTTGAATAGGCGAACATTTCTATAATTGACAAACATTTTTTTGGAAATTGGTGAAACAATTTTTGAAATTCACGAACATTTTTTAAAATGTATGATCATTTATTGAATCAGCGGATATTTTATGGATCAATAAACTATTTTGTATGTCACAAACAGTTTTTGAATTTTTAGGATCTTTTTAAAAGATCCGCCACCTCGTGAGCCGTCTGATCCAGCGTACTATCCGTCTTTGCAACAAGAATATTGTTTCAGAAACAACGGCGACTGTTGCAACAAGAGCTTTGTTTTATAAACACATCGGTGATTATTGCAGCAAGAGCTTTGTTTCAGAAACACATTGGTGATTATTACAACAAGAGATTTGTTTCAGAAACATTTGGTGACGTTGTGAAGCATCTCCGCGTATGATCCCTCTTTGCAACAAGAGCTTTGTTTCGAAAACATCATTGACTATTGCAACAAGAGTTTTGTTTCAGAAACATGATATGCAAGGCTGGGACAGATCCAGCACGAAGGACTCTCCGACACCAACAACGGCGACAGAGAGGCCGTTGGCTGTGCCACGCGTCGTTGGAACGACAATTGGGTCATGCGAATCTCAGTCGCCGACATTGGGTGACGACTCGCCCGATCTAAATGCAGGGAGGAGAGATGTGAGCGACGAAGCAATCGCCTGCCCAAGCTCGACAAGTGAGGCAGCGAAAAAATAAAGAAGGGCTGGAAGTGGGGCGGCGAAGGCCGGCCTCGCTGGCAAACGACAGTTGCCGAACCGGGCCGGCAGCGAGCACCGGCGCACGACGAGCGTTTCCTTGCGGTGCTGATTCGGGACGAAAAATCGAGGAAAATGGGGATAATGTACGAGATGGGGACGTGCGGCTGCAAAAAGTGTGGTGCTGGGATCCATAGGGGACGTGTGGCACTTAATTGAGACGGCGGACGCGAGCCTGATTATCGACCAGCTGACCAGAAGCTTTTCCCTTTTTCAATTCATGAACATTCTTTGAATTGGCGAAATTTAATTCAATTTCATTAAGATTTTTTAATACATGAACTCTTTTTAAAAGCATGAACATTTTTTGATTTTCCGAACAGGCATTATTTGTAGGCGAACAATTTTCAAAAATCATGAACATTTTCTGAATCCACAAATATTTATGAATTATTAAAAAAATCAAAATTCTCATTTTTTTTAAAGGAACTTTTTTGAAGTCCCAAATTATTTAAAGTGGAAAAATGAAGATGAAAAAGAAAAATGAAAAATAACAAACGAAATTTAAAAAACAGGCCGTCCGGACATAGCCCGGCCCAAACAGGCGCGTTGTGTCTTCTCCCAGCGCGCAAAGCATGGTATAGAATGTTCCTATTGCATGGGCCGGCCCAGGCATGGATTCCCCTGTGTGAAAAGGCTTTTTATCACTTATAGGTGGCATTTTCCCTTAAAAAAACTTATAGGTGGTATTGATGGGTAATATTTTGCAACTTTGGAGCAATTTCGCTAATGTATAATAAAGGAGTTATTGTTTCTGATGATACGTCAACAAAATTACTCTGAAATTGCCACAAATTACCCATTATGTCACCCGTAAGTCAAAAAAAGCATTTTTTTTACAAGTCACTGAACCGGACAGGGTTCATTAGCAAGCGGTCCACGAATGTCCTACTAGCATGCAAGCAGCCCAATGGCTAGGGCGCGACCCTTCCACGAATGATCCCAGGTTAGTGCAGTTTTTTGTTTAATTTCTTTATCGATCATATTCAAATACTTTTTAGAATATTCATATATTTTTTATCCTAAATCAATATCTAACATATTATATATGAATTTTTCTTAGAAAAATGTGTAGACTTCAAATATGCTATCGTCTTGCTTGTTAATTATTTTTAAAATTTGATTTTGGATGCAATCTTAATTAGTACCTTCTTTATATGGGGTATCTTGAAAAGGACTTTTATATATCTTCCTACACTAGTGCATCTCGCGCATATCAGTTCGTCCATTTGACAATGCTTGTAATCAATTGAACCGAGCATACCTGGAAAGCTTCTTGCTGCTCCAATAGCCATCAATTTTTCTCTGTCTTGCACATTTGATTCTCTTAGATACTCTGCTTGTGTTTGACACCCAATTTACGGGGACCACCCCTCCACATGAGTTCACGATATACTTCAGAACGACAAATCTAGTGATTTGGCCTGGGGCAGCGATTTTGACTTGACCAAGATTGCCAACCGAGACGGTGAGGAGGGCGATGTTTCCTAAGATGAAGGTTTGGCCAGGTATGAAGGTCATGCCGGCGTTAACCCGCTTGCTGCTCGTGATCCCCATCGAATCGCCATGACTTCTTAGAGGGACCTCTACGGACCACCAATTATGGATTCAAATATAGCAGATCTCGGGTAGTGGGTCTCGGACTATGGGTCTTGATACGATGGTAACATGGCCACGGGTTTTTACCCCGGTTCGGGATCTCCTTAGAGATAAAACCCTATGTCAGACTATTGTTTATTGCTTTCAAGTGAAATACAAACTACCACTATTTAAAAAATCGACCGATATTTAAGGTAATTGGGCAGTTAATCCCGAATTCTTAGGTCACAGATGTGATAACACCTTATCCATCGCGTTAACTGGTCTAGGAGATTAACTAGTTGTCGGGTCAATTAATTGAATAGAGGGAGAGAATTTTGTGATTTAAAATTTTGGCACGTTCCCTCCTTTACTGTGTTAGGTTTACCTGTGCCCTCCCTTCTCACTCTCCCCTCCCCTCCCGTAGTAACCCTCATTTGTGGAGGCTAGGAGCAACCGTCACCACTCCCGTCTCCGAGCAGCTGTCGGCACCATCCGCCAAAGGCGCATGCACTCCTTAAGGATTCAAGCACTACTACTTGTGAGCTGCGTTGGTATTTCTCTGAAGAGAGAGGATGATGCAGTATAGTAAAAATAAGTATTTCACTCAGTTATGAAACCAAGGTTATCAATCAACTAGAAAAATCAAGCAACGAGTCGTTAACAGCACCTGCACACAAACAACAAATACTTGCAACCCAACACGAACAAGGGGTTGTCAATCCCTTTACGGTTATAAGCAAGATTAAATTCTATAGTTTTTGATATATAGATCACACAAAAATACAAAACAAAAGAAATAAAAGAAAATTGCATCAAAGTATTTTTATTTTAATATATGATAAAAGATAGACCCGTGGGCCTGATAACCCACACGTATAGGGGATCGTAACAATTTTCGAGGTAGAGTATTCAACCCAAATTTATAGATTCGACACAAGGGGGCCAAAGAATATTTGCAAGTATTAGCAGCTGAGTTGTCAATTCAACCACACCTAGAAATTAATTATCTGTAGCGACGTGATCAATAGCAAAGTATATGATAGTTTTGATATTAGTGACAGCATCAATAGTAACAGTAACAGTAATAGCAATAGTTTTGTAGCAAGTGCAACACTAACGATAGCAGTAGTAACTTAGTAAGAACAATATAAGATAAACTCGTAGGCATTGGAACGGTAATTTGTTGGATGATATTCATCATGTAATAGTCATAACCCAGGGCGATACGGCACTAGCTTCAATTCATAAATATAATGTAGGCATGTATTCCGTAAATAGTCATACGTGCTTATGGAAATAACTTGCATGACATCTTTTTTCCTACCCTCCCATGACAGCAGGGTCCAATTAGAAACTAATGGATATTAAGGCCTCTTTTTAATAGAGAACCGGAACAAAGCATTAACACACGGTGAATACATGAACTCCTCAAACTACGGTCATCACGGGAGTGGTCCCGACTATTGTCACTCCGGGGTTGTTGGATCGTAACACGTAGTAGGTGACTATAACTTGCAAGATCGGATCTTGATATTAACCGAACCTCGTGGCGAGATCCGATCCGTTGTTGCGGCCCGATCTTTCACGACACTCCACCACCAGCAGTAGCAACCTCTCGCCCGCGCATGCGATGTACACGAAGTAGAGGGTTTGAACCTGCGGCCCAGCACGAGAAAACCAATCTCGACGAAGGTACTCACGCGCAAAACAATTTCCATGAAGAGAAATCGCAAAACAGAGGTTTTCTAAAGATCCCTCTAAAACTTGATACAGGTGTCTACCCTGAAAAACACATCGTGTCTATTTCATATAAAAATAACATGTCTTTACAATGACCATACGCTGGCTATTTATACTAGTATAGCCGACCCTACCATGGTTTGACCAACACGCTAGGCACACCTCTAATTCAAAGGAAAAACAAACTTGTTCTACCAAAAGATAACAACCGACTTGATTTAATCTAAGGAAACAAAAATAACGATGGCTTGTTTGGTTGGTGGTGAGGCTTCTCGTGTAGTCTGCAGGTGGAGCCCACCCTGTTGTTTCAAAGAAAGAAATCTTGAATCTTCATGTACCTCATGAAGTACAATTCCTGATCGGGTGGCCGTACCTGATGGAACCTGTATTTGGTCAGGACTCTTTCCTGTATTGTAGCTACGTAATGGACTAATTTCTCATGCATGCACGTGACCTTGCTTATCTCTGGCGCATGAATGTTGCATGCAGATTCTTTTGTTTGCTCAATCCTAGCTCTACACGTTATTGGTTGCATGCATACATAACTTGGTAACATCTGGCTAACTCGTTCCTTGACGTGCATAATCTTGCTCTCAACAGTACAATGCAAATTAGCAATCTGGCTCATAGTGTAGATGATAGGCAGGTACCTTGGTATATATGGTGCATATACATCCTTAGGATAAGGCAGAATAACAGTAACGCCAGTAATGACAGGACACACGGTCGTATCAGATCTAGAACATGAATATAATGGTGATAACATAAATGGTTCAGATCTAAAATCATGGCACCCGGGCCCAAAGTGACAAGCATTAAGCATGGTAAAGTCATAGCAATATCAATCTCAGAATATAGTAGATATTAGGGATCAAGCCCTAACAAAACTAACTAGATTACATGATGAATCTCATCAACTCCTCACCGACCAGCGAGCCTACGAAGGAATTACTCACTCCTGGTGGGGAGCATCATGGAATTGGCGATGGAGAAGGGTTGGTGATGATGAAGGAAGAAGATTCCCCTCTCCGGAGCCCCCAAACGGACTCTAGATCTGGCCTCCCGACGAAGAACAAGAGGTGACTGATACGTCCACTTTGCATCATGTTTCTTTACTGTTATTTATGATGTTTTTATGCATAATAATACTTTTTGAAGTAAGTCTAATGCATTTTTTCTCATAATTTACAAGGTACGCACAAAAGAGGGGGAACTCCGGTAGCTGGAAATCTGGACCTGGAAAAGCTACGCCAGGCTACCTATTCTACACTACTCCAAACAAGCTGAAACTTCACGGAGAATTTTTATGAAATATATGATGAATATTGGGGCAAATAAGTACCAGAGAGGGTCCACCAGGTGGGCACAACCCATCTAGGCGCGCCAGGGAGCCCAGTCACGCCCTAGTGGGTTGTGCTCACCCAGGCCCACCTCCGGTGCCCGTCTTCTGGTATATAAATCATTTTGACATAGAAAAATAAGGAGAGGACTTTTGGGACTGAGCGCCGTCATTTCAAGGCGGAACTTGGGCATGAGCACTTTTGCCCTCCGGCAGAGCTATTCCGCCGGGGGAACTTCCCTCCTAGAGAGGGAAATCATCGTCCTCATCATCATCCAACAACTCTCTCATCTTGGTGAGGGCAATCTTCATCAACATATTTAACAGCACCATCTCATCTCAAACCCTAGTTCATCCCTTGTGTTCAATCTTGTTACCGAAACTATAGATTGGTGCTTGTGGGTGACTAGTAGTGTAGTGTTGATTACATTTTCTAGTTAATTACCATATGGTTTATTTGGTGGAAGATTATATGTTCATATCCAATATGCTATTTAATACCCCTCCGATCTTGAGCATGATTATCATTTGTGAGTAGTTACTTTTATTCTTGAGGTCACGGGAGAAATCATGTTGCAAGTAATCATGTGAATTTGATATGTGTTTGATATTTTGATAGTATGTATGTTGTGATTCCCTTAATGGTGTCATGTGAACGTCGGCTACATGACACTCCACCATAGTTGGGCCTAAGGAAATGCATTGTGGAGTAGCAATTAGATGATGGGTTGCGAGAGTGACAGAAGCTTAAACCCCAGTTTATGCAGTATTCCGTAAGGGGCGGATTGAATCCAAAAGTTTAATACTATGGTTAGAATTTATTCTTAATACTTTTTCTCGTAGTTGCAGATTCTTGCGGGAGGGTTAATCATAAGTAGGAGGTTTGTTCAAGTAAGAACAACACCTAAGCACCGGTCCACCCACATATCAAATTATCAAAGTACCGAACACGAATTAAACCAACATGATGAAAGTAACTAGATGAAAATGTCGTGTACCCTCAAGAACGCTTTGCTTATCATAAAAGACCGTTTTGGCATGTCCTTTGCCTCAAAATGATTTGGCTATCTTGCTGCATTTTTGTTACTACTATCGTTACTTGCCCGTTACAAATTATCTTGCTATCAAATTACTCAGTTACTTACAATTTCAGCACTTGCAGACATTACCTTACTGAAAACTACTTGTCATTTCCTTCTGCTCCTCGTTGGGTTCGACACTCTTACTTATCGAAAAGAGCTACAATTGATCCCCAATACTGGTGGGTCATCAGTGATGGTGGTTCCGTCTCGTGGATCGTGATAATTCTTTTTCCCTAATTTTTTCTAGAAAAAAATGATTTTATAGCGTCGGTTTCAGGGTCTGCGGGGCCACTAGGTGGGGACAACCCACCTGGGCGCGCCTGGGGGGGGCAGCCGCGCCCTGGTGGGTTGTGCCCACCCAGGTGCCCCCCTCAGGTGACTCTTGGCCCCAGAAATTCTGTTTATCGATATAAAAAATCCTCGCAAAGTTTCGTTCCATTCCGAGACTTTTATTTCTGCACAAAAACAACACCATGGTAGTTCTGATGAAAACAACGTCAGTACGGGGTTAGTTTCATTCAAATCATGTAAATTAGAGTCCAAAACAAGGGGAAAAGCGTTAGGAAAAGTAGATACGTTGGAGACGTATCAGGGTAATAGTTTTCACTAGAGACTTCTCTCTTGAAAATAGCATACGGTGGGTAAACAAATTACTGCTGGACAATTGGTAGAAAAAAGCAAATAATTATGACGATATCCAAGGCAGTGATCATATATAGACATCAGCATCTACTACTATTAGTCCACACATCGACCGCTATCCAGCATGCATCTAGTGTATTAATTTCATGGAAAAACGGAGTAACACCTTAAGCAAGATGACATGTTGTAGACAAGATAAACTCACGTATGAATAAACACCATCTTTTGACTATTAATAGCAATGATACATGCGTGTCATGCCACCTTCTGTCACTGAGATTGAGCACCGCAAAATCGAACCCATTATAAATCACCTCTTCTCATGGCAAGATAAATCAATCTAGTTAGCCAAAACAAACTAGTAAGTTGAAGAAGAAATACGAGGCTATAGTAATCATAAAAGAGTTCAGAGAAAACTCAAATAATATTCATGGATAGATCTGATCATAAACTCACAATTTATCGGATCTCAACAAACAAACCGCAAAAAGTCATTATATCAAATAGACATCCAAGAACAGTGAGGAGAACATTGTATTGAAGATCAAATAGAGATAAAAAACCATCTAGCTACTAACTATGGACCCATAGGTCCATGGTAAACTACTCATGCATCATCGGAGGGGCAACAAGGATGATATAGAGCCCCTCCGTGATCGAATCCCCCTCTGGCAGAGTGCCGAAAAAGGCCTCCAGATGGGATCTCGTGGTTCTGGAACTTGCAGCGGCAGAAAAAGTATTTCATGGACTCCTCTATTGATTTCATGATTTTAGAGAATTTATAAAGGTGGAGTTAGGTCAAACGGTGCCTCGTGGGCCCACGCTTCATCATCTAGTCTTCTCTCGAAGCTTCTAGTGTCTCTTTTGTCCAGAAAAAAAATCTTTAAAAAGTTCCGTGGCATTTGGACTTCGTTTGGTACCGATATTTTAACAGTAACCGGCACGAGGTACTAAGTTAATAGGTTAATCCCAAAAAATAATATATAATTACCTGAAAGTGTATATAAAAATCCAAGATTGATAATATAATAGCATGGAATAATAAAAAATTATAGATACGACGTATCAGGCACCGAGCCTCTTCCTGCTGCTCGAGTTCGCCGCCCCCTCCCCCTCCCCGAGGCCATCACCTGTAGACCAGCATATAACCGTTTGTGTTATATGCTAATATGTTTTGTGCTATGCTACATGCTATTGATGTTTATTGCCTCTCCTTTATTGTTGTTGCTGCTGCATTATTGCATATGTAGCTAAGATATATAGATATGACCCTAATTAACCTATTGATAAATGGGTTATCGGTAAATTTTGTTAACATGCATATTCACCGATTAATCCCTACTCCTCACCGGACCGAGCAGCTACAAGTTACCGATATCCGAAACATTGCAAAGTACAGATGATCTACGTCAGGATCAATGTGTATCCTCTGCGTGCCCTGCTCCTCGGCTTATATGGGTATTCGGGAGGGGGGCTATAGTTTCATCCTAGTCTGGTACGAACAGGAAGGACGCGTTTAATACGATCTCAACATCTTGGAATGTATGACAAGTCTTCGAAAGCCTTCCTTTTGTATGCCATGGGCCGCTCAAACGTGTCCCATTGATGAACCGACATGGGGGGCCCTCGACCCGTCCCACCAGGCGAGAGGCGATGTGATAAGGGCCCCCCAGTCCGGGACATCATCAACGACTGGTTGAGTTTCGACTCGGTTGGTCGGAACATAACCTTTCTCATAAATTAAGGTATAATCAAAAGTATACTATTCTATTCATATTGAAAAATGTTTCCAATGATAATTTTTGTTCGAGGGAACGTTTTCATGGCTGCTTTATAAATTGCAAACAATGGTTACAAGAAAGAAACTAAACCATTAAACTATCAGTTTTGTTAAACCTCAGCTGCTTGAATTTTTTGTTGGCACCAACCACTTTTTCCTTCCTCCCCCGAGCGCGATATGGGGAGGCCGGACCTCGTCGGAGAAGAAGCAACCTGTCCGAAGAAGTAGAAGCCCCACTCTCTCTCTTAGAGATGTGGAGGTGCAGGTTCACCTGGAAGTAGCAAGCTCGCTATCTATCTTAGGGGTGCGTGGGTGCAAGGGGATCGCTGGAATTGTTCACCGATGCGACACTTAGAGGGATGGCCAGCAACGACAGTGGTGGAGGTTGAGGGAAGGGCGGGGAGGCAAGGCGGTGCCGCGGGTGGTGGAGTCCGGTCGTTGGGGTGGGACAGGCTGGGGGCGAGCGTGAGAAGGAAGAAGGAAGGTAGGAAGAAGATGAATAGTGCGGATCTGTTTCGGGCTCTTGGATGAAAATCCTGCGGTCTAGATAAATAGAAAAGTTGAAAGAAAACCCAACAATAATCAGTGTCGCGCGCGCGAATACCAAAATCGGCGGAACCTCCCTCCCCTCCCCTCCCCATTCCCCACCTCCTCGGCCCGGTCCCCACACGCGGCGCGGCGCGGCGGGCATGGAGGCCGACGACCCGGCGCCGCGCGGCGGGGCCCCGCCCCGCATCCGGCGGCTGGAGGAGTCGGTGGTGAACCGCATCGCCGCGGGGGAGGTGATCCAGCGGCCGTCGTCGGCGGTGAAGGAGCTCGTCGAGAACAGCATCGACGCCGGCGCCTCCACCGTCTCCGTCACCGTCAAGGACGGCGGCCTCAAGCTCATCCAGGTCTCCGACGACGGCCACGGCATCCGGGTACGCTCGCTTCCTAAACCCTAAACCCCGGACCCAATCCCCCCACCCCCTGAACCCTTGCTGCTTCCGCGGGCGCCTGCTAGTGCCAAAATCCTTCAAATGCGAGTTGTTAATTGTGATTTCTGTTGATTACGAGCTGTTAATCCTTAGTGCGTACAGGGCCATGTAGGCGGATGATTGGCAATTTTGGTATTGGCGATTTTCTGCACCGGATCTGTGTCTGTTTGTTCCGACTCGGGCAGTAAAAAACTGCATAGGGGCTGCTATGCCATGGGCAAATGAGGGCACACCTATACTAACAGGCCATTTGAGATTTTTAGTGCTAATTGTCTTAGGCAGCATGTAGTTGTCTATGATACTACGAACTGGGCTTGTCTTGTGCTATAAAGGGGTACTACTATATGATTACAGTATTGATTGTTGGGTATTTGAAGAGTTGGTCATATTCAGAATATTTATTGAGCATCCCATACCATTTTGTCAGCTAACTTGGTAAACTTTCACAGTGTGAGGACTTGCCAATATTGTGTGAGAGACATACTACCTCAAAGTTGTCTGCATATGAGGACCTACAAACAATAAAGTCCATGGGGTTCAGAGGGGAGGCTTTGGCCAGTATGACTTATGTTGGCCATGTTACGGTGACAACAATAACAGAAGGCCAACTGCATGGCTACAGGTCAGTCCATGAGCAACTTTATTAAATCTTTCTGCTTGACTCTAGAGTCGTCTGTTAATGATTATTACCATGTTGTACTCTCAGAGTTTCTTATAGGGATGGAGTAATGGAGAATGACCCGAAGCCCTGCGCTGCGGTTAAAGGAACTCAAGTCATGGTGAGTTTGCAACTTTGCATAGTACTATTGCTCTATTGGATATTTATTGCGATTTTTACAAGAAAAAAAATCTTAATATGCAGGTTGAAAATTTATTCTACAATATGGTAGCTCGTAGGAAAACACTGCAGAACTCCAATGACGACTATCCAAAGATAGTGGACTTCATCAGTCGATTTGCAGTCCATCACATCAATGTGAACTTCTCTTGTAGAAAGGTAAATATAGCTGTCTATTGTTTTCTCATGAGTTTTAAGAAGGTGACATTTGCCTCCTCCTCTGTCACAGCATGGAGCCAATAGAGCAGATGTTCACAGTGGGACCACGTCTTCAAGGCTAGATGCTATTAGGAATGTCTATGGGGCTTCGGTTGTTCGTGATCTGATGGAAATACAGGTTTCAGATGAGAATGCTGTAGATGAAATATTCAAGATGGATGGTTTCATCTCAAATGCAAATTATGTGGCAAAAAAGACTACTATGATTCTTTTCATAAATGGTATACAAATTACAAGGCACTAGTAATTTTTTAGAGCCTTTTCCTCCGTAAGTAAATTCAGTTGATTACATATGCACTAAAAATGTATTGCGATGCCCATGTAAATACTCATGTTAAGGTGCTATGTAACTCTGATCAGAGTAATCTGGCCACATCTTGTTCACATATTTTCGATGAACAAGGGGATATCTTTAAAAGAATAATTTTGTAAGACCAACAAAGTTTTAAATGATGCATCCACTGTGATTGAACTGTCATGTATTTTCTGTCAGTGAATTAGTAATGTATTGTTTCTCTATTATCATGGCTGTTCCTTGTTTGCTTTATCCCATAACTGTCCATATCTCCTCTTCAGATAGACTTGTAGACTGCACTTCTTTGAAAAGAGCTACTGAATTCGTGTACTCTGCAATACTGCCTCAAGCATCCAAACCCTTCATATACATGTCCATCAATCTTCCACCAGAACACGTGGATGTCAATATACATCCAACCAAAAAGGAGGTATTTTTTGGCAAAATCTGAGCCTGGTGTCCAACATCTCTGCAATTTTTTTTCAATTAGAGAACAAATGATTTCAGTGATTCCTTCTGTCTTGCAGGTTAGCCTCTTAAATCAAGAGCGCATTATTGAAAAAATTAAAGATGCCATCGAGGAAAAACTGATGAACTGTAATAACACAAGGATATTCCAAACTCAGGTTATTCATATGTTCATGCTTACATAAACTCACAGATACTTGGTCTGTTATTGTTGTGTCTCATGACTCATCACAGTTGATATGATGCGACAGTTGCTGGAGATCAGTTTTTAAGTGTTCATATGGTTGCTTACCTCTATCTTTAGAGACAGTGTATCTGTTCAAAAGCTACTACCAGTTGCATAGTGCATCAATTTTCAAATATACATAAACACTTGCAGAAAGTCATGCTGAAATTCGTATGTTGTCATTTTCTCAAAAACTTGCTCTCCTGGGAAATTGACTTAACAAAAACTTGCCCCTTCAGAGTAGATTGTTATATTATTTGGCTCTTTGAATGCAAATTAAAAGAAATTTAATTTGCAGATGAACTTTAGCTATCTCAGTTATAAAAACTATGTGCATGTGTATTTTATATTTTGATGTAAACTTTTGTGCACATTAGTGATGCTTGTTCCATGTGAATTGCAGGCACTAAACTCTTCAGCACTTACTCAAGCTAACACACGAAAGGACAAGGGTACCGAAGTCAGCACGCCTACTGGTATGTAGCATATACCATATGCATATTTCAAGCTAAAATGTTTCATAAGTACACTATACTGCTACATCACATTACTTAACTCTGTATTATTGAGCTATCTAGTAAAGGGCGTGTGAAACCACCACCATCCAGCGAATAATCTTTAGTATAATTATATTATACTGTAGGAGAAAAATCTCAAAAGATTCCTGTGAGCCAAATGGTCAGAACAGATCCACGCGATCCATCTGGCAGGTTGCACACCTATTGGCAAGGTCAAACTTCAAATCTTGAAAAGAAATCTGACCTTGTTGCCGTAAGGTATGATCTTCATTAGCAAGTTGACACCGGTCACCACTTTCTGTATTTTTTATGCTGTCTTATTTGGTCATCTGTTTGTGCTCCCTGAATTTTTTCTGCATGCGCATCAAATTGTGCACTAAGTACCTGTTGTTTGCCTTTCCTCATGTGAGGATTTAATGATTCATGCTGTTTACATGCTACAAGTCTATAACTCTGGTTAAGTTGCGAGTGCTGGACCTTTTTCTATATTGGTTGCCAATTCATAAATTCTATTTGAAGAAGGGAGTACAGTGATTCGCTATTTTTTTACTGTGGCTGATTTTTTTCTTCTGTTTGTATATGGTTTCCAAGAAATATTGTAAGATCAAGAAGAAATCCAAAAGATGCTGGTGATTTGTCCAGTCGCCATGAGCTTGTTACAGAAATAGATTCTAACTTACATCCTGGTGAGCTCATCTTAACCTGTGATGTCTGAATCTGTCTCCATTTTTGTAGACTGATGATTTATGTATTTCTGCTAGGCCTTTTCGATATTGTTAAGAATTGCACATATGTTGGAGTTGCCGATGAAGTTTTCGCTTTGATACAACACAATACCCTCTTATACCTTGTCAATGTGGTAAATGTTAGGTAAACTCTATACATTACATTGATGACTAGTCTTACTCTTCCATGCCTTATATCTCTTATTTAAGCTAGATTTTTTCTTCTAATATCTGACATAGCTCTTTGAAGGTAACCGATACCCCAGTTACCTGTACATATTTGCAAATGCATGTGCACACAAACAATATTGCTTGCGCACACCACCATCAAACTGCTATCCATTCATATCACATCCAGTTGAATGCCTAATAAGCACCTCTTCCAAATATCGCATTGTTTTCTTTTCTGTACTATGTGATATTGATGATTCAGCTTGTGATGCAGCAAAGAACTCATGTACCAACAAGCCTTGTGCCGTTTTGGGAACTTCAATGCTATACAGCTCAGTGAACCTGCTCCGCTTCTGGAGTTGCTGACAATGGCACTGAAAGATGACGAGTCAATGAGTGATGTAAATGAGAAGGAGAAACTAGAAATTGCAGAAGTAAGTTATTTTCTTAATTCCTCGAGTCATAGTTGATCTTGTAGGTGATGGAACAGATATAAGTTTTTTATTTGTCCACCTGCATATTGTTTCTGTTTCTTGATTCTTGTAATACGGCTCAATCGTTTGATTCATGTAGCATCGCTCTGTTGATGAAGATAGTGCTTGTTTGCAGGTGAACACTGAGATACTAAAAGAAAATGCTGAGATGATTAATGAGTACTTCTCTATTCACATTGATCAAGGTGGCAACCTGACCAGACTTCCTGTTGTACTTGATCAGTACACCCCTGATATGGATCGCCTTCCAGAGTTCATGTTGACTCTAGGAAATGATGTAGGTTTCCTTTTGTTATGCTGTTGCGTTCATTACATATGGTATTTTAAATTTGGTCATGATATTTGATTATCCATTCCCTGCTGAGGCGATGGCAAGTAGGTTTTCAGGCTGATATCGTGTTCAAAATTTAATTTCGGTGTTTCATGTAGATATGGCAGCTAGCTGGCCGCGAGTAACTTCTGTTTCTTATTCATATTTTAAGTTGTTTCGGAATTCCATTTCCGGGAGTTGTTGCTTTATGATATATTTTGTTTCAGATTTTACTTTAGTTATGCAAACTGGCAGTCCTGATTTTTAGTGATTACCATCTTATAATAGATTGCCTGGGACGTTGAGAAAGAGTGCTTCAGAACGGCAGCAGCTGCTATTGGAAACTTCTATGCGCTTCATCCTCCCATCCTTCCAAATCCATCTGGCAAAGGCATTCGATTATACAAGAAAAATAAAGATTTCATGGAAAGTGCTGGGCAGGCTGATAACGATTTAACAAGTACAGGTGAGCTTGTTGGGTATCTGTATTCTATAGTTGTATACCCATTAAAGTGCATGAAGAACATATATGCTTAGTGTTACACCCTAGTAGGTAACAGAATCCGCAGTTTCTCCCACTTCGCTTCCCATTAACCGCCAAGATGACATGACACTGTAATAGACATACTAAAGAATATATCCATTATATATGATGCTGCAACTAGATATTCATTCAGAGTTAATTGCCATTGGGGCTAAATATGTACTCCATTACAGATGAAGATGACATTGACCAAGAGCTGCTTGCGGAAGCAGAGGCGGCATGGGCTCAACGCGAGTGGACCATCCAGCACGTCTTGTTCCCGTCCATGCGACTTTTCCTCAAGCCCCCTAAGTCGATGGCAACAGACGGAACATTCGTCCAGGTTCCCTCCCCACCCGGCTTCAGTTGTCCTTTATGTTTGGTGGTTCAGTCATCTGCTTATGCTCGCACCATAGCCTGTCACTGCACTCCTGTCTATTTACTGCTCAATGTTGGCGCCACAATGCCCATTGCCTTTTCTCACACAAGCATGCTGCCTAAAAAGCTACCTATCATAAAGTCGTAAAATTATGGTACTAAGTAGTACTCCATCCGTTTCTAAATATTCGTCTTTTTAGAGATTTCAAATGAACTACCACATATGGATGTATATAGACATATTTTAAAGTGTAGATTCACTCATTTTGCTCCGTACGTAGTCACTCGTTGAAGTCTCTAGAAAGACAAATATTTAGGAACGGAGGGAGTAGCTAAGTATTTTTTCCCAAACAATCACCAAGCCACATTACACGCGACATTGTTCGCGAGTAGGCATGCCAACTTTGTTTCGACAATGAGTCGTAAAAAGGAAAAAAAATGGCATGGTTTCAAGTGCAACCACTAGAACTGTGTGAAATACCTTATTATCGATAGATGACGTGGCATCAACACACTCTGATATTGAGCTGTATTTTGAACCTGTGCAGATTGCTTCTCTAGACAAGCTTTACAAGATCTTCGAGAGATGCTAGCCGACACGCAGGCCGTCCGTGAGGCACACGGTATGTAGAGAAGGAAGGGAGAGCGCGACCGACGCCTTTTCTCGTTCCTTCTGGGACGGACGTGTGGTGCCACTTTTTTTTTTTTTTTTGGTAGCGCTGTAAATATTTGAAGGATGAGCAGAATTTGCTGACTCCAGCTCTGGAATTGAGTAGCAAATGCAAGAATGCGTCGGCTTTGCTACGCAATGCTGATATGTTTCCCTTAAGTAACCATGCTGGTAAAAATGCCATGCCCTCTTGCAATGATCGCGCAACCGAAGCCATCGCCACAGACTTTTTTTTTCTCGAAAGGTTATACCAAAATCAAACGCGGGCTGGTGCCCTGTTTTGAAGGCGGCAGCCTTTCTCTAAAATTAAAACAAATTTGTTCAAAATCTTCATCATAAAATCAAAGCATGTGGAAACGCTTCTACAATTCTGCAAGAATTGTGCAAGAGAGGAAGAAAGAGAAAACTGGACCGCCATGTGTCCCTGCGGGTGGGTCCGGAGGGAAACCCCACTCCAAATCCAATTACCACGCCCCGTCCTCCCTCTCTCCCTTTACCCCATCCATCCATATCCCCCCGAGCAAAACCCTAGCTAGCCCCTGTCCAGAGTCCAGAACCCGTCCGCACGCCCGCTCGCCGCCGCCGCCGATGGCGAAGCCCCGCCGCGGCCGCTCCGGCTCGCGGTCCTCGTCGGGCTCCTCCTCCCGCTCCGCGTCCTCGGGCTCCTCCCGCTCGCGCTCGCGCTCCCGCTCCCTCTCGTCGTCCTCCTCATCGCCCGCTCGCTCCCGGGGCCGCTCCCCTCCCGCCGCCAAGCGCAGGTGAGCAACCGCCGCCCTTCCCTTCCCCTCCCATCCCCCCCCGCCGCCGCGCGGCCCCGGATCCGTCTCGTGCGGATTCAGCCCTGGGGTTTTGGGCTCTGGGGTTTCGACGGCTTGTTCGTAGATTCCGAATTGCGGCCTCCTGGGGCGGCGGGGTGGTGCTCGGGCCCTGGGTTCCAGGCCGGCGATGGTCCCCGCGCTGGATTTGTTGACTGAATCCTGTGCCCGTGCTTGTCCAACACTGTGTGTATGTTCCCAACGGCTTGGAGGAGTGGCTCCTTCAGGGCCGTGGGGGTCTGCTCGTGCCTGCTTACGTTTGCCCTGCCTCTCATCTGCACAATGCTGTATGCTTGAAAGGTTAGCGTTGGATTAACTGATTTGGGCCGCACTCCGTCGGAGACAACATTGAACACCAATTTGTGCGCCTGCTTGGGGCCTTGTTTTCTCGACTTGGTGCTAAAGGCTGGGGTAGATAGTTCTTGTCTTTGTTCATCTATATAAATCCACAGTTTCTAGGTGATAGAACCGATTTTTTAGGAGTGCACAGCAGCTGGACTACGCTATAGCTTAGGATGGATGATTCTGATGTGTGAAATTACGAATGTATATGTGTCCTGCTTGTTAAATTTTCTATGTTGTCAAGCGTAGCCACTTCTGGGATCGAATAATACGGATGCAGGTTTTTAGTATCTATATTGTACAAGGTATTTAAAATAACCATGTTCATTGAAAAATGTGTTTTTGAGTGATGCTTGAGATAGGATGGAAACTCAAGTTAATTGCCAGAGACAGAGCCTCATAATTCAGATGTGACTTTGTTGTTTGTTAGCTGCTTGGTGTGAGCATTTAAATGTGTTACATCTGCTACTCCCTTGGCAAAGAAGGTCTGTGATGGTCTGCATGTGCTAGTGCCACTAAGCATCCTATTTAAGTTTAACCGTAGGCTGTACATCCATGAATTTTTTAGTTTGGCTTTGTATTTTTATGCATTTAGCCTCCACTGAATCTCCGAGTTCCAGTTTGATTCTTTCCCTGCACCTGTTTATCCATTTGAAACATATCTGTATTTATAGTCCTAAGACCAGTTCAATACCTCTTCTTTAAAGTTCTAGATGAACCAGATCTTACTGATACCAATTCCTTCTTCTTTTTACCCTTTAAACCATTGCTTTAACTTGTCATGGTTGCTGCTCTAATTTTATTGCAAATTGCACTGAATATGCTCATACTCAAAAGTTGCCTTGCTTGCTGCATTTGACTAAAGCAGGGTTCTTTGGTGGCTTGTATTTTGGTGTGTTTTCTTATGTTAATTATCTTTAATCTGGAAACATTTATTTACGGCGCTGCTATCTACACAGTTCACCTGGAGCAAAGAAAGGTCGATCACCTTCACCCGCCCTCAAAAAAGGGTCACCATCAAGGAAAGGCCGCTCATCATCTCCCCCACCGAAGAAAGCTTCACCTCCTAGGTACAAGCTTGCAGAGGATCTGTATATTTTATATTTTTTCTACCCGCACTGCATTGATGCTTGTTCATATAAGCATATGCCACTTGAACTTTTTATCATTTTGTCTCCCACAGAATAGCTACTCAACATAAAAATTGGTATTTAATTGATGCATTTTCGGATGACAACTACCATGCCTGTCCGGTGCCCATTATTTTTTAGCTTCTCCAGTTCCTTTATGTTAGCATGATATAACTACTGTTGGTGCCTTGGTTGCATTACTGACCTTGTTGTTTCTGTCTCTCGTAGTTAGATATAGTGAGAATGTATTGTGCTCTCTTGTTATGCATGTAACATACTCCCTCCGTCCGGAAATACTTGTCATCAAAATGGATAAAAGGGAATGTATCTAGACGTATTTTAGTTCTAGATACATCTCTTTCTATCCATTTTGGTGACAAGTATTTTCGGACGGAGGGAGTACTTACCAAATTGGTGCTACTTGTTTCAGGAAAGCATCTCCTCCTCCTCAGTCGGTTGTACTACATGTTGATCATCTATCCCGAAATGTGAATGAGGCTCATTTGAAGGAGATATTTGGTGAGTTTATCTTCGTGTTCCATGATCTTGTATCTTAATTTCTCGAAGGTTTAGTTGTGCAACTTTTATCGACAACTTATGTTCTTCTGTGGATCGGGCATGAAAGTGATTGATCTTAACTTAGCTTGATGTTTAACTTATTTGGTAAAATTTTGAGATACTTCTGTACTTGCTAGAGGTAACATCGTCATTAATCAATTTCATCGGAGTGGTAGGCTAGGGGCTCTCATGTTTGAAGTTGAAATTGTAAGCATCGTGCATGCCCTTATGCCAGTATTCAGATGGAGATTATGGAACAGAACTATTATTGCTTTGTTCTAAGTCCTGTTCATGACAGCAATTTTGAGGGTTGCAGAAAGCATTGGAACAATGATCTGTTTTCCGATTACTATGTTACACAGTATAATGAGCTAACCATCCTTGGTACTCCCTCCGGTCCTTTTTATTTCGCATATAAGATTTGTCTGAAGTCAAGCCTCGTAAAGTTTGACCAACTTCATAGAAAAAAAATATCAACATTCACAATGTGAAATCAATACCTGTTTATGCATCAGGACTTAAAGTTTCATATTGTATAACTTTAGCATGATAGATGTTAATATGTTTTCATATAAATATGGTCAAAGTTTGAGAAGTTTGACCTCAGACAATTCTTATATGCAGAGTAAAAAGGACCGGAGGGAGTATAACACACATAGTATAATGAGCTAACCATCCTTAATTTGCAGGAAATTTTGGTGAAGTGGTGAATGTGGAGCTATCAATGGACAAATTTGTAAGAAGTGTTGCATTGGTATTATCTGATAAAGCTTCTCCCGTCTCTTGACATCTAATCTGAGCTTTTTAATATATATAGGTTAATCTCCCTCGTGGGTATGGATACATCGAGTTCAAGAAGAGGACTGATGCTGAGAAGGCTCTTCTTTACATGGATGGTGTATGCCTTCTGCCTTATGTTTTTGATATGCTTTCTGCCGTATGTTTTTTATTTTTCTTATGCAAATATGACAAAAAGAAACTTCATATCTTCTCAGGGGCAAATTGATGGAAATGTTGTCAAGTTGAAGTTCACACTGCCACCACGCCAAAGGGCTTCTTCACCTTTAAAGCCACCTCCTCCTCCCCCCAAAAGAGATGCTCCTCCGAATGATAAAGTTGCTATTGGTGCTGAAAAGGATGCTCAGCAGCGGCCTGGGGGATGTAAGTGTCTGAAGCTTTATATAGCTTATAGGTTATTCAGGGCCTACTATAATGGGCATTTCTCTGTGATCTGGTTGTTTAATAAGCATTGCCCCCATCTAGGATAATTTCTAGGTGGATATTTTGCCTTTTTTATTGATGATCCAATCCTGTTTCATTTGCCAGCAGCATCTCCACGAAAGAAGCCAGCTTCTCCGCCGCGAAAGAGGTCTCCTCCAAATAGAAGGGCTGAGTCACCCCGGCGTCCACCCAATCCATCTCCAAGGCGTCGTGCTGATTCTCCTATTCGTCGTCGACCAGATCTTTCCCCTGTTAGGCGTGGTGATAGAAGACCAGGATCTCCAATTAGAAGACGTTCTCCTTCACCTAGAAGGCATAGGTCACCAATGCGGTGAGTTTTCTAAACTGCCATTCTTGTATCTAGGGTATTGTAATGCTGATAAATTGCTGACAACTGGTCTTGCAACTGTCACCTTAGGAGGGGTCGTGGCAGCTTATCACCGCGCAGACGCTCCCCGGGGCCTCCTAGGCGCTCACCTGGGCCTCCCAGACGGCGGTAAGTCACTTTGAGCTTGTGCTGTCGATCACTTCTGTACAACTAGCCTGACTATCTTATATACTCAGTCCTCTGTATGATATATTTTACACTGGCTTGATGTGTTAAATGTTTTGGGTATTGCTTCTCATTCATTCCTGTGTGTAACTCTGTCCATCTATTCCATGTTTGTACAATTGTAATTGACTATATGATTTTGCTGTACATTTTGATGAGCAGTCTCTATGTGCCAATTGTTGAAACTCCATGTGCGAAGATAGCTTGGGTTTTCTGTGTTGGTCTATTGGGTTCTGTGTTGTGTTGTCAGGATGTTCTTCTATATCAGTTTTTTCAACTACATTAATTGTATTGGTTCTTGCTTTTGGAAGCAGATCACCACCACCAAGGAGGTTGAGGAGTCCTCCAAGAAGGCCACCACCACCACCTCCGCGTCGTCACAGCCGCTCCCCTCCTCCTCGCCGCCCTCTTCACTCCCGCTCCAGATCAATTTCTCCACGCAGGTAATGGCATTCTGCCTTGCAAATCTTCCAATGGAGCTCATCTCTTTGTTCAGCTTCCAAAATGATATTCCTGGAGTCTTCCTAATTCTCTTTGTGGTAGCAGGGGCCGGGGACCACCATTGAGGCGTGGAAGGTCAGATTCATCCTATTCTGCATCACCCAGTCCTCCAAGAAAGGTGAGCGCAACATCTCAGTGGTTTCTGTTGCCTCCCGTAGAAAACAGTACTTGAATGTTTGGTTCTGTTATTTTGGTCCTTGTACGTAGTACTAATATAAGACGTTAAATTCTGATAACTTTCTTCTACAGGGACCGAGAAGGGTGTCAAGGAGCCGCAGCCCTAGAAGGTATGCGACGGTTTTAAATCATGTGGTGTTTTGCATTATTTCCACATATTGAAACTGAATTGCTACTAGCTTATATTTGTAAAACTAAAAAAAAATGACATGTCTCTCAGGCCTCCCAGAGGAAGGAGTGGCTCTAGCGACAGCGGGAGCAGCAGCTCTTCCCCAACCCCAAGGCGCAGGTAGAAAGAAACTCGTGACCCGTGTTGTTCCTGGCAGGTAAAAAACTTTCTCTTCTCTCTCGACTATCACTATGGATTGCGTCTGCATGTATCTTGCTGTGAGCTCAAGTCAAGAGGTGATCGATCTGAGGCCGGACGATGAGGTGCTCGACATGCCTGGCAGAGTCCCTGGCATTTGTACTCACAAGAGATAGACTGTATGACGATGACTTGTGTTGATGATTTGCCTGTACCGGAAGTACTTTTTTATAATTCTGCGGTTGTTCGTCAACTATGAATCTGGATATTATTCTGTTTTTCACTCCTGAGAATTAATTAATGAGCTGTTTACTGGTTGATGGATTGGTTTGTGCTGCGTTGCTTTGTCAAATTGATTTCTTTAAATGTCGGCTGATTGTTTTGCATTTTGAACGTGCTTGGATGAGCCCTTTTTAGTTTGGTGCCTGACCCTGGCATTAGTTGTCCTGATCGAGCAACTGACACTAAACCTTGTCTGGCCACTTGCTCTGCTACTCGTAACTATTGAAAGGATGTTAGGCTCTCTTGATAGTGGATGAAAGGATGTTGTTTTGAGGCCATCTCATAACACAGAACTGCAAAAGAGTGGTGTTGTTTTGGGGCCATCACATAACGCAACAGAAAAAGAATGATGCCATAAGGAAAGGCGTCTATGGCGAGAGTGGATTTTTGGAATCCGGGTGTATTGGAGTATCTTATTTTAAATACTTTGAAAATCACATTTAAGGTTTCATTTTGTTTTTGAAAAACAATTCAATGTGATCATATGGATGTATACTACACATGTGTAAAGTTTGGTGATGAATAAGTGAAGTAAATATGCGACCTATACAAAAATGACAAAATGATGATTTCCAAATAGTGAACGACATATGTAACTTCCGAACGTTCTGGATTTAACAACAGGTCCGAACGACTTGCTTGTTATCCAACCAGTCGATCCGTTTCTCACGCGTTGTCGCGAACCAACAACCGACTGCGTGATATACCGGTGCACTACCATCAGGCTAAGGCAGTTCTCATGTTGTGGATATAGGTTAGCTCGTATTTATACTTTCTACGAAAGTTGGGACAATAACAATGCTTTCGACGATGGAAAGAACCATGTGGAAAAGTTTTTTTTAAGGAACAATGCCTTGTATTTGATGACCAATTTTTAGAGAAACTAGCAAACATGCCCGTGCGTTGCAACGGGAGTAAAAAAAATTACACGCTAGCCCAATAAGTATGACTCAATACCCTGACATATGAGTGTCCTTTATTTTAACACGATGGCTCATCATGTTGCCAATTATCTTCTCACTCTCGTTGATGATATCCACGTGATCGCAATGCATTCGACGTGGTAAATCCCAAGGCAATGAGCTTGCCGCAGCACGACACAGTTGTCGTTGTCTCGCGCAAGGGAATGTTTAAACTTTTAAAAACAAATCTCATCAATCACGAACTACTCCCAATGCCTAGACATATAAAGAATTTCCAAAAGCTAATCAAATCCTAGACATAAAATACATCAGAATCCGCTAACAGTTTTTCGAATCGATAAACATTTTTTAAAAAATTGGGCATTTTTTCAAAACATTCACGAACATTTGTCTTTTAGACGAACATCTATTGAAATGCATGAATAGTTTCAAATTCATTACCATTTTTTGGACTCAGCAATCATTTTTTGAATCAATGAACTTTTTTAAAATAGGGGAACAAATTCTGAATTTCACCAATTTTTTTTGAATATTTTCCAAATTTCATGGACATTTTTTTTTCAGATTCACGAACATGTTTTGAATACACGATCATTTTATCAAAATCATGAACTTAATTTTATTTCACAACATATGTTTTGCAAATTGTGATTTTTTATAATTTGCAAAAGGTTTTAATAAGGAAAGAAAAATAAGGGGGGTGGCATGTACACGGATTACTACAGGAAGGAAGGAAATATGAAGGCATGAAAGGAATGACATGTACTATACGGGTTATTGGAAGCAAAAAAATGGAGAATCCCAAACAGATAGAGACTGATATGAGTGGTAAATTCCCCCGCAAAAAAATAATATATGAGTGAGTGGTAAATTTGTTTTTAGTGTTCTATAAAATCATATGTTTGTATGGAACACACATATTCTTTATGCTATGTCTCTTCTTGATCCTTTCTAAATTATGAACGGTTTTGTACAACTTGGTTGTACTCACCAAAACCAAATGCCGAATGTTTCAGTTTGTGATATTAAGGTTCACAAAAGATGAAAATGAGAGTATATCATATTTAGGCGGATGTGTCATTGGCGGTGGGATCCACCATGTCTCCATGACCACATGAAGAAGAGTGATTTAAAAAAAAGAAAATCAACAATACTATGTGTTGTGCATATGGATACAAAGAGTATATGGTTACGATATTGAGGTTAATCAGCTAAAATATTTATGCACCCATTGCAACGCACGACCCTTTTCTTAGTTATTAGGCAAAGAAGGAAGACACGGACACCCAAAAAAAATACAATAAATGCATCATTCACACACCTTTCAGATTTTTTTTGTCGTGTCTAATCGAAGAAATTAGCATAATCCTCATTTAATAAGGGTGCGAGTCCTCCTCGCATGTCCTGTTTAATCCCACAAATTAGCGTGCGGTTTCCTACATATTACTATTGACGTCAATTAACATGCATCATGTAAGTGTATATCATGCCAGGGCTCTCTCGTTAACTCATTATTTCACACCCTTATTCAGCCCATAATTAAGGCATCTTTAATCCTCCGTTTTAATGTCATGTAGCATCCTATAGGCTCGTTTATAATCCTATACATAGTCATGCATGCCCACAAGTTATACTTATGTGTTGATTCCCTAGTTCGCTCATTGCCATGCAACTCGCGGCCGTATATGAATTGATGGAATCTGACGTAAGGAGCCGGGGTGGGACTATTAAATTGGGAAAACATGTGCATTATCTATCCGTAATACTTTTCCTGAAGCCCTCTATTCTAATTACAAATAGATGCTTAGCCTAGTTGGTAACTGTGGCTCTAATGGTGCAGGAGATCTGGAGTTCGATTCTTCACATTATTGGTAATTATTATTTTTCCTCATTTTACTGCAGTAAGCCCACTTGCCCGTCTACCTCAAGGCCCATGAGGCTAGCGCAACAGCTACTTGGCCCAGTACGGGAGGTTAGCGACGTCTGTTCCTCCCGCATGATCCTTTTTGTTTTTTTCTAGTAAAAAATAGTACCACCTCATCAGAGTTAAAAATTTGAAAAATATAATACGGGTGAACGGATGAAAGAAGTGGAGAAACTCACCTTGCTTTATTAGTAGGTATAGATATAGATAGATAAATGTTTCACTTCCTATTGAATTTTAACTCCAGTCGTCGTCTCGTGTGTCACCCGAGAAAAAAAGGTTTGTTTTGAGACATATTCCGGTAGTTTTCTATGTAAAAAAACATGATAACTGACATACCGCAAACCTGATAACACACATACAAACACTGTGGTAATTTTTTTGACCTGGATTTTCTTTTGTTGAAAACATACCCTCGGTAATTTTTGTGTAACTATTGTGATAATATACGCACCGCGCACCCGATAACTTACGTACCAACATCATGGTAATTTTTGACCCAACAAGAAAAGGTTGTTGAAACATACCCCTTGATAAGTATGGTAAATTACGCACCGCAGAGTTGATAACTCACACATGAACACTATGATAACTTTCGACTCGGAGAAAAGTTTTTGAAAACATACTCTCGATAACTTCTGTGCAAACTAAATGGTAATATACGCATTGCAGACATGATAAGTTATGCACAATCACCATACTAACTTTCGACCTATTGTATAAAGTTGTTGAACTATACCTCCGATAAGTTTTGGGTAAGTAGTGTGGTTATTTATGTACCGCAGACCTCGTACAAACGCGATAACTTATGTGTAAATCACATGATAATATACTCACCGCATACTTGATAACTTAGACAAAGACACCATGATAACTTCTAGCCGGTGAAAACAGTTGTTGAAATACATACACCGATAACTTATGTATAAATAGCATGATAATATACATATTACAGAGATGATAGCTCACGCACAAACACCGTAATACCCTTTTTAAACGGAAAAAGGTTGTTGAGAAATATATTCCGTTAACTTGTGTGTAAGTAGTATGGTAATATACACATACAAGCCACGGTAACTTTATGACTCGAGGAAAAAAAGGTGAAATACACACCCGGTAACTTCGTAACTTCTATGTAAATAGCATGATAATATATGCACAACACAGCCGATAACTCATGTACAAACACCACGGCCCGACAAGCGTAAATGGGCCTGGCTCGGCACGAGCCGCAAAGTTCCGTTTATAAGCAAGCCATGCTGCGTTGGCATGTGGACCTCACCCGACCCAGACACGACATCGATAGTAGACGGTGGTATTGCATACCTGATAATTCTACTTACAAATCGTGTGGTATCATTCGACTCATGCAAAAACAGTAGTTGAACATACCCTGATAATTTCATTGTAAACAACATGATAAGTTCTATACTGTAGGCGAGATAGTTTACATAGTCCAGACGTGGTAACTTTTGATCTGAAAAAAAAAGTCATCGAAACATACCAACATGAGATCTAGTTTCGAATGTCTCGTCGCGACAAATCTTTTATGTGAAGACAACTTTTCAATCCGGACGATGGTTTGAGCTACAAAACATTTTAAATTCTCAGTTTTTGAAAAGAATTTGATGACATCATCAATTTTGTTTTTTCTTGCATGCATCTAATTAGGAGCTTCCTAACCTTCGCATGCATGCAAACTATAGCAGAGGCGTTTGATTTTGTTCGGGGCACCAAGATGTCACTTGCAACGTGGACAATAGATTAGCGATCGCTGAAAATCATGTGCGTGAAGAGATGGAACATCGTTCGGATCTATTCCTATAATCAGAATGTTTGGAAGATATAGCAGTCCAATAGTGAATAACATGCATTGTTCATCTTTCCAAAATCACGATTTTGTCATTTTTGTGTAACTCACATGCTTACTTATTTCAGCATCAAAATTTATTGTTGATTTGTTTTCAGAAATTTTTGAAACTTCAAAATAACATTTTGGCACAGTTCAAAAAGTAGGGCTTCAATGCACCTGGGTTCCAAAGTGACTCTTTGGTCTATGGCTGCTTAATGGATGATCCTTGGTCGCTTATGGCTATTTGATGGTTGATTTGGTGAAGTTCATTGTCTTCGCCCTTTCGTATTTTTTTAAATAACCACATATATATTTATTAGACAAACGTATTACAAAGAGTACACATGTGGCCATCACAAAAGACATACACACGTCTTGCAATATTGCATTAAGACTTGACAAGAAGTAAAGCTAGAATTTCACCTATGATCCTACGCGCTTCCAAGGGGACCTACGATATGGTGCAGCTTCTCGGGGAACCTTGCGGTGCAAAAAGTTGGTGCTCATTTCCCAAAAGTTCAGTCTAAACAAGCTATGAGAGAGGGGTACATTATGCAATGATCAATAATTCACACCCCCTAGTGTGGATGCTAACCCAATCGATTGATGGCCAGCTTGGTTCGGCATTGGCACACGACACCAACCTCAACCTACCTGGCCATATGATTCGCACTCTTAAAATACAACCGAAGGTGACATGAAGGATTGTTGGAAGAGCGGTGGATCAGCCACCACCATGAGTCAGGGGAACGTGGTGCCTACTGCAGTATCACGGGTTTCCATCCGCACAAAAATGCACTCATCCTCATGCTTACAGGGCGGTGGTAGTGTACCATCTCAACACGTCAAGGATGTCGTATCTAGGTGACGGTAACGAGCTCGAAAGAGACCACGTGCAACAATCTTGTTGTGTTGAGGATTCCTTTACTTACCGACCTTGCTACATGGATGTGCTGCCTGCAGGAAATTGTCCATGCCACCTTAGAACGATGTACATAACATATAGATCTGGGATGTATACTCTGATCTCACCGTCGTTTATCTTGTTGAAATTGTCGACGACTCTAAACCCTATCATCTCACCTGTCCATGTGTTGAGTACTGCCTCTTTTAAATAGTATGGGGACATGAAGGAGATAGCGTCCAACTCAATCTGGCCACAGGCAGCCAACACATATGAGCAAGGTAGGTGCAACAACTACAGTTTGTTGCATGTGCACTCACACGTTGGATATAATTCTGTTCCAATTTTTACCTCGTGCGTCTTCACCTCATTTACAGAACCAAAACCATCGGTAGGAAGCTAAACCTCGTATCTCCTTTCCTGATTACCTATCAGTCTGACAATGTGCTTCTTTACTTTCTCTATCTTCTTTGTCATGTACTCCATGACACGGCTACAATAAGGTGTGTTCTGATTATCTGCAATATGCTTCCTTGCTAACTCATGCCTTTCTCTGAAATATCTCAGAGTGCCATGGAATACGGCCTCCACAATAGCTGTAAGTGACAATGCTCTATTCCCTATGAGTACAAAATTATACACCTCTGCAAGATTGGTTGTCATGTGGCCATACCTAGCTCCATGGATGTCATGCAGCAAAGACCAATTCACATGAGGCTCTTTCTCTATCCACTCAGAAAAATTCTTTGTTGCCCTCCCCTTCTTTCTCTTAATATTAGGAGGGTCAATTGCTGGCAAGTCACAGAGGCCTACTGGCTCCTCTAGTTTTGTGATGAGTGCTGCTAATTTAACCTGATCTTATTCCATTTTCTTCCTCGCACGAACCTGCTTCTTAGTAAACTCATCTAGTTTTGACCAAATAAATCCGTATTTGCGTTGCTGGTTCTGCTTGCATAATTTTTTGAACAAGCTCATCAACCACTTGTTCTTGAACTGTGAGAATTTTTTTCCCAAGATGGCGCATGCACCACCGGCTCTGCAAGTCACTACTAGGAAAAAGCCTAGCAGTAGCGCTGGTTTTTGGCCTATCAATAGCGCGGGTAAGCGCGCTACTGATAAGGCGCTACAGCTAATGCTTAGCAGTAGCGCCTACCGGCACTCGCTAGTGCTATATCTACTTAGTAGTAACGCTTTCCAAGTCAAGCGCTACTGCTAATTACTAGTAGCGCTTTCGAAAACAATCGCTACTACTATTATTCCCTATTCCATTTCTCTTGAATTTTAGGTCGTACGTATATACAATTTTTCATACAGTAGCAATTTAGAGATTGTTTTTACATCATAATGAGTTATTAAATCACTAGGTGAAAGAACCTTGGATTAGTTTCAAGTGCATGGATCCAAAGTAACCAATGGTCACTTTGGATCCATCCATTTGAAACTAATCGGCGGTTCTTTCACCCAATGGCATAATAACTTATCATCATCATAATAATATCATTAACAACTTATCATCATAATATATCATTGTCATATAACTCCTCATAATCATCATTTTCATCCATGATGGGACATCATATAACACCTTCACTAGTTATAATAACAACTCCTCCTCCTCATCATCATAGTACTCATAATCACTATTCCTACTCAGCATCACCATCAAGTCTAAGACATTGTAGTCATATATAATCAACACTAACTAATTGTTCTTAATACTTAGGACGTACTCCTCTCTCCTAGCTAAAATACCATAAAACAGATAAACCGGTCCTTCACCATAATGGAGAATGGACATAAACCTATCTCCAACTTGTGGCTTGCGCACATTCATTTTTTCTCCAATTATTTGCGTATGAGCATTCATCACTTTGCTCCATTCTTTGATTTCGAGCCTTCCACCATTTGAACAAATTGAGTATGCAGTATGGTAAGCCTCCGAAGGAGTTGGTCGTAAGCTAACCATATGCATATCACCTTCGGTAAATAGCATGTCAGGCACAACCTGCTTTGGGAGCCTCTGTTCAAAAACGAAATAGTAACATATATAGTTAGCAATGGTTTACTTAAGAATAATGTATGCAATGAAGTTACCATCATTAACAAAATCTTACCAAGTTTTTGGCAATGAAGTTATCATCAAGCAATGTATGAACTAGTGGCACGTATCTAGTATAATTTGGGTTGATAGAGTGACTGGTTTTGAAGGCCTCAACATCTTCTATGAATGAGATAAGATAACCTTTCTCCTCGCAATTAAGCTTGGAGTCATAGTTGTAGTATGTGTTGTCTACTACCTTCCGAGTATTTCTTGAAGATAAGAAATAAGCTGAAAATTATAAATAAATAAGTTTAGTACGGACAAACACCAAATATTTTTAAATTAACAACATAAATTACTGAACTTAACAAAATATTTTGACAAACTCACATCTAGGCAAAATTGGAGGCATATCCACATCCACCCAGATGTCGATATTATCATTGTCATCATCATAATCTTCGGGACGAATATCAAATCTTATTCGCATTCCCTCCTCAAATCCATATGCCTTGCAGAGAGCTTCCCAATTAGAGCAACCGAAATGGGAGCGATCGACCTCATTGTAGAACTTAACCAGAAACTCATAACCATGTTTAGTTCTTAAGTGAGCCCTCCTTGTCTCCACATTCTCAAAGTCATCTAAACCAAACCAAGCTTCTCCAATACATATGGTCTAGCATGGCACGGGATTACTAATCGAATTGAAAAAAAATCGATAAATTACACGTTGAACAAAAGAAGCACAAGTGATGATATTAATTACGATGAAATGCTTGTCGTTGTGTACCGTACAAACATCGAAGGTCTCTTCCAGCTTCACGGTGAAAAACCTATCATTTTGCAGGTGAGGAAACCTGTCGCACACACCCCGGTCATCGTAGCAGTACCCGCACTCCGGGATCCCATTGTCATCAGACATCTCCTGTGTTCAAAATTCAAAGATTATAACTCGACGGCAAAACCCAAAAAATCCGGCATGACCTTTTGTGGAAAAGGACATATCAAGCGCCTGAAATTTGCTGGAACGGAAATTAATCAACACTCCGGCAAAATATAGGCCACTTATCGATGGTCATTGCATTTCAATGGTTCAAAATATGAAAAAAAAACATTTGAAAATATCTCATATATAATCCTAACACTAAATAAACTAGTTTTATAACTACTTACTAAATAAACTAGTTTTATTAACTACTTACTAAATAAACTAG
The DNA here is from genome assembly GCF_002162155.2 of Triticum dicoccoides. Classification (NCBI taxonomy): domain Eukaryota; kingdom Viridiplantae; phylum Streptophyta; class Magnoliopsida; order Poales; family Poaceae; genus Triticum; species Triticum dicoccoides. The sequence continues at coordinate 733,227,645 of NC_041384.1, read as the reverse complement.
TTCTATTAAGCACTTACTAAATAAACTAGTTCTATTAAGCACTTAATATAAATAAACTAGTTATATTAATCACTTACTAAATAAACTAGTTACCTACGATTTGCAAAAAGAGACAAGGGAGGGAGGGAGGAGAGAGGAGGGGGAGGGGCCGGCCG
>NC_041384.1:733199353-733227029 GCF_002162155.2 Triticum dicoccoides | reverse complement strand
GAGGAGGAGGGAGGTGGGGCGGCCGCAAGAGGAGGGAGGAGGGCGCGGTGGGAGGAGGAGGGAGGAGGGCGCGGTGGGAGGAAGAGGGAGGAGGGCGCGGTGGGAGGAGGAGTGACGGAAGGAGGGAGTACCTCAGTGGCAGACGGACGACGACGGCGGCGGCGACGAACGACAACGGTTATCGGCGCGGGTGAGAGTGACTGAGAGGGAGAGTGAGTGAGAGAGAGAGGGTTGGCCGCATAGGGATAAGGTAGGGTTAGTAGTAGCGCGGGTAAGAAAAAGCGCTACAGATAAGGATAATAGCAGTATCACGGTACAGCGTAAGGCGCTAGTGCTATAACTAGCTGGACGGCGAGGTCATGGCAATTAGAGCAATAGCGCGGTATGGAGATGACGCGCTACTACTATTTTTCTTTTAGCAGCGCGTTTTTCGGGAACACACTGCCGCTAAATAGCAGTAGCGTCGTATTTTGAAGAGCGTTGCTGGTAATATTCTGTGTATAAGGTTTTCCCTTGTAGTGAGTCCTTCCAAGGAGTTGGTTCATCAGCTGTTGGATTACTTAGTGTCTTCACGGCCTTCAATATACCAACATGTCTGTCATGAATGACACACATGTTTGGTCGGTCCTGCACGATGGCAATTTTCACTTGCTGGAAAAACCATACCCAGCTAGGAAAGTTTTCACCCTCCACAAATGCCATGGCAAGTGGGATGATTTGATTGTTCCCGTCGACATCAATAGCAATCAGGATTTGCCCTCTGTACTGACCGGTCAGGAATGTACCACCCACAAACATAATAGGAGGACAATGCCGGAAAACTTCGATGCACATAGCGAATGAGAAGAATACTCGTTTCAAGACCTTGAAATCTGGTATACTCGGCATCCTCGTGTGTTGTACGTTCACATCCGTGCCGGGATTCCTCTCCTTCGGTATGTCAAGGAGACGAACAACATTATCATATGAGTCGAAGAACATCCTAAATCTTTCCTCCATAGCCTTTGATAACCCACAAGTATATGGGATCGCAATAGCTTTCGAGAGTAGAGTATTCAACCCAAATTTATTGATTCAACACAAGGGGAGCCAAAGAATATTCTCAAGTATTAGCAGCTGAGTTGTCAATTCAACCACACCTGGAAACTTAGTATCCGCAGCAAAGTGTTTAGTAGCAAAGTAATACGATAGTGGTGGTAACGGTAACAAAAGAGTAATGAAAGCAAAGTAATATTTTTGGTATTATGTAGTGATTGTAACAATAGCAACGGGAAAGTAAATAAGCGTAAACCAGTTATGGAAAGCTCGTAGGCATCGGATCAGTGATGGATAATTATGACGGATGTGGTTGATCATGTAACAGTCATAACATAGGGTGACACAGAACTAGCTCCAATTCATCAATGTAATGTAGGCATGTATTCTGAATATAGTCATACATGCTTATGGAAAAGAACTTGCATGACATCTTTTGTCCTACCCTCCCGTGGCAGCGGGGTCCTAATGGAAACTAAGGGATATTAAGGCCTCCTTTTAATAGAGAACCGGAACAAAGCATTAGCACATAGTGAATACATGAACTCCTCAAACTACAGTCATCACCGGTAAGTATCCCGATTATTGTCACTTCGGGGTTAACGGATCATAACACATAATAGGTGACTATAGACTTGCAAGATAGGGTCAAGAACTCTCATATATTGATGAAAACATAATAGGTTCAGATCTAAAATCATGGCACTCGGGCCCTAGTGACAAGGATTAAGCATAGCAAAGTCATAGCAACATCAATCTCAGAACATAGTGGATACTAGGGATCAAAGCCTAACAAAACTAACTCTATTACATGATAAATCTCATCCAACCCATCACCGTCCAGCAAACCTACGATGGAATTACTCACGGACGGCGGTGAGCATCATAAAATTGGTGATGGAGGATGGTTGATGATGACGACGGTGACAAATCCCCGTCTCCGGAGCCCCGAACGGACTCCAGATCAGCCCTCCCGAGAGGTTTTAGGGCTTGGCGGCGGCTCCGTATCGTAAAACGCGATGATTTCTTCTCTCCTATTTTTTCTCCCCGAAAGGAGATATATAGAGTTGGAGTTGGAGTCGGGAGGTCTCCAGGGGGCCCACGAGGTAGGGGGCGCGCCCTCCGCTCTCCACCCTCGTGGCAAGGGTGTGGGCCCCCTGGTCTTCATCTTTGGCGAGGATTTTTTATTATTTATTGTAAGATATTCCGTGGAGTTTCAGGTCATTCCGAGAACTTTTGTTTTCTGCACATAAAACAATATCATGGCAATTCTGCTGAAAACATTGTCAGTCTGGGTTAGTTCCATTCAAATCATACAAGTTAGAGTCCAAAACAAGGGCAAAAATGTTTGTAAAAGTAGATACGACGAAGACATATCAACTCCCCCAAGCTTAAACCCTTGCTTGTCCTCAAGCAATTCAGTTGACAAACTGAAAGAAATAAAGAATTTTTTTTACAAACTCTGTTTGCTCTTGTTGTTATAAATATGTCAAGCTAGCATTCAAGTTTTCAGCAAAGATTATAACTAACCATATTTGCAATAATTCTCAGGTATTATGATTACCCATATCAATAGCATAATCAACTAGCAAGCCATAATAATAAATCTCGGATGACAACACTTTTTCAAAACAATCATAATATGATATAACAAGATGGTATCTCGCTAGCCCTTTCTGAGACCGCAAAACATAAATGCAGAGCACATTTAAAGATCAAGGACTAACTAGACATTGTAATTCATGGTAAAAGAGATCCAATCATAGACACACCCAATGTAAACTAACAATAGTGAATGCAAATGACAGCGGTGCTCTTCAACTGGTGCTTTTTAATAAGAGGATGATGACTCAGCATAAAAGTAAATAGATAGGCCCTTCGCAGAGGGAATCAGGGATTTGTAGAGGTGCCAGAGCTCGGTTTTGAAATAGAGGTGAATAATATTTTGAGCGGTATACTTTCATTGTCAACATAACAACCAAGAGATGGCGATATCTTCCATGCTACACACATTATAGGCGGTTCCCAAACAGAATGGTAAAGTTTATACCCCCCTCCACCAACAAACATCAATCCATGGCTTGCTCGAAACAACGAGTGCCTCCAACTAACAACAGTCCCAGGGGGAGTTTTGTTTTGCAATTATTTTGATTTAGTTTGCATAAAGCATGGGACTGTGTATCCCGGTGACCAGCCATTTTCTCGTGAGTGAGGAGCGGAGTCCACTCCTCTTGAGAATAACCCGCCTAGCATGGAAGATACAGACAGCCTAGTTGATACATGAGCTATTCGAGTATACAAAACAGGATGATTATTTGAAAATTTAGAGTTTGGCACATACAAATTTACTTGGAACGGCAGGTAGATACCGCATATAGGAAGGTATAGTGGACTCATGTGGACTAACTTTGGGGTTTAAGGAGTTTGGATGCACAAGCAGTATTCCCGCTTAGTACAGGTGAAGGCTAGCAAAAGACTGGGAAGCGACCAACTAGAGAGCGACAACAACCATGTACATACATTAAAATTAATGAACATTGGATGCAAGCATGAGTAGGATATAATCCACCATGAACATAAATATCGTGAAGGCTATGTTGATTTTGTTTTAACTACATGCGTGAACATGTGCCAAGTCAAGTCACTTAAATCATTCAGAGGAGGATACCACCCTATCATACCACATCATAACCATTTTAATAGCATGTTGGCACGCAAGGTAAACAATTATAACTCATAGCTAATCAAGCATGTCACAAGAAACTATGATCTCTAATTGTCATTGCAAACATGTTTATTCATAATAGACTGAATCAAGAACGATGAACTCATCATATTTACAAAAACAAAAGAGGTCGAGTTCGTACCAGCTTTTCTCATCTCAGTCAGTCCATCATATATCATCATAATTGCCTTTCACTTGCACGACCGTACGATGTGAATAATAATAAGAGTGCACGTGCATTGGACTAAGCTGGAATCTGCGAGCATTCAATGAACAGGAGAAGACAAAGCAATATGGGCTCTTTTGTTAGATAAACAATAATGCATATAAGAGCCATTTCAACAATTTAATCATAGTATTCTCCTACTGACCCCCAAAGAAAGAAAAGAAATAAAACTATTTACACGGGAAAGCTCCCAACAAGCAAAAGAAGAACGAGAAATATTTTTGGATTTTCTTTTTAATTATTACTACAGCAAGAAAAGTAAACTACTACTAATTTTTTTGGTTTTTCTTAAGGTTTATCAAACACACAAGAAGAAAGCATAAAAGTAAATAAACTAGCATGGATGATACAATGAAAAAGTATGAACACCGACATCTAGCAATGAGTGTATGTGAACATAAATGTACTGTCGGTGAGAAATACGTACTCCCCCAAGCTTAGGCTTTTGGCCTAAGTTGGTCTATGGCCACGGCTGGCCTGGCTGATATCCATAATAATAGTTGTTGGGGTCGTACTGTAATGCAGCGGCTATCGCCTCCTGAGCTGCAGTGTGGCGACGAGCGGCCTCCGCCCTCCTCTCGTACTCATCTGCCTCCTCTCTGGTAATAGTATATCCTCCTCTTGCCTGATAATCAAAGAAAGCAGGAGCAGGGAGAGTAATACAGACAGCACAATGTCTGTCAAAGATTAGTCGATACTAGAGAGGTGATTCGTTCCTCTCGACAAACTGGTGGTGAACCATAGCATTAAAATCTAGATAGGCAGGAGGTAATTCAATATCATCTTCGCGCACATCTACACCAAGAAAATTAGCTACACGAGTTGCATAAATTCCACCAAAGAAATCTCCATTAAGTCTATTAAGATGCAACCTACGTGCAACAATGGCTCCCAAATTATATGATTTGTCTCCTAACACAGCACTCCTAAGAATACTGAGGTCAGGGACACACACCTGACATGCCTCATCTTTACCATTTATACATCTACCTATGAAGAGAGCAAAATAATGTATAGCAGGAAAGTGGATGCTCCCTATGGTAGCTTGTGTAATATCTCTAGATTCTCCCACAGTTATATTAGCAAGAAAATCTCTAAATCCAGATTTGCGAGGGTCCCTTATACTACCCCATTGTGGAAGTTTGCATGCAGTGGTAAAATCCTCTAAGTCCATGGTATAAGATTTATCATAAAGATCAAACAGGACAGTTAGAGAATTACGTGAAGTGGAAAATTCAAACCTCCTCACAAAGGAACTAGTGAGGTTATGATATTGACTGCACTTCTCTTCCTCGAAGCTCACAAGATCAGCGTTACGCAAATATGCGTTGAATTCTTCTTTTATTCCCGCTCGATCCATAAAATTTTCAGAAGGCCACTCACAAGGACGCACTGGAGCGTCTCTTGGTGGCTCTTCGTCAGCATCACGCATTGCAAGCCTAGGTCCTTGCTTCTTTGAAGAACCACCTTGTAACATTTTCCTAAGCATTTTTCTTCATCTGAAAAATTCTGAATTTTTTTAGTAACTTCAAAATAAAAGTAAGGGACATTTACATCTATGCCCTTAACTCGAACCCACTACTCAGTTTTGCCCCTAATTTTTAGGTATGCTCAGTTTTGCCCCTTCGCCGTTAGTTTCACTTATAGAAATGCCCTTCTCTACCGTTACCGTCCGGTCAAAGGTCTTTGACCGTCCTGAAAAAATAGCAAAAAAATCAAAAAAATATGAAATTTGGTGGGATCGAAGATAGTCATGTCCGCAAGGCGCGTGCACATTTTCATGCCATTCGGACACTCCAGGAGCTCGTGTCAAAGGAAAACATAAATTTTGTACGCATGCGAGCAGTAAATTAAAAAAAAAATAGAAAAAAAATTAAAAAACATATGAAATTTCGTGGGACTGAAGATATTCAGGTGCGCAAGATGTGTGCACGTTTTTGTTGTGTTTGGACATTGTAGGAGCTCGTGGAGAAAAAAAACAAATTTTAGCTCAAAAAAACTTTGAAAAATGCACTATTTTGTTATTTTTTCTCTAGAGCGCCCCGTACGTCATTTGATCACCAAAACTTGCAAGCACCTTGTGCACTCAAGCCTCTTTGACGCCAAATAAATTCATTTTTTTTGAACTTTTTTGCTATTTTTTTTGAATTTACTGTTCATAGGCATAAATTATTTTTGTTTTCCTTTGCCACGAGCTCCTGGAGTGTCCAACCAACACAAAAATGTGCACGCGCCTTGCGGACATGACTAGCTTCGATCCCACCAAATTTCATATTTTTTTGATTTTTTTGCTATTTTTCTGGATGGTCAAAGTACTTTGACCGGACGGTAACGGCGCAAAAGGGCATTTCTATAAGTGACACTAACGGCGGAGGGGCAAAACTGAGCATACTTGAAAATTAGGGGCAAAACTGAGTAGTGGGATCGAGTTAGGGGCAGAACTGGAATTGGCCCTAAAAGTAAACCAAACTCAATAATATTGATAGCAACGACTCCTACAAGTGCCTAGAGCATATATCATGCATCAAAACTACTTTTGACCATATAAATTGACATGCAAGCTCAAGAACAGGGTCACCTAAGCAGAAATTTTTTTCAATGAATAAAGCACTAGAACAAAAACTAATTGGACCAATGGAGGAGTCACATACCAAGGAACAATCTCCCCAAGCAGTTTTGTGAGAGGTGCTTTGAGCAAGGAGGTTTTTCGTGTTTGTGGGAGGAAGAAGAAGAGGATGGGTGCAGGAATAAGTGGAGGAGGGCCACCGTGGGCCCACAAGGCAAGGGGGCGCGCCCTAGGGGGGTGGGCGCGCCCTCCACCCTCATGGCAAGGTGGTTGGCCCCCCTGGTGTGTTCTTTGTTCCATAAATCCTCAAATATTCTAGAAAAAAATCATATTTAATTTTCAAGGCATTTGGAGAACTTTTATTTTTGAGGTATTTTTATATTGCACGGATAATCAGATAACAGACAAAAAATTATTTATTTTTACTTTATTTCAACTAAATAACAGAAAGTATAGAGAGGGTACAGAAGGTTGTGCTTCTAGTTTCATCCATCTCATGCTCATCAAAAGGAATCCACTAACAAGGTTGATGAAGTCTTGTTAACAAACTCATTCCGATTAACATGAAACCGGAGAAATTTTGAATAACACTAGGTTACCTCAACGGGGATATGCACATCCCCAATAATAAGTATATCATATTTCTTCTTGGCAGTAGGAAGAGGAAATTCAAAACCTCCAAATATAATCGATGGATTTTTTCCGATAGAATTGATACTATGAACTTGAGGTTGTTTCCTCGGAAAATGTACCGTATGCTCATTACCATTAACATGAAAAGTGACATTGCCTTTGTTGCAATCAATAACAGCCCCTGCAGTATTAAGAAAAGGTCTTCCAAGAATAATAGACATACTATCGTCCTCGGGAATATCAAGAATAACAAAGTCCGTTAAAATAGTAACGTTTGCAACCACAACAGGCACATCCTCACAAATACCGACATGTATAGCAGTTGATTTATCAGCCATTTGCAAAGATATTTCAGTAGGTGTCAACTTATTCAAGTCTAGTCTACGATATAAAGAGAGAGGCATAACACTAACACCGGCTCCAAGATCACATAAAGCAGTTTTAACATAGTTCCTTTTAATGGAGCATGGTATAGTGGGTACTCCTGGATCTCCAAGTTTCTTTGGTATTCCACCCTTAAAAGTATAATTAGCAAGCATGGTGGAAATTTCAGCTTATGGTATCTTTCTTTTATTTGTAATAATATCTTTCATGTACTTAGCATAAGGATTCATTTTGAGCATATCAGTCAATCGCATACGCAAAAAGATAGGTATAATCATTTCAGCAAAGCGCTCAAAATCCTCATCATCCTTTTTCTTGGATGGTTTGGGAGAAAAAGGCATGGGTTTCTGAACCCAAGGTTCTCTTTCTTTATCATGTTTCCTAGCAACAAAATCTTTCTTATCATAACGTTGATTCTTTGATTGTGGGTTATCAAGATCAACACCAGGTTCAATTTCTACATCATTATCATTACTAGGTTGAGCATCATTATGAACATCATCATTAACATTTTCATTAGGTTCATGTTCGTTGCCAGATTGTGTTTCAGCATCAGACATAGAGATATCATTTGGATTATCAGGTGGTTCAGCAACAGGTTCACTAGAAGTTTGCACAGTTCTATCATTTTTCTTTTTCTTCCTATTAGAAGAACTAGGTGCATCAATATTATTTCTCTGATAATCTTGCTCAATTCTCTTAGGGTGGCCTTCAGGATACAAAGGTTCCTGAGTCATTCTACCAGTTCTAGTAGCCACTTTAACAACATAATCATTTTTCTTACTATTCATCTCATTGAGCAATTCCTTTTGAGCTTTAAGTACTTGTTCTACTTGAGTGGTAACCATAGAAGCATGTTTGCTAACAAGTTTAAGTTCACCTCTAATATTAGCCATATAATCACCCAAGTATTTAATCATATCAGCATCTTGTTTTAATTGTCTACCGAAATACGCATTGAAGTCTTCTTGCTTAAACATAAAATTATCAAACTCATCCAAGCATTGACTAGCAATTTTAGCAGGAGGGATTTCAGCTTTATCATATCTATAGAGAGAATTTACCTTTACTACATGTGTCGGTTTATCGAGATCTGGAGGTTCTTCAATAAATAAAGGATTAAGATCATATGTTTCTTCAATAGGCGGTAAATTAAGACCATGTATTTCTTCAATAGGAGGTAAATTCTTAACATCTTCAGCTTTAATACCTTTTTGTTTCACAGATTTCTTTGCCTCTTGCATATCTTCGGGACTGAGAAATAGAACACCTCTCTTCTTCGGAGTTGGTTTAGGAATAGGATCATTAATTGGAGCAGGAGCTGGCTCAGGAGGTGCCCAATTATTTTCATTTGTCAACATATTATTCAATAAGATTTCAGCTTCATCCGGTGTTCTTTCCCTGAAAAGAGAACCAGCACAACTATCCAGGTAATCTCTGAAAGCATCGGTTAGTCCATTGTAAAAAATATCAAGTATTTCATTTTTCTTAAGAGGATGATCAGGCAAAGCATTAAGTAACTTGAGAAGCCTCCCCCAAGCTTGTGGGAGACTCTCTTCTTTGATTTGCACAAAGTTGTATATTTCCTTTAAAGCAGCTTGTTTCTTATGAGCAGAGAAATATTTTGCAGAGAAGTAGTAAATCATATCCTGGGGACTACGCACACAACCAGGATCAAGAGAATTAAACCATATCTTAGCATCACCCTTTAATGAGAACGGAAATATTTTAAGGATATAAAAGTAGCAAGATCTCTCATCATTAGTGAACAGGGTGGCTATATCATTTAATTTAGTAAGATGCGCCATAACAGTTTCAGATTCATAGGCATGAAAAGGATCAGATTCAACCAAAGTAATCATATCAGGATCAATAGAGAATTCATAATCCTTATCAGTAACACATATAGGTGAAGTAGCAAAAGCAGGGTCAGGTTTCATCCTAGCATTTAGAGATTTCTTATTCCATTTAGCTAATAACCTTTTGAGTTCATATCTATCTTTGCAAGCTAAAATAGCTAAAGAAGCTTCTTGATCAAATAAATAACCCTCAGGAATAACAAGTGATTCTTCATCATCACTTTCATCATCATAATCAGATTCAATATTTTCAATCTCTCTAGCCCCAGCAAGTCGTTTCTCGAGAAAATCACCAAGTGGCACAGTAGTATCAAGCATAGAAGTAGTTTCATCATAAGTATCATGTATAGCAGAAGTAGCATCATCAATAACAGGCGACATATCAGAACGAATAGCAGAAGCAGGTTTAGGTGTCGCAAGCTTACTCATAACAGAAGGTGAATCAAGTGTAGAGCTAGATGACAGTTCCTTACCTCCCCTCGTAGTTGAGGGATAAATTGTTGTCTTAGCGTCCTTCAAGTTCTTCATAGTGTCCAGCAGATATAAATCCCAAGTGACTCAAACAATAGAGCTATGCTCCCCAGCAACGGCGCCAGAAATTAGTCTTGATAACCCACAAGTATAGGGGATCACAACAGCTTTCGAGGGTAGAGTATTCAACCCAAATTTATTGATTCGACACAAGGGGAGCCAAAGAATATTCTCAAGTATTAGCAGCTGAGTTGTCAATTCAACCACACCTGGAAACTTAGTATATGCAGCAAAGTGTTTAGTAGCAAAGTAATACAATAGTGGTGGTAACGGTAACAAAAGAGTAATGAAAGCAAAGTAATATTTGTGGTATTATGTAGTGATTGTAACAATAGCAACGGGAAAGTAAATAAGCGTAAACCAGTATATGGAAAGCTCATAGGCATCGGATCAGTGATGGATAATTATGCCGGATGTGGTTCATCATGTAACAGTCATAACATAGGGTGACACAGAACTAGCTCCAATTCATCAATGTAATGTAGGCATTTATTCCGAATATAGTCATACATGCTTATGGAAAAGAACTTGCATGACATCTTTTGTCCTACCCTCCCGTGGCAGCGGGGTCCTAATGGAAACTAAGGGATATTAAGGCCTCCTTTTAATAGAGAACCGGAACAAAGCATTAGCACATAGTGAATACATGAACTCCTCAAACTACGGTCATCACCGGTAAGTATCCCGATTATTGTCACTTCAGGGTTAACGGATCATAACACATAATAGGTGACTATAGACTTGCAAGATAGGGTCAAGAACTCTCATATATTGATGAAAACATAATAGGTTCAGATCTGAAATCATGGCACTCGCGCCCTAGTGAGAAGCATTAAGCATAGCAAAGTCATAGCAACATCAATCTCAGAACATAGTGGATACTAGGGATCAAACCCTAAAAAAACTAACTCGATTACATGATAAATCTCATCCGACCCATCACCGTCCAGCAAGCCTACGATGGAATTACTCACGCACGGCGGTGAGCATCATAAAATTGGTGATGGAGGATGGTTGATGATGATGACGGCGACGAATCCCCCTCTCTGGAGCCCTGAATGGACTCCAGACCAGCCCTTCCGAGAGGTTTTAGGGCTTGGCGGCGGCTCCATATCGTAAAATGCGATGATTTCTTCTCTCCTATTTTTTCTCCCCGAAAGCAGATATATAGAGTTGGAGTTGGAGTCGGGAGGTCTCCAGGGGGCCCACGAGGTTGGGGGGCGCGCCCTAGGGGGGAGGCGCCCTCCACCCTCATGGCAAGGGTGTGGGCCCCCTGGTCTTCATCTTTGGCGAGGATTTTTTATTATTTATTGTAAGATATTCCGTGGAGTTTCAGGTCATTCCGAGAACTTTTGTTTTCTGCACATAAACCAACATCATGGCAATTCTGCTAAAAACAACGTCAGTCCGGGTTAGTTCCATTCAAATCATAGAAGTTAGAGTCCAAAACAAGGGCAAAATTGTTTGGAAAAGTAGATACGACGGAGACGTATCAGCCTTCTGCTTAGCCCTCCAAGCCTTCCCATAAGGAATGACATAATTCCATCTGACCTTCACTGCTGTCTGGATGTGTTTTGCTTACATATCTTTCTTCTCTACTATCTCAATATACATGAGTTGCGCAATGAGAGTTGAAGTCAGGTTAGGATGATTCACCAACAAGTTTTTCCTCACACAATTATGTGGGACGACTTTGGTGACAACCCAGTGGATGTCATACTTCGGCACGTGCCCGTGTACCTTCCCAGGACAACCTGTTTCAACACATTTAACGGTATAATTTGTTGGAGTTGACATGTGTGTGCGAAAAACCCTCTGTGTAGACATAGCCCACTTTATCATCGGATACTTCAATTTTTCTTTGTATCAAACATAGCCCCTATCTGGACTTGGTTCATATTATACTGCCATGGAGTCTCATGGCCATCGTTGACCGTAAGGCCGGTCGATATGTCCTGATCCCATGTAGAAGGAATCGGTACCTCCACTTCATCCTTCGAATTTCCTGAATCCAGATCCTCCGGCAATCCATCCTCGTCCTATTCCTCTATCACCCTCTGCATTTCATCCCCTTCCTCATCCCCATCAGCAAAACTAGAACCATCTAATATATTGACTGGCTACTCTACCCAGTATTAGGACCACAAACATTGTGTGGCACGTAGTCTGACTCTTTCTCGGGTTGGCTAGCATCCACATCGGGTGGCTGTGACCCGGATAAATCAATCTCGTTAGCCACTTGACTGCCCTGGCCGGGTTCATCCCCCCTGTGGAGTTGTATGGTATTCTCCTCCTTCGACACATGTTGCATAAGGGCATATGGGTGGATTCTTCTGTCTCGGCAATGTCTTAACAGGGTCAACTAATGTTGGCTCCTATCTATCGGCATCAACTCCCACTTGAAATTTTTACAGGATTTGGTCCACAATGCATGAATACTGACGAAACATACTTAGGATCCAACCCGAAACTAGTTGTCAACCAGTACTTCAACTGCCTAATGTCCAGTCTGTTCGGGTCTGCTAGTGTCATGATGCCATTTTTAAACTCGCTAAGATCAACCCCAACTCATTATATCAAACATTACCAGCGCCCTAGTAAATAGTCAAATTTACTGATTCAGACATTATCACCCGTCAGACATTGTCATCTTCTCATTAATCACAACGAACACTAATACTACCCGCTACACTAACTATGCGCTAAAATGCCTCCACAAATATATTAACACTACAATTCACAATATGACTTATCTACACTAATTAAACTATACAATTCAGAGAAAATTTGTGAAGACATGGTTATACCTTCGAAGTGTGTGTCCCTAGCTTCTTGCTCCTCTCTTCTACTCAGCGGCACCGGCCACCTCACGAAGTACTTGCACCATCGGACAACGACAGCGCCGCCCCCTCGACAACCGGAGGTTCAACTCCGGTCACCTCCCAAGCCGCACCTCCTCCTCACCACCTCCTCCTCCACAGCTGCTGCTCCTCCTCACCACCACCTCCTGCCCAGCCGCACACCCTCCTCCCCACCATGTCTTCTCTTCCACACCATGGCTACTCCTCCCCAAACGCACCAAAAACTATCCCATAGCAAAAAAAAAACACCGTAGGCGGGCGGGGATTGCAATGATCTACCGATTCAGTGGCTTGGAAGTGAAAATGGGTGGCAAATGGAGGAGATCAGCGCGGGGTGGCGAGGTACAGAGAAGAAAAGAAAGAGATAAAGGAAGAACCGAGGCGATAGGAAGGAGACTGGTGCGTGTCTTATCCACAACTTTTCGGTCACTGGGAGGCCGAAGAGGCTTTTCGGCCGCTGTGTGGCCGAAAACGGCCCACTTCGGTCGCCAGGTGGCCGAAGTTATGATTTTCGGCCAGCCCTCCCTCCCCACCGACGGCATGTCTTCGGTCAACCACGGGCCAAAAAGCCCTTTTCGGTCAAGAGGAGGCCGAAAACAACCTTTTCGGCCCACGCGTGGCCGACGGGGTGCTAGTTTTGATTTTTCTCCACTGCATGCTATAGTTTCCGAATTTGCTATAAAATACGTCATAGTTTTGAAAAAAATTCCTTTGCTCTTAGGATACCTTATCATTCCTCCTATGTATACTTTCCTACATGGCCATGTACATCCTTCCCTCAAGAAGAATGAAGAAGTACACATTCTATTTATTTTATTTATAAGTGTAAAATTGCTTGGTTACTTTTAGTTGGTTGGATTGAGTCGGTTTTCTGCTATCTTTGATTGATTCAACTCATATGGTCCTTTGTTACAAACATTCATGCACATGTAAATTTCTATGATTTTCTGCATGCAGTGATGTTGAGCGAGTTGCAAGTGTTTTTTGCGGGGGAAAGCATTTCATTACTTAATTGATCATAGTGTTACAATCATTCATATCGACAATGCTAATCTCCCGAGGAACATTTGCGAGCCAACAAGCCGTCCTTTGTTGTCCACGCCCTATCGCTGCCATAGCGTGTCCAACCTTGTTTTGCGCACGAGTGATCTTCCGAACTTGGGAGTGTCGCTCCTTTAGCATCTCCGTGATTTCTGAAATAAGGTACATGCTACTAGATTGATCCGCCGGTCCAGTCTTGATCATCATGGACACAAGTTCAGCACAACCTGTTTCCACCAAGATGGGTTTCTGGGACCAATGCAGAGCTAAGTTAAGCCCTTCAACACATGTAGCAATCTCAGCCTCCAGTGGTCCAGGGCAATCATACAACCATCTACATGCCGCAAAAATTACTTGGCCCAAGTGATCGCGCAGTACCATGCCCGCTCCCGCAGACCCATCAGCGACAACGAACGAGCCATCAAAAGTCAGTTTGACATGTCCGTCCGATGGGGGTTCCCAAGCAACAGGACTGGCCAAACATTTTGTACTGCTAGTGATAGGAACAAAATTGCTTAACTCTGTCAGGACCGACAGTTTCCCTTTGATAGTATCCGCACGCTTGATTGTCAACAGGGATTGCGCATAATCACAAAGGAACCACTTGGACCCCTCTACTGGAATCAATGGCTTGTCATGAGTCAACTCATTGTGTATATGCCAAGCACACCATAACACCATGAGCACAAGCATCCATTGGGTCTCAGATAATTCGTGTAAGAGCAGCAGCAACCAATCTGGTTCTCTTCTACTAATAACCTCCTCCGATGGCAGGTCCCAAACTAGCCTCATAACATTCCACAAGTTCTGAGCGTGGGGGTAGCGTACGAGTGCATGATGAACTGATTCATCTTCCTGTCCACAAATGGTGCACACTCCATCAACCTCCATATGGCGTTTCATCTTGTTCAACCTAGTGGCCAGTGCTTCCCTAGCAGCTTTCCAAGCAAACACACAGGCTTTGGGTGGCGCTCCACAACTCCATAGCATTTTCCACCCCAGCCTTGAGCCATCAGGCCGAGTACTACACACAGCAGTCCCCTTTCGAGCCAAGATATCATCCCTTGCAAAATTGTACGCCGACTTCACAGAGAAACGACCATGCTTGTCCGGTTGCCAAGCAATAGAATCAGCCTCCCCTCGCTGAGAGGTTTTTATTTCAGAATCTCTATAACATCAGCCGGATAGAAGTGTTGTCTGAGGAGTGAAATGTTCCAAGACCCAGCAAAATTCAGAAGGCCAGCCACCCATTTCAGTCGGCACCGTCATTTCGGCGTGATTGGCTTAAAGGGAGGCCCTCTCGGCAACCATGGGTCACGCCAGATACGTATCTCAGTACCATTCCCCACCCGCCAAACGTACCCTACTTCACTAATTTCAGGCCATGCTCAATGGCGCTCCATGTTGACGATCCATTCCCGGTATAGACAGTGTCAAGAATGGACCCATCCGGATAGTACTTGGCCCGCAGAACCTATGCACAGAGACTTTCCGGAAACTGAATAAGATGCCAGGTGAGGGAGTCCTGGATTAGGGGGTGTTCGGATAGCCGGACTATACCTTCAGCCGGACTCCTGGACTATGAAGATACAAGATTGAAGACTTCGTCCCGTGTCCGGATAGGACTTTCCTTGGCGTGGAAGGCAAGCTTGGCGATGCGATATTCAAGATCTCCTATCATTGTAACCGACTTTGTGTAACCCTAACCCTATCCAGTGTCTATATAAACCGGAGGGTTGTAGTCCGTAGGACAGAATCAACTCCATACACAACCATACCATAGGCTAGCTTCTAGGGTTTAGCCTCCTTGATCTCGTGGTAGATCTACTCTTGTACTACCCATATCATCAATCATCAATATTAATCAAGCAGGAGTAGGGTTTTACCTCCATCGAGAGGGCCCGAACCTGGGTAAAACAAAGTGTCCCCTGTCTCCTGTTACCATCCGGCCTAGACGCACAGTTCGGGACCCCCTACCCGAGATCTGCCGGTTTTGACACCGACATTGGTGCTTTCATTGAGAGTTCCTCTGTGCCGTCACAATCAGGAAGGATGCCTTCTCCCGTCTTCAAAGACGGTGCCGTTGCTAAGGGAGCCTTGGCTGTCGGCCAAACCCTCCGGCTAGGTGGTTTCCTCATGACCGCCTGTTCGGCTGTTGCGCCAACGGTGACCTCTCGGGTCATCAAAAGCAACCTACACGTCAGCTCGGAGCTCGTCGAGCAGCTAGATCCAATGGAGCTCTCTTCCATAAATGGGCTCTTGGATCGCATCGCCGCCCTGGGGGTCGCTATGGATTATGACTAGGTTGGGCTTAAACCCGACCTAAGAGAAATTAACTCTCCCCGAGTCACCCACCACGTTGCCGTGGTAGAGGCGCAGTGCGGCGACCCTTCATCTATTTTAAGGACCAGCTACGTCCGGATTCCCGACCCCTCCAAGCCGGATACCCGCGGAGAGGAGGATGCAACTCAAGACCTATGCTTAGGATCAGGCAACGGACCGGACTCGCTGGACAACATCCAAGAATCTGAACTTCAGAGCTCGGAAACTCTTCGGCCTCCGGATCTTGGATTGGGTAAAGTCTCAGATTCAACGACACCCACCCACCCGAATATAAGCGATCTCTCCCAAGTCAGGCAGAGGCCCGACGAAACAGTACATCATTACTGGGCCAGATTCCTCCTGGTTATGAACAGGATAAAGGATCGCCGCGAGGGAGACGCAATATCAATCTTCTGCAGTAATTGCACGGACGAGGGAATCCTTAACGCCATAAGTCGTCGTGATATTACACGCTTCGCTGACTTGGCGTCCATAGTACAAAAGTACTGTGCGATGGAAAGTGCCTGGAAAACCGAAATAAAATTTTGGGATAATCCGGCCTTGAATAATAATCCCGTCTGAACCAAGAGGGTGCATCATCATAAGGCACCCGGGGTAAATAGCAAAAAGCCAAAACCCTCTACAGGGCATGGAACCGTACTGGAAAGGTGGCTTGATGGACCCTGTAGAATTCACAGTACAGAGGATGCCACATCAACTCACAGCCTTAGAGCGTGTTGGATACTCCGGCAGGTAGCCAAAATTGGCGAGGACCTCTTAAATCGGGAGGCCGCAGAAAGCCAGCCCGAGGACACCAGTACCATTCTCACAGTCTTCGATACTTTCGCATCAAACAATATGCGAAAAAGAACACTCCGCAGCCTCGCCGAAGTCTATCAAGTTGCAACAATAAATCCATGGAGCGACACTGCTATCACCTTCAACGCAAGTGATGAACCTAGATTCCGAACAGCCTGAGCACCAGCCGCATTGGTCCTTAGTCCCATAGTGGACGGCTTTCACCTCACCAAGGTGCTCATGGATGGAGGCAGCGGACTGAACCTCATTTATGAGGAGACCCTTCAAAAAATGGAAATAGACTGGAACCGCGTCGAGCGAAGCAGCACAACCTTTAGAGGAATAATCCCCAGTCGGGAAGCGCGCTGCATAGGAAAAATCACACTAGATGTGGTGTTCGGCACGCCGGATAATTACAGGTCCGAAGAAGTCACGTTTCAGGTGGCCCCGTTTAAAAGCGGACATCACGCCTTACTAGGGCGGGAAGCATTCACGATCTTCCAAGCGATACCCCATTATGGGTACATGAAGCTTAAGATGCCCGGACCGAATGCAATTATCACTCTAGCTAGTGATCCGGACATAGCACTCCGCGCCGAAAATAAGACGACCGCATTAGCCCTCGACGCACTATCCAAAGCCTTAGCGGCCGAGGAACTGACTGCGCTGCGCTCCACAGTTAACAGGGATGATGTGATACTCAACAAAAGATCCAAATCCACATCCTTCAAGCCAGCTGACGAAATAGTCAAATTCCAGGTCCATCCAACGGATCCCAATAAAACAGCTTCCATCGGGGCACGGCTGAACCCCGATGTAGACGCCGCACTGCGAGAGTTCCTACGAGAGAATTGGGACATTTTCGCCTGGCACCCTTCAGACATGCCAGGGATCCCACGCAGGCTGGCCGAACACAGCTTAAATATCCTAAAAGGATTCAAACCTGTCAAACAAGCCCTTCGGCGTTTTTCCGAACCCAAGAGACAGGCTATGGGAGAAGAGCTAGCCAAGCTATTGGAGGCCGGATTCATTAGAGACATAAAACATCCAGACTGGCTAGCAAACCTAGTGATGGTACCAAAGAAGGACAAATCCTGGCGCCTGTGTGTCGACTTTAAAGACCTTAACAAGGCTTGCCCAAAGGATCCCTTCCCCCTCCCCTGTATCGATCAAATTATCGATGCCACCGCAGGACACGATTCGTTGTGTTTCCTCGACGCATACTCCGGTTACCACCAAATCAAGATGGCAGAATCGGACCAAGCTGCAACAGCATTCATCACACCATACGGCCCATTCTGCTTCAACACAATGCCCTTCGGGCTAAAAAATGCCGGCGCAACATATCAACGCATGATCCAGACATGTCTGGCAAATCAGATCGGCAAAACAGTGGAGGCATATGTGGATGATGTGGTCATCAAATCAAGACATGTCGATTCTCTAGTAGACGACTTGAGGCTCAAATTCGATAACCTCCGAAAATACGACATCAAGCTCAACCCGGAAAAATGCGTCTTCGGCGTTCCAGCCGGAAAGCTTTTGGGCTTCATTGTATCCGGTAGAGGAATTGAAGCAAATCCAGCCAAGATTCGAGCTTTGTCACAATTGGATATCCCAAAGGACCTCAAACAAATACAAAAATTAACCGGATGCATGGTGGCTCTGAGCCGCTTCATCTCCCGCTTAGGAGAAAAGGCACTGCCCCTTTATCGCCTCCTTCGGCGCACCGAACACTTCTAGTGGACGGATGCTGCCACAGCCGGACTCGATGAAATAAAAGACACATTGGCAACAAACCCAGTCCTGGCCGCGCCAAACACCGGCGAACCAATGCTATTATACATTGCAGCAACACATCAAGTTGTCAGCGCAGTGCTTGTTGTCGAGCGGGAAACGGATGGACACAAATTCCCCCTTCAAAGGCCGGTCTACTACGTGTCCACTGTCCTCACTCCATGCAAATCACGGTACCCGCATTACCAAAAAATTGCATACGCGGTATTCATGGCATCCCGAAAGCTACGACACTACTTTCAAGAGTGTTCCATAACAGTAGCCTCGGAGGTACCACTTGACGATGTTAACAACAACCGCGATGCAACGGGCCGGATCGCGAAATGGGCCATAGAGCTCCTCCCGTTCGATATAACCTATAAGCCACGGCGAGCTATCAAATCGCAAGTTTTGGCCGACTTCGTCGCAGAATGGACGGAGGGCGAACTCCCTAAAGAGTACGGGACATACTCAAATTGGATCATGCATTTCGACGGCTCCAAAATGTTGGCCGGACTGGGGGCTGGCGTCGTGTTGACGTCCCCCATAGGAGACACAGTCCAATATGCACTCCAAATTATGTACACGGACTCCAACAACGCAGCCGAATACGAGGCCCTCCTACATGGCCTCCGGATGGCAGTATCCATGGGCATTCAACGCCTAGATGTACGCGGGGATTCAAACCTCGCGATATCCCAAATAAATGGCGACTTCGACGCCAAGGACCCAAAAATGGCAGCTTGCCGCAACGCCGTCCTAAAAATGTCAGCTCGGTTCGAAGGGCTGGAGTTTCACCATATAGCCCGAGAAAACAATCAAGCGGCGGACGTCCTGGCACGCATCGGAGCAAAACGCGATGCAGCCCCCCCCAACATCTTTTTGGAAAGATTGTTCAAGCCATCTGTAGCATGGGAGGGGGAAACCGCAAGTAACAGCCCGGACCCAACCGCACCACTCGACGCCGAACAATCTGACACAATTGGAGGCTCTGCCAACGAAATTACACCTTCAGCCCACGTAATAATGGCGATCATCGCCCCGTGGACGGAACCATTCCTAGCCTACCTTACTAGGCAGGAACTCCCGGAGGACCAAAACGAGGCCCGCTGCATAGTGCGGCGATCTAAAGCCTACAGAGTCCATGAGGGAGAGCTTTATAAGAAAAGCACTACCGGAGTCCTTTAAAGGTGCATCTCCGAAGAGGAAGGGCGGAACCTTCTGGCTGAAATTCATGCCGGACTCGGTGGTCACCACGCTGCTGCTTGGTCCCTTGTTAGCAAGGCTTTCCGTACAGGCTTTTATTGGCCGACGGCCCGGGCAGACGCTCAGGACTTGGTCCAACGATGCGCTGGTTGCCAACTTTTTGCCAACCAAAGCCATATGCCACACACCGCACTCCAAACTATACCAATTACCCGGCCTTTTGCGGTCTGGGGGCTTGACATGGTCGGACCCCTTAAAGGCGGAACCGATAGAAAGAAATATTTACTGGTCATGGTAGATAAATTCACCAAAATGGATAGAAGCCAAGCCTGTTAAAATGGCCGAATCCGGACCTGTGATAGACTTCATATCCGGAGTTGTACACCGTTATGGCGTCCCCCACAACATCATAACCGATAACGGTACAAACTTTACCGCCGACGAGGTAAAACTCTGGTGCAAAAACATGGGCATCAAGCTCGATTATGCTTCCGTCTATCACCCACAAACCAACGGCCAGGTCGAACGTGCAAATGGTCTTATCATGAGCGGCATTAAACCCAGACTAGTGCGGTCCCTTAAGGAATCTAATACGCACTGGGTAGAGGAGCTCGACTCCGTACTACAGGGGCTGCGGACCACGCCGAATCGCACCACCGGATACACACCATTCTTCATGGTGTACGGCGCAGAGGCAGTTCTGCCCTGCGACATAATTCATGACTCACCTAGAGTGAGCATGTACGAAGAAAGAGAAGCCAAGCTCGATCGACAGGACAGTCTGGACGCTTTGGAGGAGGAGCGCGACGTGGCAAAAGCCCGTTCCGCATTCTATCAACAGCAGGCTCGAAGATATCAAAGCAGAGAAGTACGGGCCAAAAATTACAATGTCGGCGAACTAGTTCTACGCTTGCTGGACAAGAAAAAGGACAAACTCAAGCCCAAGTGGGAAGGTCCATTCATAATCGACCGAGTCTTGACGGGCGGGGCATACCGCCTGCGAGATGCGTCGGATAACCGACTCGAGCTGAACCCATGGAACGCCACCCGTCTCCGAAGATTCTACGCCTAGCGCCGGACTCTGTGTTCGTCTCCTTCCTCTGTCCATCTTTTTTGCATTTCTCTGTCTTACATTTCTCTTCTTCCCCTCTTTTTTCTTTTTATAGACCTTAAAGGCTCATCTAGTGACGCGCCACTCGCGCTCACCATACCTGGGGGCTTCTTTAACAGAAGCTTATTTATACGAGCTTCACGCCCAACACATGCGTCAAACTTCCGCATGTACCTTTTTCTTCACCATTATATGCATCGATATGACTTAAGTTTTGTCCAAGCTGGGTTGCCTGGCTCCTGTACTTACCCCTACGTTCCCGATTGTTCGGCTAGGTGGTAAAGGGAGCACCTCTGCGATTGTTACTGCCGGGTCAGCCGGATGTGTACCTCAGACTGGGTGAAGCCGAAAGTTAGCGTTCTTAAGGGAATATTCGGTCAGTGAGATAAAAGATGATCTTTATTTACCCATTTTATGCGCCCCCAGATGCCTTTTCTGCGCCTTTTTACGCAGTCCGGACATGCACTTTAGGGCATGCCTCCCAGCGAAAGGAACCCCTAACGGAACTATTCTCTCTGGAAGATGTTTCTTACTAACCATGTAATATAACATAACTAGTTGGGCACTTGTATGATAAAGCACTAATGACCCCTACGCCTGGTCTCCACGCATACCACGGTTCTTATATAACCGCTATGGTATTCGGACACACTCCGGACTGTCAGGTCTCGAGGTTGAAGCGAAAAGGTCGGCAACGACAAACGATCTACAATCCGGCTAGAAGGCATTACACATGTCAATTAAAAATTACATGGTCATTATGACTGATTGTATTCCTCTTCTATACCATCTAGCAGGCTGTCTAATTTACAGTCCTGCTGGGAATACTTTGCGACCAACTCTACTTGGCCGTATACTAAGCTCACAGGGATCTCCTTCCCGTCAGGCCCCACTGGTCCGACCTGGGCCATGTGGTTCGGGTCAGACTTCGTAAAACGGGTCTTCACCATGGCCCAGGCTTCCCTAGCGCCTTGTCTGCAGGCCGATATCTTCCATAACCAGAAGCGCCGCCGAGCTCCCTTCAGCTTCTCCGCAAGCTCTCCAAGGCCCTTGGGCATGGAGTGGGTAGGCCATAAGGCTTGGGCAACACCTCGCATCGCCTGCCGAATTCGCTCGTGCAGTTGCATGAGTTCGGGAAGAAGGTCACCCGTAGAACCGAGCATCTCCTCTGCAGGACGACCTGTGAGCATACCTACAGACATTACTCTGTTAGTCGACTTCCTCGCCGAACTCTTTTTTCAAAGTTCGTTCAAGCACTTACTAAAAATGCCGCGTCGAAGCCGCCGATTCTCCTTCGTGGAGTCCAACAGCTGGCCACGAACATCTTTGAGTTCGACGTCCAACTTGGTGTTGGCATCCTGAAGATCATTCTTCTCTCGCCTCACCCTCGTCAACATACTCTCATCGGCCTTTAGCTGGCGTAAGAGTTGTTGCTTGTCCGGATCGAGTCCGGCGCCATCTGCAATTTGATTTGTCAGATTTGCACCCACACCACACAATACTAATCTTTCAAAGTGTATTTTACCTGAGGGAGTCTCTCGGGGCTCCCCTGCTGCGGCTAGTGTGGCCTCTAGTTGGGCCTTGCACTTTTCCAGCTCCTGGGACAATACAGTATTCTTCTCTGTAAGAACCTGCATATTAAATGATCCTTAAATCAGTTGCTCTAACTTTTTCAAGTCTCGGGGGCTACTGGCATATGTATATATTTAACCAAAATTTTCTTACTCGTATGTCTTTCACATACTGCTCCGTAGCTCTGGCTAAACCATTTTGAGCGGCACGGAGGTACGCATCTCCCGAATTAAAGGCATCTAAAGCCTCTTGGGAGAAACAACTGTCGCGTAGAGTAGTCCGGCGACGCCTGTGGTTCATGGCACTCTCCACTTCTGAATTTGTGGCGGACAGCCTGTCCGCATTCTCTATTGAAGGAGCGTCCGGTGCGCGCCTTGTACTCGCCTCCGCTTCCTGGCCAGACGTTGGAGCCTGGCTGGTGGAGGCGCGATTGGCAACCTCTCCGGATGCAGTCCGGCGAGGTCTCTTCGTCCTGAAGATAGCACGGACATTAATATGACCCTGACAGAGTAACTCCAGGGAAGTAGAGGGTGCACTATACCTTTGCGCCGGCATTTCAGTCCGGACTTCATTCCTTTTTGCCCTACGGGGCTCTGCGGCCCCTCGTTGGCTAGACGCCGCAGGTTCGGCCTCCTGCCGTGGAAATCTCCCCTGCAAAACACGGTTGTCATCAGAAACACCGAAATACATGAGAGTGGAATCCCTCTCAAGGGAATGAGACTCTGGTTTCCATCACCTGGGAGGCTGGGATTAACCCTGGGTAATCAGCCGTGATGGCTACCAAGGTATTGTCCTTGCTTAGCTGATAGAACACCCCGTCGATAAGCTCCACCGATATATCCGGATCCTCTTCGGAGTCCGGATCGAGAGACCATTCTGGGTCCTCGGGCTGTGGAGGGCGACTGCTGATATCCTTTACCTCCTGTCATAGTTCCTGCATTGAAGTCGATTAGACTACCTATCTAACCACGGGAGTATAAAACAAACGGGCAAGCACACTTGTTCACTTACCCAACTGGGAGGATCGTTCATACTGAATCCGGCCCGCGGATTGACGCGGAGGAATTCCTCCTTTTCCCCCTTGTACAAAGAGGATAAGATCTTTTCTAGAGTGGCGGCCGAGTCTGGCCCTTTACGACCGTGACGGGTGGCGTCATCCTCCCCGTTGAATTCCCACATTGGGTGGCCTCTGTATTGAAGCGGCTGCACCCCCCGCATAATGCATGCGGCCATGACTCCAATCATGGTTAGCCCGGAATGAGCCAACAGTCTTATCCGGCCCATCAGGTAAAGGACGTCTCTGTCGCTTTCTCTCTGAGAGCTTCGCGCACGCCAGCTCAAGCGTTTCTTCAATGGAGCACTGTTAAACTCAGGGAGACCGGCCCGGATGGGGTCCGGTAGCGGAACGTCGTCTATATAAAACCACTCCGAAGCCCAGTCCTCGGACGCTTCCTTTGGGGTTCCGGATAGGTATCCGGTCCCGGCGATGCGCCATACTTTGGCTCCGCCCACTTGGTATATGGACCCCTTTTGAGAATGGGGCACCAGGCAGAATAACCTCTTCCACAATGCGAAATGAGCCTCAATGCCTAAAAATAGCTCGCAAAGGGCGACGAAACCCGCAATATGCAATACGGAGGCGGGCGTGAGATTGTGCAGTTGGAGGCCGTAAAACTCCAGAAGCCCGCGGAGAAATGGGTGAATCGGAAATCCCAGTCCCCTTAATAGATAGGGGACGAGACACACCCACTCTCCTCTAGAAGGATTGGGGGCGCTCTCCGCTTGTTTTCCGCCATTATAGGTGGCGAGACCGGCTCGGACCGGGACCATGCATGCCTGGGGGAGGAATCCCTGGGCTTGAAGTGACGCTAACTTGCTATGCGGGATGGTACAACTCTCCCAGTCCCCGAGTTTGGGGCCGGAGGCGCGAGGGGAGGAGCTACGACGGCTGGTCATGTTGGAATAGACCTTTGCTGGAAGCGCTCTGATGATCACTCGCGGAAAGGAGAAGATGTGGTTTGGGTCTAAATCCCCATCCCGTTAAATAGGCGGCTCGTTTATACGGCCAGGGGTGTGAATGTAAAAACGCCCCGGCTTTTCGCATCTGCTTTACACGTGGAAGACGGCCATTATTGGGCATAGAAGCCGAGGAGCACTACATTACAAGAATCGGACATTATTCCCACAGGTACACAAGATTCGGAGAAGAACCCGCCTTGCAATGCCGAACAATTTGCGCGCCGGACTCGTCGTCATTGAAGCCTGGTTCGGGGGCTACTGAGGGAGTCCTGGATTAGGGGGTGTTCGGATAGCCGGACTATACCTTCAGCCGGACTCCTGGACTATGAAGATACAAGATTGAAGACTTCATCCCGTGTCCGGATAGGACTTTCCTTGGCGTGGAAGGCAAGCTTGGCGATGCGATATTCAAGATCTTCTATCATTGTAACCGACTTTGTGTAACCCTAACCCTATCCGGTGTCTATATAAACCGGAGGGTTGTAGTCCGTAGGACAGAATCAACTCCATACACAATCATACCATAGGCTAGCTTCTAGGGTTTAGCCTCCTTGATCTCGTGGTAGATCTACTCTTGTACTACCCATATCATCAATCATCAATATTAATCAAGCAGGAGTAGGGTTTTACCTCCATCGAGAGGGCCCGAACCTGGGTAAAACAAAGTGTCCCCTGTCTCCTGTTACCATCCGGCCTAGACGCACAGTTCGGGACCCCCTACCCGAGATCCGCCGGTTTTGACACCGACACCAGGCTTGCCGTGCTAAGAGGGCTTGATTGAACGTCCGAAGGTCTTTAAACCCCATTCCACCTTTTCCTTTAGGTCTCACCATAAAATCCCAGCTGACCCAATGTGTTTTTCGTTTACCTTTTTCTGCTTCCCACCAAAAGCGACGAGTCATTCTCATGAGTTCCTCACATAGCCCCGCTGGTACCTTGAACACGCTCATAATATAAACCGGGAGGACATGAGCGATCACCTTGATCTTTATTTCTTTTCCACCCATAGAGAGATAGTTGTCCTCCCATTCCATTAAGCATTTTGCCAACCTCTCTTGTAGGCCTTTTAATTTACCCTTACTCATTCTGCCATCTGGTGTCAGGAGGCCGAGGTATTTAGCTTCAAAGGTTGCTTGCGTAATTTGCAGTGTACCCTTAATGCTCTCTTGGGTACTAGTTAGGCAGATCGAAGAGAACAAGATAGAGCACTTGTTAGGGTTGATCGCCTGGCCTGTTCCTTTAGCATATATCTCAAGCACATGTTTAACACGTTCTGCTTGTTTGTTGTCTGCCTTGAAGAACAACAAGGTATCATCCGCAAAGAGCAAATGGAAAATACCCAGGGCACGACGGCAAACCTTGATCGGCGTGATAGAGTCCTGGGATGCTTCACGATGCAACAGAGCGGAAAGGCCATCATCAACAAACAAGAACAAAAAAGGGGAAAGCGGATCACCTTGGCGAAGACCTCTGGATGGGCAGAACAAATCAAGAAGGGTTCCATTAAATTTTACCGAATAGCTCATCAATGTCACACAGGACATAATCCAATCAACCCATCGGGGAGCGAAACCCAAACTCTGCATCATTCTTCTAAGAAATTCCTAGTCAACCCTGTCGTACGCCTTTGATAAATCCAACTTATAAGTGTAATAAGAATGTTGCTCCTTTTTACAGTGCCCAATGGCATGAAAACATTCAAACGCTACCAAGGCATTATCAGTAATCATACGGCCGGGGACGAAGGCACTCTGGTTCAAAGAGATGATATCCCCAAGGAATGGACGGAGTCTGTTTACCAAGCACTTAGCCACAATCTTGTACAGAACTGAACACAAACTGATAGGCCGAAACTCTCTAATTGTCTCAGGCTGATCTGTTTTCCGTTGAGTTTGTCTCTGATGGCATGTGCCCTGTGGTAAAGAACAGCCGGACGGCCGCAGCAATCGTGTCCTTTTAAACCGCCCAGTTTCTTTGATAAAACCTCGCTGGGAATCCATCTGGTCCAGGGGCTTTCAGGGGACCTATTTGAAACAATGCGTCGCATATTTCTTGTTCAGTAAAATCCCTACAAAGTGAGTGATTCATTTCATCCGTTAATTTTCTATCTATCAAGCCAATTATCTCATCAACATTCAAAGAAGGATCTCTGGTGAACAATTATTAAAGAAGGAAGTGGCCATTAACTCCATGACCGAGGGTGTAGTCTGCCATACACCATCATCATCTCTTAGTTTTTTAATCTTGTTCTTCCTGGCTCGCCAAACGGAACTACTGTGGAAAAACTTCGTGTTTCGATCGCCCTCTTTGAGCGAGCTAATACGAGAACGCTGCAGCCACAAGAGTTCTTCTTTATATAGCAGTTCATTCATACTATCAGACAGTCCTTCTTATCTCTCGTGGATCTCCATTGGTCTGCACTAGGCGATCAAGTTTTTTACCCGGAAGTTAAGCGTGCTCAGACTAAGGGGGGGGGGGCACGCTTAACTTCCAAGTTCTATTCCCCCTCGTTTTCAAGTCTGCACTTGTTGTTTCCCTGACAATAGTAAGCTGTCAATCCTATTAACCCTCAGGAGTTTAGCTTGAGCATGAAGTCACACGTTTCACTGTTTGAGTTTGAAACTATTATTCTAAAAAACAATAATTATTTAGTAACACTAATATTTCTTGAATAAATAGTTTGACCATAGTTTGACCTGATTTAACCAAAATAAAAAAAAAGAAATTTGAGCATATCTTTTTTTCCTTAAAGAATTTGAGGATTCTAAAAATTTGCAAACAAGCCATAGGCAGTCAAAATCGGATGCGGATTTTCGTGCTGAACATTTTGATATATTATACGTTTTTTTCGGACATCGTATGCAAAAGTTATAGCCGTTTTACTTTTTCATAACATTTTTTTGCAAAACATATTCAAATTTAAGTTTTTTAATTTTCCTAACTAGTAGATGTAGTAATATAACTACATCTCGAAGGATTTTATTTTTTGAAGTTTCTATCATTTCCTCTTT
>NC_041384.1:733169222-733199111 GCF_002162155.2 Triticum dicoccoides | reverse complement strand
CCCGGTTTGAGACACGAACTGGGACTAAAGGGCATCACACCCTTTAGTGTCGGTTTGAGACATGAACCAGGACTAAAGGGTGCGATGCCCTTTAGTCCCGGTTCGTGTCTCAAACCGGGACTAAATGATCCATTTGAACTGCGACTAATGCCTTTAGCCGCTCGAATCGGGACTAATGCTCACATTAGTCCCGGTTTATAATGCAACCAGAACTAATATGTATATTGTGCTGTGACCAAAGCCCTGTTTTCTACTAGTGACGATAGATGGTCCGAACATGGAGAAACCAAATGGACCACACTAACATCCGAGAAAATGTCCCTCCACCAATTGTCAGCTAGAGCACGGTCCAACCTCACTTTCACGTTTGCTCTTCCCCTCCTTCTATTATCATATGTGAAAAGGAGCTCCGGCAAACCCAAGGTCATGGAACTCACAATCTTGTACAATTTCACGGAATGCTGCAATTTGGCTAGCCGGGCGTGGGGTGGCGAACATATGTTCGCACTGCCACGTAGCTTCAGGGCTGTTTGGTTCTAGGCCTAGAAGTGCCATACTTTGCCATACAATGTTTGCCAAACTTGGCTAAGGTTAGTTCTTCAAAATGAGAGCCACAAGTTGACAAGTCTAAGGGAATCTTGCCACATTTTTTGTGTGTATGTGATATGGGACCATAATGTGGCTTGCCTAAGATGTGGTTTGAACCAAACACACATCTAAGTTGGTCAAACTTGCCTAACCTTAGGTGTGGCAAACTTTGGCAAACTTAGTCTCAAACCAAACAGCCCCTTCATTACAATCCCCCATGAGCATCCATGGAAAGTCGCTCGACGCTCGGATGTCAGACAAGATGATCCACATCCGATGATGGTTTTCAGTACGCGGTTCATCATACACACAAGTTAAATGCCAAAAGGGATCAGTTGAGGAAGCACGAATATGAGCGAGTTGCAGGTTCTTAAGTATAGAAACATTTCGTACCATGCCGATAGGTGTTATTTTTCTACACATGTGAAATTGTTACACCATCAAAAAAAAAAGCTACATCATGCTCTTTTATCTTTTATTCTACAGGAAAAAAACATTTCATCGAAGTTAAAAAGTCACTGCAGGGGTGTCTATAATACCTAAGTAGTTAATTCCTACTAACTTTAATTCTTTGAACATGCCTCGCTCTATATTGTCAAATGTGCCATGTTATCATTCGCTGAACCTATTTTGTAGCACATGCATACCTCAATATAATTATCCCATCTTGAATAATCCAGTACATGTATACTCTTTATTCACACATGACTGTTTTGGAAAATAATAATTTTTGATTTGATCATTTCATTTGTACAAAATTATTCAAAATTAATCTTTAAAATCCGCAGCAGCACGCGGAAGTCACCTAGTTACTGTAAATTTTCATAACAACATATTAGATATATTTTTTTGCGGAAAGGATTAGATCTATTATCAAAATTTATCGGGTGTACAAAATATCTCAAATATAATAAAAATTATATAAAGATTCCCACCACTGGATGATCACTACCGTCGTCGGAGCGAGCCATCGACGCGTCGATGTCCCCGCTCCCCTACCGGAGCTGACTTGACCTTGTTGATGATAGCCGTGAAGTCTTGGTGCATGTTCCCCTAAGGACCATCACCCTGGATCCTTAGTCATCGTCGTTGAACCCATGCATAGATCTGAATCATCTGAGACCAAATCTCGTCACATAACGAGAAACGCAAACCTCACCGCCTCAAAAAGACGACATGAATCTACGTCGGAGCTCCGTCGACTATGTCCAAATGGACGAACTCGAGAAGGATCAAAATCCAAAAGACAAACTCAAAGAAGTGCCCTCATCTCACTTTCTTCTCGGTTCTTGGGTTCTATTTTATAGCAGATCTGGCATTGGCTTCTACTCCATCCGTTTTATAATGTAGACGTTTTTTTGACACTACACGAATGTCAAAAAACATCGTAGATGGAGGGAGTATTCTAGAGCAGATCTGGACCACGAAACTTTGATCGGATGGTTCACAATCACTTCCTTCGCGGTTCGAACAGTTCGCCCGAGACGAGACGGGGATGCCTCCGCGGGCACCGCCGCCGGCGGCGTTCCCGTCCCTGGACGCTTACTACCTCCACCACCTTCGCTCCTGCTCGACGCCGCGCCACGCCGCCGCCGTCCACGCCCACATCGTCCGTGCCCACCCTTTCCCGTCCCTCTTCCTCCGCAACACGCTCCTCGCCGCGTACTGCCGCCTCGGCGGCCCCGCGCGCCGCCTGCTCGACGAAATGCCCCGCGCTAACGCCGTCTCCTTTAACCTCCTCATCGACGCCTATTCCCGCGCTGGACAGACTGAGGTCTCCCTGGCGACCTTCGCGCGCGCGCGCCGTGCCCCCGGCGTCAGGGCCGACCGGTTCACGTACGCGGCCGCGCTCGCCGCGTGCTCGCGGGCCGGGCGCCTGAGGGAGGGCAAGGCCGTGCACGCGCTGGCCGTCCTCGAGGGGCTCGCCGGGGGCGTGTTCGTCTCCAACTCGCTCGTCAGCATGTATGCCAGGTGCGGCGACATGGGACAGGCGAGGCGGGTGTTTGACGCCGCCGAGGAGCGGGACGACGTCTCGTGGAACGCGCTGGTCTCTGGCTATGTGCGCACTGGTGCGCACGATGAGATGTTGAGGGTGTTTGCTCTGATGCGCCGTTCTGGGATGGGCTTGAATTCTTTTGCTCTTGGCAGTGTCATCAAGTGTTGCGCTGGCAGCGATAACTCTGTGAGGGATATTGCCGCGACGGTTCATGGATGCGTGGTGAAGGCTGGGTCGGACTCTGACGTGTTTCTTGCGAGCGCGATGGTTGACATGTATGCGAAGAAAGGTGCATTGAGTGAAGCTGTTGCGCTCTTCAAGTCAGTGCTTGATCCCAATGTGGTTGTGTTCAATGCCATGATTGCGGGGCTGTGTCGTGATGAGGCTGCTGTCGGTATGGATGTCCTTAGAGAAGCGTTAAGTCTGTATTCAGAGGTGCAGAGTCGAGGAATGGAGCCTACCGAGTTCACATTCTCCAGTGTCATACGAGCTTGTAACTTGGCAGGTGACATTGAATTCGGAAAACAGATACATGGACAAGTACTGAAGCATTGTTTCCAGGGAGATGACTTCATTGGGAGTGCACTGATTGACTTGTACTTCAACTCTGGCTATATCGAAGATGGGTTCAGGTGTTTCAGATCTGTTCCGAAACAAGATGTCGTCACGTGGACAGCGATGATTTCAGGGTGTGTTCAAAATGAGCTTTTCGAGAGGGCACTGACCTTGTTCCATGAATTATTGGCTGCTGGACTGAAACCTGACCCTTTCACTATATCGATAGTGATGAATGCTTGTGCCAGTTTGGCTGTTGCAAGGACTGGTGAGCAGATTCAGTGCTTTGCCACAAAATCTGGTTTTGGTCGGTTCACTGCCATGGGAAATTCCTGCATACATATGTATGCTAGATCAGGGGATGTGGATGCTGCAGTCCGGAGGTTTCAGGAGATGGAATTACACGACGTTGTGTCTTGGTCTGCTGTAATATCAAGCCATGCACAGCATGGCTGTGCTAGGGAGGCTTTACGTTTTTTCAGTGAAATGGTAGATGCAAAGGTGGTGCCAAATGAGATTACCTTTCTCGGTGTCCTTACTGCATGTAGCCATGGAGGATTGGTTGATGAGGGACTCAGGTATGTCAGATCATCAATTTTCAATTATTCATACATATATCTTTATCTGAAAAAAGAACTGTATATGGTCGGAACTTTGAGGTTTTTGTGTTGCTGGAGTGTGACTTACTGTCTTATACTAGAATTATACATGTTTCTCATTTGTCCATTCCTTTCATCGTATCATGCAGGTATTATGAAATCATGAAAAATGAGTATGCATTGAGTCCAACCATAAAGCATTGCACATGTGTTGTTGATCTCCTTGGCCGAGCTGGGAGACTAGCTGATGCTGAGGCTTTTATAAGGGATTCAATCTCCCATGATGAACCTGTCATCTGGCGGTCTTTGCTAGCATCATGTCGTATCCATCGAGACATGGAGAGAGGTCAACTTGTTGCAGATAGGATAATGGAACTACAACCCGGTTCCTCAGCATCCTATGTAAATCTCTACAACATTTACCTGGATGCTGGGGAGCTCTCGTTAGCTTCAAAAATTAGAGATGTGATGAAAGAGCGAGGTGTGAAGAAAGAACCTGGTCTGAGTTGGATTGAACTAAGGTCCGGGGTTCACTCTTTTGTTGCTGGTGACAAGTGCCATCCAGAGAGCAACACAATATATGCGAAACTGGCAGAGATGCTTTCCAAGATTGATAAACCGACAGCCACTGATGCTTCTGGCACAAAGTCAGATGACATCACTAGAAACAAGCAAAGTTGGATGAATTGGCACAGTGAGAAACTAGCTGTGGCATTAGGATTGATTCATTTACCACAGTCAGCACCTATACGAGTAATGAAGAACCTGAGAGTCTGCCGTGACTGCCATTTAGCTATGAAATTGATATCGAAGAGTGAAAAGAGGGAAATAATCTTGAGAGATGCTATTCGTTTCCATCACTTCAGAGATGGCTCATGTTCTTGTGCGGATTACTGGTAGTGGCTACTTACTAGTGCAGTGGTTCCAAAGTTGAATCCTTGAAGATAAATCTGACACGTTGGCATACCTATTTAGTTACCATAGTTAGGAGTGAAAATCATTTTTCAGCAGAGGCCTAGGGAACGTAAACTCCTGAAGCTTTATAGCCAATAAGTTATTCAGGGTGTACGGCACCACTGTGGTGTTCTGATTCTTTAAAAGACAGTTCTCTGTATTGCTTTTCTCCCATTTAGGATTAAGATCTGTAGGGGCATATTGCAGCCTTGCGATGATTTAATCCTATTACATTTCTGCCAGCAGGAAGAAAGGCGCCTTAAACTCCTAAAAAGTGGCCTCCGCCAAACTGAATGGTTGAGTACACTGAATCACCTCCAAGGCATCGTGCTGATTCTCCTATTCGCCATTGACCAGATCCATCCCCTGTTAGGCATGGTGACAGAAGACCAGGATCTCCAATTAGAAGATATTCTCTCCTTCACCACCTGTAAGGCACACGTCGCCAATGCGGTGAGTTTTGGAAATTTCGTTCTTGTATCTAAGGTATTGTAATATACTGATGAATTGCTGACACTAGTCTTGCAACTGCCACCTAGGAGGGTTTGTGGCAGCTCATCACCTCGTAGATACTCACCCGGGCCTCCTAGAAGGCGGTAAGTCAATTCAAGCTTTGTTTATTGTTTGAGTTTCCTGTATAGATCGCTTATGTGCAATCTGTCTACCTTGTCCAGAAATACAGTATGTTATACATGGTTTGAGACCACTGTACAGCAGTATAATTTACACTGGCCTTATGTGTGCCATGTATCAGGAAGCATTACCTTCAGTTATGGACAGTGTTGTCTTGACATGTTTATACTTCACTATACAATTTTGGTCATGATCATGTCATTATTGTGTTAGAGCTTATTGATAATGCCTGGACATTTGGATGGGCAAGTCCATTACCATGTGCCAGTTATCTTGGTTTATTTATGAGATATCTTTGCTAATTGTTTCACAGTTTTTTTGTGTTGGCCTATTCGGTGCTGTACTTGTGTCAGAAAGTTGCAGTTAACTTATCTTGCTTTTATTAGCAGGTCACCACCCCCAAGGAGACTGAGCAGCCCTTCGAGAAGGTCACCACCACCACCACCTCCAAGTCGTCATAGTCGCTCCCCTCCTCTTCACTCTTGCTCCAGATCAATTTCTCCATATAGGTAATGAAATTGTTGCTGCCTCTCTTCCTCGTTTTTTTTTTGTTTTTGAACCGACTCTGCCTTGTAAATCTTCCAACGGAGTCCATCTCCTTTTGTAAATGATATACCCAATTCTCTCTGTGGTAGCAGAACCAGAGGACCTCTTACATTGAGGCTGGCGTGGAAGGCGAGATTCATCCAACTCTGCATCACCCAGTCCTCCGAGGAAGGCGAGTGCAACATGTGTAGTGGTCTGTGTAGGAAACATGACTAGTTGAATGCTTGCTGCTTGCTTGTGTTTTGTTGGCCATGCGAGGCGACCTTAGAGAGCATCAAGGAGCCGCAATCCTAGAAGGTCAGTGACTTTTTCTGGGTTTCTCGTGTTTTACAAGAATAAAATAAAACACACCAATGTACTCCCTCCGTCCGGGTTTATTGGGCCTCTTCGTATTTTGTGTTTATTGGGCCTCTTCGTATTTTGTGTCAGATGTTGACCATCTATAGACTACTAAAATGTAAAGTATATGCCATAAAAAATTATACTGTTGGATTTGTATTTGAAAGAGCTTTCCGACAATATAATTCTTGTGACATAGTTTACATTTTGTTAGTTTATTTTTTAGGTCAAACTTTGGCCCAAAATAAAAGGGGGCCTAATAAATCCGAACGAAGGACGTATGTATCTACGGATCTTGAAAGAATTGTTTTTCTTCTGAAAGTAGAAGGAGCATCTCGAGCGACAGTGGGAACAGCAGCACCCGCCTTCCCGGAGGCATAGGTACTAGAAGGAAACTCGGGGCAAACTGGGGATAACCCGGGCCGAAACAGGGCAAACCGAGGGGGCGAACGATCATGGATGTGGCTGGATATGCTTGGTGGAGTCCGGGATTTCGCACCGAGAGGCTTTGACTGTGCATTGATTGAAAATCTGGACATTATTCAGTCTGTCTCATTTGAAAATCGATGAGTTTTTTTTTTACTAGTTGATCGTTCGATCTGCTCGTATGTGAAGTTGATATTTTTTTTTGTTCATGGATTGTTGGTGTCACATTTGGAATGCGCTTGCCGCTTGGATCTTCATGTACCAGTGTTTACTAAGCTTTGCCCAGCCTGCTCGAGAAGAGATCCATTTCGGTACCTGGGTCGTTGCCGTTGGTATGTGCCTGCCGGGCTTGTCGTTCGACACCTCCAAGTCGGAGAGTTACTTGGTGGTGAATCAATGGATGAATACCAGACTTTGTTGGACACGTGACAGATAGCCCATAGAGTGATCAAGATCTTTGTGAACTCTTCATTAGGCATAGTCTCGAGCCAACGATATGGAAGAGATGGCCATTCCTTCGCGTCTGGGCAGCAACTCAGCATCAACTAAAGCCTAGATCCCCCTCGCCCGGCCCCGTTGGCGGCCAGGGGGAAACCCTAGCCGCCGCCGCCGTCGGGCGTCTCTCCCTACCTCCCTCATCCTCGCCGCCGCCAGAAGGGCCGCCGGGCGAAGCCTGGCCGGCAAGGGCGGCGGCGGGGTATCTCTCCCCTACGCGCGATCTGGCTGGCACGGGACGGCCTGTGCGTGAAGTGGCACCGGACTACCGTGGGGTTCGGCGGCGCTGCGGGCGGATCCTGGCGGCGACGTGCACGACGCGCCGATGGCTGGAGTCCACGTTTGCAGCGCGGATTGGCGGCTGCGGGAGCGCTAGGATCAGGTGGCTGCGTGAGCCGTCGCGTTCGGTTCAGATCTTTCGTGATCTGGCGCTTGGACGCCGGCGGCCAGTGCGGGGTGGTGCTACTCGTCGTTGCCCAGGTTGGATTCTCTGGATCTGGAGCCTGGACGGATCTGCACTAGAGTCGCCCCATGGTGCTTTCTTCTCCGGATGGTTTCGTTTCTCGGTTTGTGGCCAGATCCGAAACAGACAGAGGTTGGTGGTACAGGTTGGGGACCGGAGAAAACTTTGGTCGGTTAGCTTGACCCGACATCGGCGACGGCTTTGGCGTCGTTACCCTCCTTGGAGGGGAAGCCGAGGTCCCCTCCTATCCACCTCTGACCCACTCCTGGACGAAAGTCCAAAATCCGTCTTGGATTGGGCGGCGACGACGCCCTTAGCGTCGTGTCCTCCATGGAGGCGCCGTCTTAGGAGGCTTGGGTGTTTGGGGGAGAGGTACTATGGGTGGTGGGCTCTACATGGCAGCTCCTGCAGCGGCGGCGGTGTGGAGGTCGGCAGGTGGAGCGGCGTTGGATCTACCGCGTCGACGACGACGAGTATTGGCGGCACGGTGTAGCTGATTCTCGACGACAGATGTGTCTGGATGGACGTGCGTAGGAGGAGGAAGCCGTCTGGCGTCATGGTGGCATTGACGGCAGACATGCCTGGCAAGTTCGGTACATCATTTTTGCTCCGAGGATGGATCGACGGATGATGGAGGTGATGGCCCTTGCAGCGTGCGATGCTCACTGGGAGTGTGCCAGACCGGGGTGGGACCCAATCCAGGTAGTGGCTTGGATGGGACACCCGGCTTTAGATGTTAGGTTTTGGTGCGATGTCTGTTTGGTATTAGGTCCGGACATTCGACGCACCATCATCAAGGGGATAGGAGTAGCAACAACGTTGCCAAGATGGTGGCTTTTAATTTATTGATGTATCATTTTGTATGATTTTTGTGAATAATTAATAATATGACTGCATGCATCGTCTAAATGCAAAAGCCGAGGGTACATCCTCCTTTTCTAAAAAAAAAAGCCTAGATGCACCATACCATGGTGCATTCCAACAACGGGTGGCGCCATGAATCATTCGCCACGTTAAGGATCATTCGAGCAGTGTGCCGTCTTTGTCATACTCACTTTTGATGGAACCTTTGTGTTTCAAAGGTTTACTCCAAGTCTTCTCTGACGGATTAGAGCTGCTGTTCGGCCTTTCTTCTAGCCAGACCTGGACGTCCCCAACTTTCTTGGTAGTAACTAAAATTCTGTAAGCAAGCAGATGACTTATGTCTCATACGTGCCTTTCGTACACACTTTGAATACAAGCAATATGAAGAAGCCTCTTCGGGTATGAATGTATTAAATATCTATCTATCTACTCTACTTTATTTTTATTAATAAAGAAAATAGATATTCTTGGCCCGTCATTGCTATTGTATAGAAAAAACCCTGAAGTTTTCAATAATCAATCTATATCAATCTATATGCCAGTTTGACCAGGAGGTGCTCGCGATCCGATCTAGAGCCGCCGCCGGACCCTTCCTCCCTACCCCCGCTCCCGTGCAGCGCCGCCGCGCTGCACCGGGGCGTCGGCGCCTCCCTCCTCCGCCCCCCCCGCCACCACTCTCCTCTCCGTCGCCGTCGGTGACGCCGCCAGTGCAAAGCCCGAGCGGCTCGGCGGCGGCGGTCTTCTGCTCGCGCGTCATCTGCTCAAGATCGACGCGGCGGCTCCGATCTTGATCTTCTTGGCGGTGATGGCGGACAACGGTGGCTGAAGTGTGGCAGCGGGTCTGTAGTCGCAGCGGGTGGCGGCGACGGCGGCCATGTTGTAGTCGCTCAACCTCCGGTTCGGCTTCGGATCGCGGTGGCGCTCCTGGTCTTGATCAGCATCATGCGGGCACCTGGGACGGCGACCCTGGACTTGGCGGTTGTGTTCATCTCCTACGTCGGAAGTGGTCGGCCTGAGGCTGGGTGAGCAGATCTCGAGATCTGCAATCTAGTCCCGGCTGCGAGTCGGGCAGACATAGTTGCCGGTGAAAACCGAGCCGACGGCGGACGATGGCGGCGGTCTGCGACATTACCTTGATGAAGGCATCATCCTGTAACTACTGTCCCCCCACTCGTGCTGCTCCTAGTAAAGTCCTCTAACATAGCAGTGTCTTTAACAAACTCAGCATTGACCTGTTCCACTCCCGAGAGCATCTTTTCACTGGTTAATTTTTTCTTAAAAAGTAGCTTCCTAGTTTCCCCCTCAGCAATTAAATTTTTTTCTAACTCATATTGGCTAGATACGACCTCTTTTGCATGTGAGCTACCGCCATTTTCAGCATCAGAAGCTGTGGGAGCACCATGTTTGGGAGATTTACCACTTCCAGCATCAATCCCGGATGATTTGTCCCGAGGTCGCTTCTCATTATTGCTTGATTTTTCTACAACAGCTCTAGGATGGCTCACTAAGATACCATCCTCCATTGGACCTCCTTCTTCCATAATGTCTTCTAGGTCAAAGAAAATGTTGTATATGTACCCATCCTCATGGAGAGATGCACTGGGTGGAATTTTCCTCTGAGTATCTCACATTGTCTGTACAGCTCCATATCCAATTCAAACACATGCCCGATTAGCGACCCAGCTTCATAAAAGCCCTGGTAATGATGCAATGTTTTCGGCACTCCTGATATTGTGACCCAGCATACATACAACTTGTAAGAGGCCATAGAGGAGTTCGTCCATCTGTTCACCTTCACGTTAGCTTTGCCTCCAAACAGACCAAAATATTTATACGCTTTCATTTCATCTATCTTTTGGACAGAAGGGAACTTCATTAGGAAACTATCTTTGAGGTACGGCTTTGCCTGCCACTGCCATCCCCACTGAAACATCATGCTAAACGAGTTCACCAATTGTTGTGCAGTGAGCACGTCATCTTTCACAATAATAACAACAATCACCTGCTTGGCCTTATCTGCCTCCAGCTTCCTACTAGATCGTGCAGTAAACATCTGAAGTCCATCTGCCCCTATCCCGATCAGACCAGCCACTGCTTTGGGTTGCTTTAGTAGATTTCATTTGCGGGATATATGAGCGTCTCATTTAGTGCAATTAACACAGAACAACGAAGTCTTACAGTCCTTAACACCATGTCCTGGTTGTTCACATTTATAGATGATGAAAGATGGTCTACTAGCATCAGTAGAAGCGTTGCTATTAGCTCCATCACTAACAAAACCAGACCCAACAATTTCTTTAGCATTGTTACCAAATCCAGCCCCACAAACCCAGTCTCAAATTTTCCATTAGCGTTGCTACTACTAGCACCTGCATTTATGCAACCAATGCCAAATTTTCCTTGTTCTGTCCCCTGACCAGTTCTCTGACCATTCATCCCTGCCTGCTGAAAATTACCAAGGCTCCCCCATTTGTATATGTTGTTCAAACCCATATCCTGACTGGTTAGAGGCTGGGGGCATACCTGAATTGCCAAAATGATTGTATCCAGGACCAAAGAACTCTCCCGTTTGCATCAGCTGAGGAACTGGCTGTTCAGCAAAGGATCCAGATCCTGGCCCAAATCCACCACCGAAATATGGATTGACCAGAGAGGGCTGTTGCTGTGGTGGTCCGTGCCACCCTGGCCAGTCGTCGCCGGCCTGGCCAGCCTGCCGCCCACGCCCACCTCCAGCACCACCTTGCCTTCCCCTTCTCCAATCTCCCCGTCCAGCCATGACCAACCATGACCGCTTGGGCAAAGGTCAGGCCTCCGCTAGACACAGGAAGGTGGAACCTCGATCCGCCGCCAACAACAGGCCACACCGCTGCCTCAACAGCCGCTCGCCGCCTAGGGTTTTCCTCACGGTCAGGAACCTTCAGCCACCACACACGAAATTGGGCTCAATTCGGAGCCGCATAGGTCCACAACGGTTGAAGGAAAGTGTCGGTGTCAAAACCGGTGGATCTCGGGTAGGAGGTCCTGAACTGTGCGTCTAAGGCGGATGGTAACAGGAGGCAGGGGACACGATGTTTTACCCAGGTTCGGGCCCTCTTGATGGAGGTAAAACCCTATGTCTTTCTTGATTTATTCTTGATAATATGAGTAGTATAAGAGTTGATCTACCACGAGATCGGAGAGGCTAAACCCTAAAAGCTAGCCTATGATATGATTGTATGTTGTCCTACGGACTAAAACCCTCCGGTTTATATAGACACCAGAGGGGGCTAGGGTTACACAAGGTCGGTTACAAAGGAGGAGATATACATATCCATACTGCCTAGCTTGCCTTCCACGCCAAGTAGAGTCCCATCCGGACACGGGACGAAGTCTTCAATCTTGTGTCTTCGTGGTCCAACAGTCCGGCCAAAGGATATAGTCCGGCTGTCCGGAGACCCCTAATCCAGGACTCCCTCAATAGCCCCTGAACCAGGCTTCAATGACGATGAGTCCGGCGCGCAGTGTTGTCTTCGGCATTGCAAGGAGGGTTCCTCCTCCGAATACACCATAGAAGAATTTGAATACAAGGATAGTGTCCGATCCTGCAAAATAAGTTCCACATACCACCGTAGAGAGAATAATACTACCACAAATCTAATCCACTGACACGTTTTGGCAGCATGACATCACGCCACGGCCCAGTAATTATTTGAACGTTTTTTCTTTAACCAGCCCCCGCACATAACGCGAGTCGGTTTCTTGACACGTCTTGTCAAAGCAGAGATCGTGTTCCCCTTATTACGGGATTCTCATCAATACGGACGTGGGTAACCCAAGTGCCTAGGACTCCTAGATTTTAGGCAAGTCCCAAACGGCCACGAGGAGGACGCTTGATATTCACCCTCTTTATAAAGGGACAAGGCTGTTACTTTTTCCCTCCCGTGCTCAATCGAATCCCTCCCCCGCCTCGAGTTCTAACACCCAAAGCCAAGGTCAGGTGCTTCAGACCTTCAATCATGCCCGGACCCAGCCTTCAAGGCCGGTGAATGTCTTCCTCCGTCACGGAGGAGGACATCAAGAAGTTGAGGGAGGCCAGATATCTGACCGCCGAAATTTCGCATAGGCTGCCCGCCCGAGGGCAGGTCGTCCCTACTCCCGAACCCAACGAGAGCGTTGTGTTCGTCTCCCACTTCCTCCGAGGGTTAGACCTCGCTCTGGATCCCTTTGTCAGGGGTCTTATGCTCTATTACGGGATGGATTTTCACGATCTGGCCCCGGACTCCCTTCTTCACATCTCGTCATTTATTGTCGTCTGTGAGATCTTCCTCTGCATTACCCCTCACTTCGGCTTGTGGCTCAAGACCTTTGATGTGAAGTCGAAGATGGTCGAGTGACAGTACACAGCGTGCGGAGGTGCTTTAATAAGCAAAATTTCTGATGCTCCATGGCCAAAAGGTTCCTTTCCAGAGGTGTCTGGATTGTGGCAACGGGAGTGGTTTTACGTCACAGCTCCCCGAAGTGCCAAGTGGGTAGCTGCCCCCACCTTTTGCTCGGGCCCTCCACCATAACTGATGTCATGGATCAGCAGGGGACTGAGCTGGGGTCTAGCCAAGGACGTGCCAATACTCCAGAGCCATATCCGAGATCTCTTCGAGGGAGATTTCAGTCTGGTTATGGTAATGCAAGTCATGCTGGTTCGTCGAGTCCAGCCTTGCAAATGCCAACCCTCCGCATGTGGGAGTTCAACCCAGAAGGACCGCGCACTATTCAGAATTTCCTTGGCATGACGCATGAGGAGATGTACAAATCGTTCTTCGGACCCCAAATAGAGTGTCCGGACACTACCGAGGACGTGGGCCTGAGCAGCAACTGCACCGCCGCCCAAGTAAGTAATCCCATGGCCGAACATACCGTCCTTTTATTTATCATGACATCATTCTGAAGAATCGCTCTTTCACCAGGACTGGATAACAAAGGCGAAGATGATCCGATGTTCGGCCCCCTTCTTGAAGGCTTGGACAATCCGATGCTGGAAAAGATGCTCAAGCCAGCACCTTGTCCGGTGCCCTCAAAGGAAGACGAAGGGGGGAATAAAGAGGGCGAAAGCGGGCCTCCATCGCTACCTATTCCAACCGAGGGAATGAGCGCCTCCTCGAGGGAGGATAACCGAGGGGAAGAATCTGACATTCTCTCTCCCTGGGGAAGGAAGATGATTACCTCCGAAGATCCGGAAATCAAGGTTTCCAAACGGGAGAAGAAATCTCCGCCAGAGGGTCCTGCCTCGGAGGGTGTTCTTGCCGCACAATGTCCGCGCGGGGATCAGCCCTCTAATGAGCTGTAAGTAATCAAAGGGTATTTAATGGTGAAGATATCCTACCTTACTTCTGAGGAAAATAACCGAAGTATTTATCTTGCAGTTCGGATCTTAGCCCTTCTCAGCTGAGCTCGTCTTCGGGGGATCTTCTTCCGAATATGATGGAGAGCGAAATGCCTCCCCCTGCCACGCCGCCTTACGAAGCGGGCGACCCTAAGGTGTCATCACGGAGGGCTTCTCCTGATCCGGCAAGGCCAGAAGGTAATCCTATGGCCACCCGAAGTCCTCAGTATCCGGCTCTCGAAGAGAGCAAAAAGAGTCTGGCATCGTCTGGTACGCGGTCGGATGTATGGAGGGATCTGCTGTAGAAGGCGGCTATCTCAGAAGAGCACCGCACATTGATGGGTACGGTGATTGAAAGGATTTCGTCCGCCGAAAGCGGGCTGCATGAAGCCTTTATGAGTCTACTGATGGGTTTTGAGGTACGTGAAATGATGTATATTTTTGAAAGTACCGCACATTTTTAGATGTGCCTTGTGTAGATAGTAGCCCCTGAGACTCTGGTTGTCGTCAAAAACGGCGGCAAACAGAGGATCATAGTCCCAGGTAATAACCAGACTGCCTTTATGTGCAGGTGATGGAGGCTCCGGTGGCTAGCCGGACTGATGGGTATGCCGAACTAAAGTGTCAGCTGGATGCGGCAGATGCCGACATCATGCTTGTCAACGAGCGGCTTGACGAGGCACAAGGTGAGTGACCTTTCTGGCAATCGTCACATAATAAGAGCAGCATGATGCCAGTATCTTTAATATGTTGTGACTGCAGATGGAGCGGCCACCGTGGAGACCCTTCGGGCAGAGCTTGCCCGAGCCAAGGAGCAAAAGGAGTAGCAATGCGGCTGCTTTGCAAGCAGCCGAAGAGTTAAGGGCCGGACATGCCGCACATTGCGAGAGCAAAGAGAAAATGGCCAAGATGGCTGTAAAGTTAAAAGATACTACCGACCGTTGCTAGCTTCATGAAGAAGAAAACCGGGCGAAGGCGACGCTGGAAAAGGCCATGATGGCGACCAAAGATACCCGCTCTGCGATGAGAGCGAAAAAGGAGGAGCTGCGTCAAGCCGGGGATATCGCGACTGGGAAACCCTTTATGTTGTGGAGGAAGTTTGGAGATCCACAGTATGCCCCTCTGGACCGGCTGTGGAGTTCGGCGGACGCATATCTGGACTTGGCGGCGAGTGCTGTCGATGCGGCCGAATACTTCCGAGATCAAACAGATCGGGAAGTGGACAAGTTATTCTGGTCACAATTTATCATTCCAAAGCATCCGCTTCCATTGACTGATCAGCTTGCCGAATGGGCCGAGCTGAATAGATTGTCCGGACTAGCCATGAGGTCTGTTGTGGATCATCTGTGGCCGGAAAGGCCAAAGCCGAACAACTATTTTAGTTTGGTGCAGCAGTTCCTTGGTGCGGTGCCGCACATTAATGCGATGAAGAGGTCGGCGTGCATCGAAGGCTTGCGGATGGCCCTTGACCGTGTCAAGACATACTGCGCGGAGATGGATGCCACCACTTTTACGGCGCAGGGTTCGGCCATAGGCCGAGTGGCTGCCGAGCACTATTTTGAAGAAGTTCTTGAAGGCGCTCATTCGATAGAGGCCTAGTGCTCGAAAAATATTATGTTTGAGTGACATGTATTCCCATTGTAAAAACAATGTTTTATTAAGTTTATCAAGGCTGTATTTATACTTTTGCCTGAAAGTATTATGATGCCTCCTGTGCGGCCGTTTATGTATATATGTATATAACCTGAAAGATTGCAATCGTCGGCTTCAGCCCCCACGCATATAATGCGTGGGTGTTCGCAGAAGACGCATGTTCACACTTGACCCAACGTCTTGGTCCATTAAGGAGGTGATAGCGCAGCGAACTAGGCAACCAGACTATAATGCTTTAACACTTTCACTTAGCCAGAGGAGT
This sequence comes from Triticum dicoccoides, assembly GCF_002162155.2. NCBI lineage: Eukaryota > Viridiplantae > Streptophyta > Magnoliopsida > Poales > Poaceae > Triticum > Triticum dicoccoides. The sequence goes on along the minus strand of NC_041384.1, from coordinate 733,183,382 downwards.
TTGACAGTGGGGCTACTATATAGCCCCTGGTGGCTCCGCACCTATCCGCATTCGGGGTGCGTACATGCCTGGCCGGGAAACGGCCCTTTGTTAGGGCGGAGGAATCCCGAAGATTCCGATAGGTCATCAAGTGGTTGGCAAGTCTCACGCTATATCATGAAAGCCAGTTTTCGGCTTTCTCTACTGAGGTGCTCGTCCGGATGAACCAGGGCACAATTGCAGTAGTTCTCCTGGTGCCGCCTTAGTCGATAGAGCGGAACGTAAGACAACAAAACACATGAGCCGGGCAAACCCAACATTTGACCAAAGACATGATTCAGAGCTGATGCATATAAGGCCAAACTCGCGACGCCAAACACTCCCTAAGGTATTCGGTCTTTATGGTGTAAAACGGGCCTAAACAGTGCCCTTTGTAATAAGCCCCTGGTGTCCAGGTACGTGCAATATTCTGACGTGACCACATGCCAATACGTTAGCATCCTTCTGTTGGATTTCATAGTAATTTCAAAAAATTTCCTACGCACACGCAAGATCATGGTGATGCATAGCAACGAGAGGGGGAGTATGATCTACATACCTAGTAGATCGACAACGGAAGCGTTTGGTTGATGTAGTCGTACGTCTTCACGATCCGACCGATCAAGCACCGAAACTACGGCACCTCCGAGTTCTAGCACACGTTCAGCTCGATGACGATCCCCGGACTCCGATCCAGCAAAGTGTCGGGGAAGAGTTCCGTCAGCACGATGGCGTGGTGACGATCTTGATGTGCTACTGCTGCAGGGCTTCGCCTAAGCACCGCTACAATATTATCGAGGACTATGGTGGCTGGGGCGCCGCACACGGCTAAGGAATAGATCACGTGGATCAACTTGTGTGTTCTAGGGTGCCTCTGCCTCAGTATATAAAGGACCAAAGGGGGGGGGAGGCTGGCCGGCCACATAGGGCGCGCCAGGAGAGTCCTACTCCCTCTGGGAGTAGGATCCCCCCCCCCCCAATCCTAGTTGGAATAGGACTTGTGGAGGGGGGAAAAGAGAGAGAGGGGCCGGCCCCCTCTCCTTGTCCAATTCGGACCAAGGGAGGGGAGGGGCACGCGGACCATGTAGGGCTGCCTCTTCTCTTTTCCACTAAGGCCCATCATGGCCCATTTAGCTCCCGGGGGGTTCCGGTAACCTCCCGGTACTCCGGTAAAATCCCGATTTCATCCGGAACACTTCCTGATATCCAAACATAGGCTTCCAATATATCAATCTTTATGTCTCGACCATTTCGAGACTCCTCGTCATGTCCGTGATCACATCCGGGACTCCGAACAACCTTTGGTACATCAAAATGTATAAACTCATAATATAACTGTCATCGTAACCTTAAGCGTGCGGACCCTACGGGTTCGAGAACAATGTAGACATGACCGAGAAATGTCTCCAGTCAATAACCAATAGCGGGACCTGGATGCCCATATTGGCTCCTACATATTCTACGAAGATCTTTATCGGTCAGACCGCATAACAACATACATCGTTCCCTTTGTCATCGGTATGTTACTTGCCCGAGATTCGATTGTCGGTATTCCAATACCTAGTTCAATCTTGTTGCCGGCAAGTCTCTTTACTCGTTCTATAATACATCATCCCGCAACTAACTCATTTAGTTGCAATGCTGGCAAGGCTTAAGTGATGTGCATTACCGAGAGGGCCCAGAGATACCTCTCCGACAATCGGAGTGACAAAACCTAATCTCGAAATACGCCAACCCAACATGTACCTTTGGAGACACCTGTAGTACTCCTTTATAATCACCCAGTTACGTTGTGATGTTTGGTAGTACCCAAAGTGTTCCTCCGGTAAACGGGAGTTGCATAATCTCATAGTTATAGGAACATGTATAAGTCATGAAGAAAGCAATAGCAACATACTAAACGATCGGGTGCTAAGCTAATGGAATGGGTCATGTCAATCAGATCATTCTCTCAATGATGTGATCCCGTTAATCAAATAACAACTCATTGTTCATGGTTAGGAAACATAACCATCTTTGATTAACGAGCCAGTCAAGTAGAGGCATACTAGTGACACTTTGTTTGTCTATGTATTCACACATGTATTATGTTTCCGGTTAATACAATTCTAGCATGAATAATAAACATTTATCATGATTATAAGGAAATAAATAATAACTTTATTATTGCCTCTAGGGCATATTTCCTTCAGTCTCCCACATGCACTAGAGTCAATAATCGAGATTACACAGTAATGGTTCTAAAACCCATGGAGCCTTGGTGCTGATCATGTTTTTCTCGTGGAAGAGGCTTAGTCAACGGGTCTGCAATATTCAGATCCGTATGTATCTTGCAAATCTCTATGTCTCCCACCTGGACTAGATCCCTGATGGAATTGAAGCGTCTCTGATGTGCTTGGTTCTCTTGTGAAATCTGGATTCCTTTGCCAAGGCAATTGCACCAGTATTGTCACAAAAGATTTTCATTGGACCCGATGCACTAGGTATGACACCCAGATCGGATATGAACTCCTTCATCCAGACTCCTTCATTTGCTCCTTCCGAAGCAGCTATGTACTCCGCTTCACATGTAGATCCCGCTGGAACGCTTTGTTTAGAACTGCACCAACTGACAGCTCCACCGTTTAATGTAAACACATATCCGGTTTGCGATTTAGAATCGTCCGGATCAGTGTCAAAGCTTGCATCAACGTATCCTTTTACGATGAGCTCTTTGTCACCTCCATATATGAGAAACATATCCTTAGTCCTTTTCAGGTATTTCAGGATGTTCTTGACCGCTGTCCAGTGATCCACTCCTGGATTACTTTGGTACCTCCCTGCTAGACTTATAGCAAGGCACACATCAGGTCTGGTACACAGCATTGCATACATGATAGATCCTATGGCTGATGCATAGGGAACATCTTTCATATTCTCTCTATCTTCTCCAGTGGTCGGGCATTGAGTCTTACTCAACTTCACACCTTGTAACACAGGAAAGAACCCTTTCTTTGCTTGATCCATTTTGAACTTCTTCAAAATTTTGTCAAGGTATGTGGTTTGTGAAAGTCCAATTAAGCGTTTTGATCCATCTCTATAGATCTTAATGCCTAATATGTAAGCAGCTTCACCAAGGTCTTTCATTGAAAAACTCTTATTCAAGTATCCCTTTATGCTATCCAGAAATTCTATATCATTTCCAATTAGTAATATGTCATCTACATATAATATCAGAAATGCTACAGGCTCCCACTCACTTTCTTGTAAATACAGGCTTCTCCAAAAGTTTGTATAAAACCAAATGCTTTGATCACACTATGAAAGCATTTATTCCAACTCCGAGAGGCTTGCACCAGTCCATAAATGGATCGCTGGAGCTTGCACACTTTGTTAGCTCCCTTTGGATCGACAAAACCTTCTGGTTGCATCATATACAACTCTTCTTCCAGAAATCCATTCAGGAATGCAGTTTTGACATCCATCCGCCAAATTTCATAATCATAAAATGCGGCAATTGCTAACATGATTCGAACAGACTTAAGCATCACTACGGGTGAGAAGGTCTCATCGTAGTCGATCCCTTGAACTTGCCGAAAACCTTTTGCGACAAGTCGAGCTTTGTAGACAGTAATATTACCGTCAGCGTCAGTCTTCTTCTTGAAGATCCATTTATTCTTAATTGCTTGCCGATCATCGGGCAAGTCAACCAAAGTCCATACTTTTTTCTCATACATGGATCCCATCTCAGATTTCATGGCTTCAAGCCACTTTGCGGAATCTGGGCTCACCATTGCTTCTTCATAGTTCGTAGGTTCATCATGATCTAGTACCATGACTTCCAGAACGGGATTACCGTACCACTCTGGTGCGGATCTTACTCTGGTTGATCTACGAGGTTCAGTAGTATCTTGTTCTGAAGTTTCATGATCATCATCATTAGCTTCCTCACTAACTGGTGTAGGTGTCATAGAAACAGTTTTCTGTGATGTACTACTTTCCAATAAGGGAGCAGGTACAGTTACCTCATCAAGTTCTACTTTCCTCCCACTCACTTCTTTCGAGAGAAACTCCTTCTCCAGAAAGTTTCCGAATTTAGCAACAAAAGTCTTGCCTTCGGATCTGTGATAGAAGGTGTATCCAATAGTTTCCTTTGGATATCCTATGAAGACTCATTTCTCCGATTTGGGTTTGAGCTTATCAGGTTGAAGCTTTTTCACATAAGCATCGCAGCCCCAAGCTTTCAGAAACGACAACTTTGGTTTCTTGCCAAACCACAGTTCATAAGGCGTCGTCTCAATGGATTTTGATGGTGCCCTATTTAACGTGAATGCGGCCGTCTCTAGAGCGTATCCCCAAAACGATAGCGGTAAATCAGTAAGAGACATCATAGATCGCACCATATCCAGTAAAGTACGATTACGACGTTCGGACACACCATTACGCTGAGGTGTTCCGGGTGGCGTGAGTTGTGAAACTATTCCACAATTTTTCAAATGTACACCAAACTCATAACTCAAATATTCTCCTCCACGATCAGATCGTAGAAACTTTATTTTCTTGTTACGATGATTTTCAACTTCACTCTAAAATTCCTTGAACTTTTCAAATGTTTCAGACTTATGTTTCATTAAGTAGATATACCCATATCTGCTTAAATCATCTGTGAAGGTGAGAAAATAACGATATCTGCCACGAGCCTCAATATTCATCGGACCACATACATCTGTATGTATGATTTCCAACAAATATGTTGCTCTCTCCATAGTACCGGAGAACGGCGTTTTAGTCATCTTGCCCATGAGGCACGGTTCGCAAGTACCAAGTGATTCATAATCAAGTGGTTCCAAAAGTCCATTAGTATGGAGTTTCTTCATGCGCTTTACACCGATATGACCTAAACGGCAGTGCCACAAATAAGTTGCACTCTCATTATCAACTCTGCATCTTTTGGCTTCAACATTATGAATATGTGTGTTACTACTATCGAGATTCAACAAGAATAGACCACTCTTCAAGGGTGCATGACCATAAAAGATATTACTCATATAAATAGAACAACCATTATTCTCTGATTTAAATGAATAACCGTCTCGCATCAAACAAGATCCAGATATAATGTTCATGCTTAACGCTGGCACCAAATAACAATTATTTAGGTCTAATACTAATCCCGAAGGTAGATGTAGAGGTAGCGTGCGGACTGCGATCACATCGACTTTGGAACCGTTTCCCACGCGCATCGTCACCTTGTCCTTAGCCAATCTTCGCTTGATCCGTAGTCCCTGTTTCGAGTTGCAAATATTAACAACAGAACCAGTATCAAATACCCAGGTGCTACTGCGAGCATTAGTAAGGTACACATCAATAACATGTATATCACATATACCTTTGTTCACCTTGCCATCCTTCTTATTCGCCAAATACTTGGGGCAGTTCCGCTTCCAGTGACCAGTCTGCTTGCAATAGAAGCACTCAGTTTCAGGCTTAGGTCCAGGTTTGGGTTTCTTATCTTGAGTAGCAACTTGCTTGCCGTTCTTTTTGAAGTTCCCCTTCTTCTTCCCTTTGCCCTTTTTCTTGAAACTAGTGGTCTTGTTGACCATCAACACTTGATGCTCCTTCTTGATTTCTACCTCCGCAGCTTTCAGCATCGCGAAGAGCTCGGGAATAGTCTTATTCATCCCTTGCATATTATAGTTCATCACAAAGCTCTTGTAGCTTGGTGGCAGTGATTGGAGAATTCTGTCAATGACGCAATCATCTGGAAGATTAACTCCCAATTGAATCAAGTGATTATTATACCCAGACATTTTGAGTATATGCTCACTAACTGAACTGTTCTCTTCCATCCTGCAGCTATAGAACTTATTGGAGACTTCATATCTCTCAATCCGGGCATTTGCTTGAAATATTAACTTCAACTCCTGGAACATCTCATATGCTCCATGACATTCAAAATGTCGTTGAAGTCCCGATTCTAAGCCGTAAAGCATGGCACACTAAACTATCAAGTAGTCATCAGCTTTGCTCTGCCAGACGTTCATAACATCCGGCGTTGCTCCTGCAGCAGGCCTGGCACCCAGCGGTGCTTCCAGAACGTAATTCTTCTGTGCAGCAATGAGGATAATCCTCAAGTTACGGACCCAGTCCGTGTAATTGCTACCATCATCTTTCAACTTTGCTTTCTCAAGGAACGCATTAAAATTCAACGGAACAACAGCACGAGCCATCTATCTACAATCAAAAATAAACAAGCAAGATACTAATCAGGTACTAAGTTTCATGATAAATTTAAGTTCAGTTAATTTACTCAAAGAACTCCCACTTAGATAGACATCCCTCTAATCCTCTAAGTGATTACGTGATCCAAATCAACTAAACCATGTCCGATCATCACGTGAGATGGAGTAGTTTCATTGGTGAACATCATTATGTTGATCATATCTACTATATGATTCACGCTCGACCTTTTGGTCTCCGTGTTCCGAGGCCATATGTGTATATGCTTGGCTCATCAAGTATAACCTGAGTATTCTGCGTGTGCAACTATTTTGCACCCGTTGTATTTGAACGTAGAACCTATCACACCCGATCATCACGTGGTGTCTCAGCACGAAGAACTTTCGCAACGGTGCATACTCAGGGAGAACACTTCTTGATAATTTAGTGAGAGATCATCTTATAATGCTACCGTCAATCAAAGCAAAATAAGATGCATAAAAGATAAACATCACATGCAATCAATATAAGTGATATGATATGGCCATCATCATCTTGTGCTTGTGATCTCCATATCCGAAGCACCGTCGTGATCACCATCGCCATCGGCGTGACACCTTGATCTCCATCGTAGCATCGTTGTCGTCTCGCCAAGCTTGTGCTTCCACGACTATCGCTACCGTTTAGTGATAAAGTAAAGCATTACATCGCGATTGCATTGCATACAATAAAGCGACAACCATATGGCTCCTGCCGGTTGCTGATAACTCGGTTACAAAACATGATCATCTCATACAATAAAATTCAGCATCATGTCTTAACCATATCACATCACAACATGCCCTGCAAAAACAAGTTAGACGTCCTCTACTTTGTTGTTGCAAGTTTTACATGGCTGCTACGGGCTTAAGCAAGAACCAATCTCACCTACGCATCAAAACCACAATGATAGTTTGTCAATTTGACTCCGTTTTAACCTTCACAAGGACCGGGCGTAGCCATACTTGGTTCAACTAAAGTTGGAGAAACTGTCACCCACAAGCCACCTCTGTGAAAAGCACGTCGGGAGAACCGGTCTCGCGTAAGCGTACGCGTAATGTCGGTCTGGGCCGTTTCATCCAACAATACCGCCGAACCAGAGTATGACATGCTGGTAGGCAGTATGACTTATATCGCCCACAACTCACTTGTGTTCTACTCGTGCATATAACATCAACATATAAAACCTAGGCTCGGATGCCACTGTTGGGTTTCGTAGTAATTTCAAAAAATTTCCTATGCACACGCAAGATCATGGTGATGCATAGCAACGAGAGGGGGAGTATGATCTACATACCTAGTAGATCGACAACGGAAGCGTTTGGTTGATGTAGTCGTACGTCTTCACGATCCGACCGATCAAGCACCGAAACTACGGCACCTCCGAGTTCTAGCATACGTTCAGCTCGATGACGATCCCCGGACTCCGATCCAGCAAAGTGTCGGGGAAGAGTTCCGTCAGCACGACGGCGTGGTGACGATCTTGATGTGCTACTGCTGCAGGGCTTCGCCTAAGCACCGCTACAATATTATCGAGGACTATGGTGGCTGGGGCGCCGCACACGGCTAAGGAATAGATCACGTGGATCAACTTGTGTGTTCTAGGGTGCCTCTGCCTCAGTATATAAAGGACCAAAGGGGGGAGACTGGCCGGCCACATAGGGCGCGCCAGGAGAGTCCTACTCCCTCTAGGAGTAGGATTCCCCCCCCCCCAATCCTAGTTGGAATAGGACTTGTGGAGGGGGGAAAAGAGAGAGAGGGGCCGGCCCCCTCTCCTTGTCCAATTCGGACTAAGGGAGGGGAGGGGCGCGCGGCCCATGTAGGGCTGCCTCTTCTCTTTTCCACTAAGGCCCATCATGGCCCATTTAGCTCCCGGGGGGTTCCGGTAACCTCCCGGTACTCCGGTAAAATCCCGATTTCATCCGGAACACTTCCGATATCCAAACATAGGCTTCCAATATATCAATCTTTATGTCTCGACCATTTCGAGACTCCTCGTCATGTCCGTGATCACATCCGGGACTCCGAACAACCTTCGGTACATCAAAATGTATAAACTCATAATATAACTGTCATCGTAACCTTAAGCGTGCGGACCCTACGGGTTCGAGAACAATGTAGACATGACCGAGACATGTCTCCAGTCAATAACCAATAGCGGGACCTGGATGCCCATATTGGCTCCTACATATTCTACGAAGATCTTTATCGGTCAGACCGCATAACAACATACGTCGTTCCCTTTGTCATCGGTATGTTACTTGCCCGAGATTCGATCGTCGGTATTCCAATACCTAGTTCAATCTCGTTGCCGGCAAGTCTCTTTACTCGTTCTGTAATACATCATCCCGCAACTAACTCATTTAGTTGCAATGCTTGCAAGGCTTAAGTGATGTGCATTACCGAGAGGGCCCAGAGATACCTCTCCGACAATCGGAGTGACAAAACCTAATCTCGAAATACGCCAACCCAACATGTACCTTTGGAGACACCTGTAGTACTCCTTTATAATCACCCAGTTACGTTGTGACGTTTGGTAGTACCCAAAGTGTTCCTCCGATAAACGGGAGTTGCATAATCTCATAGTTATAGGAACATGTATAAGTCATGAAGAAAGCAATAGCAACATACTAAACGATCGGGTGCTAAGCTAATGGAATGGGTCATGTCAATCAGATCATTCTCTCAATGATGTGATCCCGTTAATCAAATAACAACTCATTGTTCATGGTTAGGAAACATAACCATCTTTGATTAACAAGCCAGTCAAGTAGGGGCATACTAGTGACACTTTGTTTGTCTATGTATTCACACATGTATTATGTTTCCGGTTAATACAATTCTAGCATGAATAATAAACATTTATCATGATTATAAGGAAATAAATAATAACTTTATTATTGCCTCTAGGGCATATTTCCTTCACCTTCTCAATTGTACTGAGAATCCGAGGGATGTGTATCAACAAGAGACAGTAAAAAAAGTTTACGCAGGGTCTTAATCTAAAAAGAATCCTTGGGACGGGTCCCTGCTGCACGTCTGCGCCTGTGTCTCCGTTGTGCATTCTGGACGGGTGTAGCATGATGGTCATCTGAAAAAGAGAGAAACTTAATTGAAAAGTTGCCGTGCAAAAGGTAAGTTATACTAAATAAACAATATGAGTAAAGTTGAGCCTGATTGTCACTTGTGCGCGCGCGTTGAGCCCCTTGTATTGTAATAGGGGTATAGCCATCAAACCTGTATCAATTACATATAGCAGTACCGGACTCGTCCAACCGTGTCCGTGGTCTTAACGACCTGTCAAATGCTTTAGTTGGTGAGACCGTTTAGTGTGCGGCTGCCAAGGCAGCCGCACGGTCTTCCGCATGCAAGGAGCGCTCAATATTTCCATTTACTGTAATGATGCCACGTGGATCGGGCATCTTAAGCATGAGGGAAGCGTAATGCGGTATTGCATTAAAGCGAGCGAAAGCTTCGCGTCCGAGTAGTGCTTGATGACCACTTTGGAACAGAGCGATGTGGAACGTTAAGTTTTCGCTACGGAAGTTATCGGGAAAGCCGAATATAACCTCTAGTAGCAGGGAGCCCGTGCAATGGGCCTCTGGGCCCGGCGTTACTCCTTTAAAGGTAGTATTGTTGCGGCTAATTTTTGTTGGGTCTATCCCCTTTTTGCGGACTGTGTCCTGATATATCAGGTTTAGACTGCTGCCACCGTCCATCAGGACTCGTGTGAAGTGGTATCCGTCAATCATTGAGTCTAATACCAAGGCAGCCCATCCTGCACGTCGGATACTTGCCGAGTAATCTCGATGGTCAAAGGTGACCGGTTGGAACGACCAGTGGCAGGACTCCGCGGTGATAGGCCCTGGGGCATGTGTCTCTAGGAGTGCCGCTTTGTTTCTCCCCTTTGTCACGTGTAATACGTTTACTGTTTTGACTTATGATGGGAACTTCTTCTGTTCCCCAGTGCTTTGCTTGCGAGGCTCGTCCTCGTCTTCGCTTGGTGTATCCTGTCCCTTGTGTTCGGCGTTGAGTTTGCCAGACTGCTTGAAGACCCAACACTCTCTATGGGTATGATTTGCAGGTTTATCGGGGGTGCTATGGATCTGACATATTTGGTCCAGAATCTTGTTTAAGCTGGACAGTTCGTCTCTGTTGCCTTTGGGGGGCAGCTTTTGCTGACCTGGCCGAGAGCTTTTGAATTCGGCGTTTACCGCTGTGCTCTTCGGGCTGTCTTCTTTATTCCGGCACTTGTTTTTACTGCGTCGTGATTTTCCGCTTACGTCCCTGACTTCGGATGTACTTGGGTCGCTGATGCTGCATCGGGCTAACCAGCTATCCTCGCCCGGGCAAAAGCAGGTCATGAGGCTTGTTAACGCTGCCATTGTTCTCGGCTTTTCTTGGCCGAGGTGTCTGGCAAGCCATTCGCCTCGAACGCTATTCTTGAAAGCTGCTAAGGCTTCGGCGTCCGGACAGTCGAATATTTGGTTCTTTTTAGTGAGGAACCTGTTCCAAAGCTTTCGGGCTGACTCCCCGGGCTGTTGAGTTATATGACTTAAATCGCCTGCATCCGGTGGTCGGACATAGGTCCCTTGAAAATTTGCCCGAAAGGCGTCTTCGAGCTCTTCCCAGCTTCCAATGGAGTTTTCGGGGAGGCTTTTAAGCCAGTGCCGAGCTGGTCCTTTGAGCTTGAGGGATAAGTACTTGATGGCGTGGAGATCGTCTCCTCAAGCCCTATGGATATGGAGGATGTAGTCCTCAATCCAGACCCCAGGGTCTGTCGTTCCATCGCACGCCTCTATGTTTACGGGTTTGAATCCCTCTGGAAATTCATGGTCCAGCACCTCATCAGTGAAACATAGGGGGTGTGCGACACCCCTGTATTTGGGTGTACCATGGTATTGGGATGTTTGTTGTGTTGCATTGTGTGCTGGAGTGCGCTTGCGTGGCCCGTAGATGGATCTGGTTGCGCCGTACTTTTGATGCGAATCCTCACGTGGTTCGCCTACCGGCTTATGTGCGGCGTCGTTTGCCGTTCTATGTTGGCCACGAGGTCGTCTATTTGACTGGATGGCCGTTGTGTTTTTTGATTATGGGGGATCTAAGGCCTCCTCATCGAATTCTAGCAGCTTTCGCTTTGGGTAGCTCTTGATGTGGCGATTACCGCCGTACTTCGCTGCAGTGTTGAGTACTTCACTCCATTTGATTCTGAGTGTGTCTTGTGCAGCCCTGAGCCTTTACTTCTGCGTTTTCAGACTCCTCGTAGTGGCAACCAGCCTTTAATGGGCATTCTGTTGCTCCGGGTGCTTGTCCGGTGTGATGTCGTCCGGACTGTTATCTTCGACGGGGTTGGGTTGTTCTGTTTGATTCTCCGTATTGCCCTGGTCGGGCGATGGTTCACCCTGCTCTATCGTTGGGTCTATATGACCGCTGTTTCTGCCGAGGCGGGATTCAGAGCGGCGCTTACGCCGCCGCTTTGACTGCTTCTCGAGGGAACAACCCTTCGCTGCGTCCTTCCGTTCCTCGTCGTCGTTTTTTTGGGTGTGTCCACCATGTATACGTCATATGATGAAGTGGGCGTCCAGTGCCCTGTGGGCAGTGGTTCCTGTTCGTCTCCTGCATCGTCGTCCATACCGTCAATGTCTTCGGAGTCGAAGTCGAGCATGTCGGTCAAATCGTCGACAGTGGCTACTAAGTGGGTGGTGGGTGGACAGAAAATTTCTTCGTCATCCGCATCCCAATCCTGCTGGACATAGTTCGGCTAGGACTCTCCTGACAAGGAGAGAGACCTTAATGAGTTTAGTATGTCGCCGAAGGGCGAGTGCTGAAAGATATCCGCGGAGGTAAACTCCATGATCGGCGCCCAGTCGGATTAGATAGGCATGGGCGCAGGCGGTTCGGAGTCCGTGGCCGGAGAAGGATCCGGCAGTTTGGCATCACGGCTCTCGTGAAGGGTAAGGTCGATATTCGGCTCGATCACCGCTGAGGATACGACCTCCGTGGCGGGGTCTATCCACCAGTCCATGGATGGCGCAACTGACTCCCAATTGAGGGTCGGAGCGATTGCCGGCGCGATCTCCTGGACGCTGTCTGATGGCAGAGCTAAATCATGCTCATCGTGACCGTGTGGCGCACTAAGCGGTGGCTCGAATCCGTCGAAGATCAAATCTCCGCGGATATCGGCCGTGTAGTTTAAGCTTCCAAACCTGACCTGGTGGCCAGGGGCGTAACTCTCGATCTGCTCCAGATGGCCAAGCGAGTTGACCCGCAGTGCGAAGCCGCCAAATACAAAGATCTGTTCGGGGAGAAATGTCTCACCCTGGACTGCATCGCTATCGATGATCGAAGGATCCATCAAGCCTAACGGCGACGACACAGAGGAACTCTCAATGAAAGCACCAATGTTGGTGTCAAAACCGGCGGATCTCGGGTATTGGGTCCCGAACTGTGCGTCTAAGGCGGATGGTAACAGGAGGCACGGGACACGATGTTTTACCCAGGTTCGGGCCCTCTTGATGGAGGTAAAACCCTACGTCCTGCTTGATTTATTCTTGATAATATGAGTAGTACAAGAGTTGATCTACCACGAGATCGGAGAGGCTAAACCCTAGAAGCTAGCCTATGGTATGATTGTATGTTGTCCTACGGACTAAAACCCTCCGGTTTATATAGACACCAGAGGGGGCTAGGGTTACACAAGGTCGGTTACAAAGGAGGAGATATACATATCCGTACTGCCTAGCTTGCCTTCCACGCCAAATAGAGTCCCATCCGGACACGGGACGAAGTCTTCAATCTTGTGTCTTCATGGTTCAACAGTCCGGCCAAAGGATATAGTCCGGCTGTCCGAAGATCCCTAATCCAGGACTCCCTCAGAGAGGAGTTAGCGAAGGCGTCTTCCGAAAATCCGCCATCGACGTTGATCCTTTGTGTGTTTGGATGGGCGCCACGTGGGTAGTCCATCCGCCATGGATTGGGTCAGCACAGTCAACAGCTGGAAGCGCGTTGGGGCCGCCCATGCCTTCGCTCTGGTGCTCTCGTTAGAGCAATCGATCGCCGTCAATTGCCGCAACCCAATCTACCTCCGACGCCGCGGCTCGTCGGGAACCCTGTCGAGGACGCACCCAGGCATCATTGGAAGGAATTGGTGGGGACTGAAGACAGGGACGATCACATACTCCCACCCGAGTCATCGCCGGCGAAGCGAGGTCACCCGATGCACCGAAGACCATCCATCGTCATCCTTGGCATAGGAGCTGAGGTCAGGGCCGCGCGAGCCTTCGGCCGATAGTCCGCCATCCGGCTGTACCCGCCCCCGCAGCCCTCGCTCGGGAGCGACATCCTCTTCCCCCGATTCCCCCCCTCGGCTGCCGGCCGGGGCGGGCGATGCGCGCCGCGGGAATCGGCGCTCCACTCCAGCTTCTCCGCCGCCCTCGCCGGCTGCTTCTGCAGCTCGACCTGCCCTCCGCCGCCCTCGCCAGCTGCTTCTGCAGCTCGACCTGCCCCCCGCCGCGGCTCCCTGAACCACGTACGTGCTCACGCGGCGACCGCTCCGCCGGGAAGATGCGAGCTCTTGTCTGTATGACTAGGCCGTATGTTTTTTTTTTCGAAATGACTATGTACGTAGTGTGTATTGACCTGGACGTGTTGTGTTCCTTGGCGAAGTATTCCCTCCGTTTGAAAATACTTGTCGAAAAAATGGGTAAAAATGGATGTATCTAGAATTAAAATACGTTTAGATACATCCATTTCTCCGACAAGTATTTCCGGACGGAGAAAGCACTATTTTGTTCATGTCGATTAATTGGTTGCAATCAACAAAAATATTGCAATCATTGATTAATTGGTTGCAATGGACTTGGTTCATGTAGCCGGAGTGTGTTTCGCTGGCCTGTTCTGTTTGGT
>NC_041384.1:733105896-733168808 GCF_002162155.2 Triticum dicoccoides | reverse complement strand
AGAGAGAGAGAGAGAGAGAGTTCCTCGCGTGTCTATGCATGTACTCCGGTGCATAAACGTAGCTGAAAACGATTCCGTAGAGGCCAAACCGGACCCGATCCAGAAACGGAAAACCCCGATCCACGAGCGCATATATAGAATCCAATCGATTTCCTGCTGCTCGTGCACGACGCGGAACCATCAGTCCTCGATTCATCACCATGGAAGCCGGCGGCAACGGCGGCTGCTTCCCCTGCGACGTGCTCCTCGACATCCTCCGCCGCCTCCCCACACACGCCCTTGCCCGCTGCAGGTGCGTCTGCCGCGCGTGGCGGGCCGTCATCGACGACGCTGCCCACGACATCCTCCTCCCGTGCTAATTCCCCCGGCGAGTCTTCCCCGGCATCTTTGTCACCAAGGTCGGATGCCGGTCTGACGCCGCCTTCTTCGCCCCGCCGCGGGCCACAGGAGGACGGTGCGCCGACGACGACCGGTCTGACTTCTGGCGTCCCGTCTCCTTGCACGGCTGTGCTTCCGTGCACCACTCGTGCAACGGTCTTCTCCTCCTCGAGGACGGGTGCGGAGACTACCACGTGTGCAACCCGGCCACCACGCAGTTTACTTGCCTGCCACTCCCAAATATGCCGCCGATGTGTGAAGTCGACGTAATGTTCCTCGCCTTTGACCCGGCCGTGTCGCTGCACTACGAGGTGTTCCTTTTTCAGAAGGAGGTTCCCCCACGAGTACCGGAACCACCTACGTGGGTAGACCTAGAGCAAACATACTTGCCCAGATTGTTTGGAGAAGAGCAATTGTCTGAAGAAGAAGAGGAGGAGGAAGAAGAGGAACAAGAAGAAGAGGAAGAAGAAGACAACTTGGATGTGAAGCACATCGAGGTTTCATCACTGGATCAACTACAAAAGGACGGGGTCAAGGACCCGAAAGAAAAGGTGGTGCCTTTGACAGTGTACTCCTCGCGCACAGGGAACTGGGAGAACCGGGAGTTCACACCTGGATGTTGTGCCCCAGGGCACCTCTACGATATGGTGATGACCAATTCTCCTGACGGCTATGTAAAGATGTGGTCATCCGAGTATTGGCACGCGTCGCTCTATGTGCATTGCCACAATTGTGTCCTCATGATCTTACGACTCTCAAAGTGCACTTATGATATGGTCCGGCTTCCTGGGGAACCCTACGGTAGAAAGGGAGTTTACTCGCTGCCAGAAAGTTCTATCTTAGCAAGCTATGAAAGAGGGATTCACTATGTGGCCGTTAACCAGTGGCAGCTCCAGGTATGGACACTGAATGAATCAGCATGTGGTCAACTAGGATGGACATTGGCACACATGGCCAGTCTCAACCTACACAGTCATATAATTGACGATCTTACAACACAGCCGAGGGTGAGATGGGGGGTGGCTGAAAGTAGCGACAAACTAGTGAGCTCTTTCAAAGATAGTTATTATGGAGAAAGCATATGCAGTGAAGATATTTTTCATAATAATATGACCGAGGACGACAACTTTGAAGGTGTGAAAGAGGAGAAAGAGAGGGATGACAACTATGAAGTTGTGGGAGAGGAGGAAGGAGACGAAGTAGAAGAGGAGACGTGCGGAGGTGGCTCTCAATATTCCTGGAACTCCGATGAGGATAACTTCATCCCCGTGGATGAAAGCGCCAACCACCTCGGTCCACCGGCATGGCGTTATTGCGCAATCATGGGATTCCATCCTCACAAGAATGCGCTCATCCTCCTACTTCAATCGTCAGTGGTAGTGTATCACCTCGATACGTTGAGGATGCAGTATCTAGGTGATGACTACGAGCTCGTCAAAGACAACATGCAACAAGCTTGTTGCGCCTACCGTTCCTTTCCCTACCGACCTTGCTACGTGGATGTATTGCCGGCAGAAAAATTGTCCCGGTCACCTTTTTAGAGTGTCCTGTTATATATAGCTCTTTAAAATGCACAATTGCTTGGTTATGTTGTATGCTATTACATTTAGTCTGTCAGTTGGATTGAGTATATTTTGCTATCATTACCTATTGTTGTATGTACTCGGACCCAAACTAGTCCAACGTTGCTCAGCTCAGCTCAGCTCAGAACGTATGCACGTACCCAAACTCGCGCAGGAAAATTGCAGATCGGCCGGCCGGACGTCCTCAATCCATCGCTATATTCTTATGCCGTTGGGCTCTAACTAACCCCGACTGCATGCATCCACATTAATCAGCTTGATTATGGGAGGCAGCTAGCCAGCTAGGATATTTAGAGCATCTCCAACAAGCGCCTAAAAAGAGCTCCGCGCACTAAAATTTTGTTTTTTTGGCGCCGCACAGCTTCAGCAGATACTGTAGCGCTAAAAGTTTTTGGGCGCGCGCTGAAAAACGCTATCGCACGCAACATATTTTGGGCTCCAGATTGCGCGCGCTTCACAATTTGCACTGTGTGCTTTTTGTGCGCGCGTTTTTGGGCGTCTGCAAAAGCGATGTTGGTCCCGACGCACTAAAAATGCTAAAGTGGCGCGCTATAACTTTTAGAGAAAACTATACTTTTCGTTCCTCAACTTTCGGTGAAGTCTAGATTTGGTCCCTCAACTCCGAAACCGGACAACTTGCACCCTCAACTAACGAAACCGGACAAGGTTCGTCCCTGGTCTTGATTTTGACCGGTTTTGGTGCTAACTGACACCGGTTTTGACCGGTGCTGACTCAAATTCGCGTTTTTTTTCAAATCGGTGTTCCTTTTCCAATCCATGAACTTTATTTGAAATTCAGATACTTGTTTCAAATTGACATAATTTTTCAACTCCACAATTTTTTTCTAATTTGGGTTAAAGAAATTCAAATCCGCGTACGTTTTAAGTTCACACAAAATTTTCAAAAGCAAAAAATGTACACGAATATGAATAAGTACGTCAATTTTAAAAAAATTACATGAATTTGAAAAAAACACATGAACTTTAAAAAAGTACGGGGATTTAAAAAAAGTACGTGAACTTAGAAAAAGTACTCGGATTTGGAAAAAGTACACACATTTTTAAAAAGTTCACGTATTTGAAAAAACTACCCGAATTTGAAAACATTATGCGGAATTGGAAAAGTACGCGAATTTGAGTCAGCAGGTCAAAACCGGGGTGGGACAGCACCAAAACCGGTCAAAACCATGACCAGAGATGAATCTTGTCCGGTTCCAGTAGTTAAGGGTGCAGGTTGTTCGGTTTTGAAGTTGAGGGACCAAATGTAGACTTCACGAAGAATTGAGGGATGAAAAGTATACTTTTCTCTAACTTTTATTGGGGGCCAAATTTTTGTGCGGCCATTGGAGATGGTCTTAGTTAGACCAACTTACACATTCATTAGCGTTGAAAAATTTGCGACCAGGAAGCTGCGACCGTCGAGCCCGGAAGCTGCTGACTGCGACGAAAAAAGCTATGACCGGTGAGCTCAGAAGCTGCGACCGACACGACAATGAGCCGGGGGTGCTGCAACCAGCATGACACTGAGTCACTGACACTGAACTACAACCGTCGAGTGATTTTGTCGCAGCTAGCCCAGGTCTGGTTCACGTGTCCGCGTGCGTCTGCTAGCTGCTTGCCTGCTCGCAAGTTGGCTATTGTAGATCACTTAAGCTGCTTGCCTGCCTGTTTGCAAGTTAATTTTGTACGTAGGCGTACACTCCGGCGATTTTTGATCTAGTGCTCTAAATCCAATATAGGCGAACGCGGGCAGCGCGAGGTACCTTTTATATGCAGAGGCCATCTTAAGGGTGTTTGGGGCCGTTTTCTAAAGTCTGTAGCAGA
The DNA here is from genome assembly GCF_002162155.2 of Triticum dicoccoides. Classification (NCBI taxonomy): domain Eukaryota; kingdom Viridiplantae; phylum Streptophyta; class Magnoliopsida; order Poales; family Poaceae; genus Triticum; species Triticum dicoccoides. The sequence goes on along the minus strand of NC_041384.1, from coordinate 733,165,023 downwards.
AAGAGTTGTCCGGAGTCCGGACTCGTGTCCAGATCATCCGGGCTTAACCCGGATGATCTGGGTGGTATTCGGATGATCCGGCTTCAAGGGGCCTGAAATCTATGGTTCTGTTAAGTTAACCGGATGATATCCTGGACGTTCGGGTCATTCATCCGGCTTAGGCCGGATGATCCGGATCCCGGCCCTGATGATCCGGCCAAATACTCTGCAACATACTGTTTTGCCTGTAAATTTTGCATACGACCTCGGATTAAGACAATGTTTATATCAGAATCATCCGTTTTGATGAGACGAAGAACTTTGTAGTTGTAACTTTTCTCATCCGATGTCATCTTGATAGGGTTTTGTGCCATGCAAAAATCTGGTGTCAACAGTCGGCGTACACTCCGGCGATTTTTGATCTAGTGTTCTAAATCCAACACGGGCGAACGCAGGCAGCGCCGGTGGCCGGCGAGCAGAACGAGGTACCTTTTATATGCGTGTCTTCAGATTGAAGGTTCAGACCAGGGCGTCTTAATCCAACGCACGCGCGCCGAATTTGGGCCGGTCGGAGCGCTCCTAGCGTTGGCCGAAACAAAAGTGGCTAGGGTTTCACGCCGCTGCCTCTGATCCACGTTGCCACTCCACTCCGCGGCCCCTACCACATCTTCTTGCGCTTCCCAGCAGATCAACGCCGCCCAGCTTGATCGATCTCCTACCCCGTCTCGTACGATCTAGATGGGCGATGATGGAGATGCAACAAACAAGGCGTGGACAGGGGAGAAGAGGCGCCGAAAGCACCTACCCGCATCATCTTCCGATGCTCCTGCCCAAGTGCCCAGCTCCATGGAGACATGGAGGACACCATCCAAGGGGGCCAATATCAGATTTCTCATGCGACAGGCATGGTGGACACCGTCCAAGCGGGCCAAGATCATGATCTGCTGCTGAAAACAGAGCCGGCACAAGAAGAAAGCGAGCAGCGTTTCGGGCCGCACTTCCTTCTCAGCAAGGAAGACCAGGCCAAGGATTCTCAACTTTTGCTTGCCAATATTCAGAAGGAGGCCGATTATCCTACTGACCTGCCACTTTATTTGACATGGGAGGAACACGGCAAGATGAAAGCGTGCCTTGCACGCTATCGCATTGCTCATTACAAGGTACCTACATGTTGTATCGATCAGTCACCGTTCATTTTAATTCATGTATGTACTAAAGATTGTACTTGTGTGCCATAGCAGCAAATCCAGTCCTCTGGTTTGGTATGTGTGGATGATTTTTATCTCATGTTTTTATCCTCCATCTGTAGGCCGTGAGACCGGAGTGTGCACGTGAGCTTAAGGAACGACCAGAAGAATACACTGATGATGAACTATGAGGAGGTCTACTTTCAGCGGTTAGAGGATGATGAAAATTTTGAGTGGTACATCCATTGTGCTGACACCCACAACGTTGAGTTGGATGACTACCTGTTGGCTTTTGATCGCTAGATCAATTCACCGGAGAGCAGCAGCACACGTACGGTGCAGAGCTAGCAGACAGACAGCTTGATTGATCCAGTAACTAGCTAGCAGTACGTGCACTGTGGTCCAATACGTACGTACTGGTCTGCGACTTAGCTTGCAGTAGCTTCTAGCACCAACAGAATCGATTCGGTCTTAGCAGACGTAGCGATTTCTCTTGACCAGACGAACACGATGCAAATAGATGGATTGCAACAGGCTCGTCTCGAGCCAGCTGGTTCTTTATTGCTTTGATCTGAATCGGTTGTCTATTACAGGGGGCTGGTACATGTATATATGGGAGACTACGCTTGCTATCAGCGAGTGCTGTAGCATCTGTCGGTGCTGCAACTAGCTATGGTGACGACGAGTGAGGATGCTGAGACGACGGGGGTCGCGAATGCTACAACACTCGGCCATTTTGGGTTCTTTGAAACAGCAAAACACAACACTGGTAGGTATATGAGACAAATAAAAATGTGATATGTTTTCTTTTTCCGAAAATTGGTAGTTTTACGCTATTCACTCGGGAAGAAGACAATGACTTGACCTATATCAATTGCTAGTAAGACAATGACTTGACCACTGAATTTGACCGTGACGTTGGACCTGGTAATATCACCATAATTGGCATGTACGTACCTCATCAAGTACAATATGGAGCTACTCATGGTAAGGCATCGCCCATCTAGATGTGCGTGGGTCACTCTGAAGATGGATGTTCTTGAAGCAGAATTTAGCAAAAACTCTTGGGTGCCACTAACCGGCCGGAGGGCTAGGGGGCGGTCAATCACTCTTCATTACCATGGACTTTTCCATGTCCGTCTCGGCACCTCGTGAAGAGATGGAGCAAGAGGTGATACGTGATAGCTTTGTTTGATCGTCTCTCTCCTGGACTCTCGATCGAAAACCAACGCGTTTACAAATGCATGCGTTTGACGAGGTAGTACGCACGTATAGTACTTAACAACTAATCCTATACACTTACGGATGCTTACTTGTAACATGACTCAAACTAGAGTGCGCAAGCAAACACGCTTGGAAACTCTATATATGATGATCAAGGATTCAAGGCTGCTCACCAACCAATACGATCGAATCAATCAAAAAGAGAAGAAAAACATTACGTTTCTCCAGCATGGGCGTGGCATCGTCGATTTTGCAATGCTGCGGCAACGCACGGAAGATCCTCCACATGCTGCTGGCCAGCCTTCCTGACCCGGACAACTGCGCCCGCTGCCACACCGACGGCCATGTCTGCCATCCATGGCGCTCCGCGATGCGCCACCATAGCCCCCAAGCGCGCCGGCTGCCCTGGATCGCGCTCCGGGACACCTTCGTCATCGCCCCCTACAGTGGCCACACTCACTTCCTCCCTGACAAGGCCACCTGCATCGGCTCCACCGACCAGTGGTTCGCCCTCGGCCTCGGCCAGCAGCGCACCAGCGACAACAAGCAGTTAAGTTACTATGTCGTGCGCAACTATGTCCTCCACAATCCTTTCTCAAACAGGACCCTGCCGCTGCCCGAACTTGACGCCCTCGTAGTCGAGGACAGGTCTCTCATTCGCAAGTTACTCATGTGCTCGACGGTCGACGACTTCATCGCCACCATCACCAACAACAGAAAGCATCCGCTCATTGTGTTCCAGCGAGGGAAGGGTGTGTGGTCACCGGAGCCATGGACAATTCTGTATGCCTACATCATTGACATCGCGTTTCTTGATGACAAACTATATGCCATCACCATGTTCGAGGACCTCATCTCCCTTGATATCGCATTGGATCGAGACGGAAGGCCCATGGTTACAATGGGAACACGTGTCATCAAGGTAATGCTCCACGATGAGGAGCACGGCGAAGATAATGACAATGACAAGAATGAAGGTGAGAAAGACGAGGAAGAGGAAGAGGAGGAAGCACACAACTGTAGTGAAGAGGAGGAAGAAGACAACAGTGGTGAAGAGAATGACGAAGATGATGAAAATAATCATAATGAAGGTGGGGAAGAGGAGGAAGAAGACAACGGTGGTGAAGAGGAGGAAGAAGATAATGACTTGACCAATATCAACTGCTCAGCTCAATATATACCAGACGCCCAGCCTCATGGTGTCACCTTAATTAGTCGGCACCTCATCGAGTCGAACGGGAAGCTACTCATGGTAAAGCATCGTCGACGCTCTTCCATCCAGACACTTTTTGGGTCACTCTACGGGTGGATGTTTTTAAAGCAGACTTCAGCACACACGCTTGGATGCCATTGACCGGAGGGCTAGGTGGTGGTTGAGCACTCTTCGTTAGCATGAAATTCTCCAAAGCTGTCCCGGCGCCTTGTGGAGAGGTGGAGGAAGATGTGATTTATTTTATGGACACGGACGATGTGTTTAACATGAAGTCCGGTAATTCTAGCCCATCAAAGTTTAGTGGGTGTTCTATGGGGGCAACATGGCTATTCCCTCCAGAGTCGGGGCTTTGATATAAGAAAGTGTTCTGCTACAATGTTGCAACATATCTAAGATTAGATGCCGGAAACAATATGTTTTCAAGTATTTTCTCTCATAACCTATCACGTGCAAAAATTGTTTTTTACATATATGTAATCTTTGTTGGTCAGACTATGATTAAAATTTAGCGAGTTTCCCTAATAAAACATTTATAGCCACCAATAATATGTGCTCAATTGTAGGTGCATCTACATGGGGACACAACCGACTAACACTGGTCACCCTTTCCCCCTGTTCTGTCATTTTCTTATTTAGCTTTCTGTTTCCTATGTAATTAGTATTTTATTTTTACTTTTTGTTTATTGTATCATTAGAAAAATCCGCCCTGTTTAGTTTTTGTTATTTCTTCCGCTCCACTCTTGTTGGTAATGATTAGATCTAATCTCATCTGCATCTTCATAGTGATTTTGGGAACTTGATTCGTAGGGCGACATTATTTTTGTTTCAACTACGTTTCCTAACAAGTCTATGAGGCGTGCAACCGAGAAGCCCAGGAAAAGGATTAGCCCAGAGGGATGTTTTTTTTAGCAATCCACTGCCCCAGGCTCCTCTAAGAAATCCTGCTTAAGGGGACTTGATTCGTAGGGCAAATGTCCAGACCAGCATGTTCGAACACATTTCGACATCCAATGGGGACATCAAATATCCATGGACAAGTCTAGACCACAATACCCTCCTAAACTAGAACCAAACACGGGGAGTTTTGGGGCAGTCTTAACCGTCCGCTTGGCCCAGAGCCAATTAGATCACATATCCTTACAACCCATGTGTTTCTTTTTTAGGTCTGCCTAGCCCACTTCTGTTATCCAGATTTGATGACTACAATTGAATGATCGACTCCTCTAACGCTGTCCACGGATACGCCTTCAAATGTTTTCAAGAGCTCCGACCCCAAGGGTTTCAACAAGTTCGTGGACCATCTACTCCTCCTCCGCATCCACCTACCTCTCGAAAAGTGCGAGATCTCGGCCTACTGTAACGTCGATGAGGTTGACCCATACCCATACGTCAATTTGTGGATCCAGTATGCTCTCATCTGCAAGGTTCAGATACTCGATGTCATCATGCATGACAACATCCGTAGTTTAGACCTCACAGTGCCTCTCGCCTCCGAGCGCCTCACTACCCTAAAGCTTTACGATGTTGACTTAGAGCTGTGCTCTGCACTTGTTGACTCCCAACCGCACCTTGATTTCTCAAGCTGTCCATTCTTGGTGGATTTAAAGATGGTTTGTTGCAATGTTGAAGTGCACAAGATCTCCTCTGAATCGCTAAAGCGGCTGCGTGCCACCAGTTGTACCTTTGTTGGTTGTGGTGCTTCCCGCACTTGCATCTGTGCACCAAGTCTTGTTTCACTACAGCTTAGTGATTTCATTTTGGACACCCCGTTGCTTCAAATCATGCCATTGCTAGAACCAGCATTCGTTAGGCTTAATGACGATTGTGGTGATACCTATGGTGTTACTGACCCAGGGGTGCAGAATTGTGGTAATCAAAGCTGTCTAGGTTGTTATGGTTATCCTGTTGGTGATTACCAGAGTATGCTTCTCAATGGTTTGCCAGATGCTATCCATCTAGAGTTGATAGCTGTTCTAAAGTGGTAAGCATACTGTTACCACCATCGATCTCAACTCTTATCGTTGTTTGCTAGCAAGTGCTTCTCTTTCAGTATCAGTACCCATTTCATAGATGTGCATAAACACTTACTTAAACAAGTTCCTTAATCTCAGTACATGCTTTAGTGGTGGTTATGATGTATCATTCTTACTATGTGGTTAACAAAATTCGATCTTTAGACCTGGAATTTAGAAATTCAACATTGTGCTATTCATGTTAATATATTTGGGACTTGAGCCTGTATGATCTGTAATAGATGTCCAGCTTTAGATGCCGAGGGACTTAAACATACATCATGATGTATGAACAATTCTCTTTACTTTATTCTAAGTTGAACAAGCACTTCGTGCCAGTAAACTACTCCCTCTGTAAACTAATATAAGAGCATTTAGATCACTATTTTAGTATTCTAAATGCTCTTATATTAGTTTACGGAGGGAGTACTATACTTTGTTTGATAATGCCCTTGTTCTATCAGTTTGTTGATTTCTGCACTCAAATATTTGTTTTTGTATAAGTGGGCCCTTCGATTGCTAGAATTAATAATGTATGGGCTTGATTGGAAAAATTCGAATTGACTCAGGGCACTAGATGTACCTTTCCGTTTCCTTAATTATTTTTGAAGCTAAAATATGTCCCCAAAGTTCCTATTAACTTCAGCTCTTTCATCATATAAGCTCAGCTTGGAAACAAAATTTGTGACTTTTCTTCTTTATGCAATATGTCCAGTTTATCTACAGAAGGGATTTGGCATGGCTGCCCCATATTTGGCAAATTAAAAACTCTGCTACTCAACGAGTGGCGTGCAGCTATTGACCTACGTGCATTAGTTTGCATTCTCTAGCACTCGCCTATTCTTGAGAAGCTAACACTTCAGCTTCATAAGGATAAGGTATTTGTTCTGTATATGTAATGCCACTCTATTGTCGAATGTATCACGTATATTCTATTGATCTCACTAAAATATTTTGTATCCTGTAGCGGCAGCACTTCAACGCTGCAGGGGCCGACGGAAACCATGATTTTACATGTGCTCACCTTAAGGCAATTATCATTGAACGTCCTCCCAAATGGAATATAGAGATCGATGAGAGGGCTTGGGAAATTTCAGAGATCTTAATTACATGCGGCATACACCCTGAACAGGTTACCTTCAAGCCCGCACGATCAAAAGATTACCGTGAGTTAACTATTGTGATTCTTAATTTTTATTTCTGCAGTCTTCCTACTTGTTCTAATAATAAAATGAAAGAAGCACATATAAGATGTCTGCTGTAGATCTACACATCAGTTAGATTGTATCACTCCCTTTACAAATCTGTATCTGGAACTTAATATACTTTAGCGAGTGAACTGCAAGCTGACCATTGTCAGAATAACTATAAAGTTCACCTAAATTAGTTACTCTGTAACTGCTGCTGAAATTACAATTGCTTCCACACATCATCATGGTACAAAATAACGCTGTACCCATCCATGCCAAAATCTGGGAGGGTATGATTTTCTTCTCCTTTACTGATTAATTGCTGACGAAGACAGTACGTTCTCATCTTTTTTTTTGGATGTAAGTACGTTCTCATCTTCAAACCAGTTTATCTCCGGCTCTCCATCCTTGTACTCCACTTGCTGGTTTGATATTTCCAAGAGTCTCCTGGTATGAGTTTTTGTTTTTACTTAACCCGTCACCATTTTGCTCACATGGCTATGTTCATATGCTGGCCTCAGAAGTCTATTTACTCTGATGGCTAATCAAAACTTATGGCTTAACCAAAAAATGCTAACCCAACAATCTGACTTCCTGTCTATAAATCAGGGCATCTCAGAACCAAACTTATAGTGCGTTCCGATGTTTGTGCAGTATTCAGCTGGGAGAGGTCGTTAGACTTAGACACCACATATTCTTCCACTCATGATGGTCCTACCCTTACATCCACTGATGACAGTTAAGATCAATGCATGTTGGCTCAAGATGATGTTGTTCAAAGCATATGCAATGTTATATGGCTCAGTCTGGGTTATCTTGACTCTTTGAGTCTGTTGCTCGGCTGGAAATATGCCCTTGTTGATTGATCATCTAGTACAACCAAGTGAGACGGTTTACCAGTTGTGGTTATGACGTTGCCAAAACATTGTTACTTATAGTATTTTTCTTATCACTGGTAATGGAAATATCTTTGGACATTAATATTTTCTTAATCTCCTGTGTGTTGCTGTTAGGCCATCAGATTAATATTCCTTTTCTTGCAGCCTATGAGTCTATGAGTATGTTTGTTCCAAGGCTGCTCCCATCAAATCCGTGGAGGCTAAGCTGGCCCCGGCCATCACATCACATCCCATATACGAGCGTCTGCCCGTGGAAACTAGCGTCCGAACAATCCAATCTGCTGCCGATCCACACGAGGATGGACCCAGCCGGCGACGGCGACGGCATGTGCTTCCCCTACGATGTGCTCCTTGACATCCTCCGCCGCCTGCCGGGGCGCGACGTTTGCGCGTCCCAGTGCGTGTGCCGCGCGTGGCGCGACATCGTCAACGACTACCATTGGCTCCCCCTTGAGCGCTACTTCCCCCGGCGCGCCTTCCCTGGCCTCTCCGTCGACAAGATGGACTGCTGCTCCAATACGTCCTTCTTCGCGCCGCCGGCCGCGTGCGGCGCGCGGGGCCCCGTCTACCCGCACCAGGCGACATTATACCAATCCTGTAATGGCCTCCTCCTCCTTGAAGAGCGCGACCACTTATACTACGTGCTCAACCCGGCTACGGCGCGGTACGCTCGTCTGCCGCGGCCGTCGACGCCGTGGTACAGGAGCTATGGCGCATCCCTGGCTTTCGACCCTGCCATGTCGCTGCACTACCATGTTTTCCTCTTTCCGAAGGATGGCCTACTCAAGGAGCCATTATCAGCCACTAGCACGCAAGGCCAAGTTCCGCCACTCGGGGAAGCACAAGAGGAGGTCGAGGAACCCAAGAAAATTGTGTTGCCAATGTTAATGTACTCGTCATCCACAACGGGGTGGGAGGACCGAGAGTTCACTCCTGGGCGTTGTGCCCCGGGGTACCTCTACGACATGGTTTGCAGAATGCCTGAGACCTACGACGGTGCATTTCATTCATCTAATTACTGGAGTGGGTCTGTCTACATACATTGCCACAACAGTATCCTCGTGATCCTGCCCCTTCAAGGGAACTTATGATGTGGTCCAAGAAACTGGTACTCGATGCCCACAAATTCGGTCTTAGCAAGCTATGAGAGAGGGGTACATTATGTGGCGACTAACAATTCACAGCTTCGAGTATGGATGCTAACCGAATTGACCGATGGACAACTAAGCTGGACATTATCACATGACGCCAGCCTCAACTTGCATGGCCATATGATTTGCACTCTTAAAATACAGCCCAAGGTGACATGGAGGGTTGTTGGAAGCAGCGGCGGACCAGTTAGCTTGACCGATAATGATGCGGAGGACGATTGGGCCACACCGTATCACTCTGAATATTCCTGGAACTCGGATGACGACAACTTCATCGACATGGTTCGAGGCGCCGACCACCATGAGTTGGTAGAATAGCGTGCCTACTGCTGTATCATGGGATTCCATCCGCACAAGAATGCACTCATCCTCATTCTTAATGGCGCGGTGGTAGTGTGCCATCTTGACACATCGAGGATGCAGTATCTAGGCGACGGGGGCGAGTTTTGTAAAGACCACACGGGACCAGCTTGCTGCATTGAGGGTTCGTTCATTTACCGACCTTGCTACAAGGACATGCTGCCAACAGGGAAATTATCCATGCCGCTTTAGAATTATATACCGTCCATTTATACATAGCGCTTTAGATGCTCTTTTGTCAGCAGCACTGTTCCTGTTATCTCTGAAGATGCAACACCTGAACCTGAAGATGAGGACAGAAGGCCTGTAGCCGCTTAGGATCGTGCCGACAAGAGCAAGGCGCCAGTCCCACTGGGCCCAAGGCTCAAGTCCAACCGGCCCAAAAGGCTTCCCCAGTAGCTTGCTAGCCCAAACTGGGCCCGCTGAGCGGGTGTACTGTTAAATAGCTATAGTAGTCCATCGTCTCACTTTGGCTAGGATTTGGACGGCTACGGCCGTGGCTCGATTGTAACGGATAGAGGTGTGGGTGGTTGGGAGGAATCCTCACCCGAATTCAAATTCTTAGCTCGAATCCCCATGAAAAATCCTTCGATCCACTGACCACAAGAGATATCCTCACATATGGTAATCAGAGCCTCGTCGACCTGGAGTTGCCGCCCCACCACTACGCGACGCGATTCGGCGAGCGGCGACAGATCCAAGCCATGGAAGAGCTCAATGCCGACAGCCGCACCGTCTACGAACTACTTCGCCATGAGTTCACAAGCGACATGGACAACAAGCTCCGGACTCACGGTGAGTCTCTTCTCAAGTCGATGAGCAAGATGATCGAGGCCAACAACGCGATCCTCGACAGCCTCATGTCGGCGCGGGCGGATGGGATCCGAGACGAAATCGCCCTCGACCTCGAGCAGATCAGGACGGATTTCTACAAGATGGAACCGCCGGATCCGGACCCCAAGGTTGACGGGACCTCTTCGCGCAACGCTGGGCCAGGTCGTAGCGCGGCCGCGACCAGCGCCCTTGGCTTCGACAACGAAAACCGGGGGAAGGCACATAACATCTATGCCCCTCCTCTGGTCAGAGGTGCGCGCGATTCCGTTTTCTCTCCCAGAAATTTTTCTCCCCGTGATCCACATACGATAGATACTGCTGAGTATTCCTCGTTTTCCATGCATCTGGAGATTCCCAAGTTCGATGGGTCAAGTCCGAGACTGTGGCAGAACAGATGCGAAGACCAGTTCAAGTTGTGGAGCACGCCTCCTCACAGATGGTTGTCTCTGGCTACAGCTCAATTCGAAGGTGCTGCTGCTTGGTGGCTTGAATCTATGCACAGGCGCATGCCAAATACCAACTGGTCAGAGTTCTGTGCTGCGTTACAGGGTCGTTTTGGGTGAAATCAACACCAAACTCTGCTCAGGAAGTTGTTCCGAATTGCTCAAACAACTACTGTAGAAGACTATGTTGAATGCTTTGCAGAGTTGTATGATCAGTTGACAGCGTATGAAGATACACCCAACTCCCTGCATTACACCACCCAGTTCTTGATGGGCTGAAACCTGGAGTAAGGATGGCGGTGGCACTGCAGAAACCCAAGGATTTAGATGCTGCGTATGAACTAGCTCTGCTCCATGAGGAATTAGGAGAAACGTACTCGTCCACCTCAAGTTCTGCTCCAAGGAAATCGGGCACTGCTTCCAGTTATACCAGCTCGAGGGTTCAGAAACAGGATGACAGACGAAATTCAGACTCTGTCAGTGGTGTAGCTCAGGTAGACAAGTGGACAACACTTAGAAATTATAGAAAGTCCAAGGGCCTGTGTTTTGTGTGTGGAGAGAAATGGTCTAAGGATCACGTGTGCAAGGCCATAGTTCAACTGCACTTTGTTCAAGAGATGATAGAACAATTACAATCCAATTCCACTGAAGATTCTGACTCTGACAGTGAACAACCTGAACAATCTTCGGTTCATTCCATCAGGTTATCAGCTGCAACTATAGGAAAGGAACCAGAAGCTCCTGTTTTGCAATTGGAGATTGAATTGCAGGGCCACACCTTTCAGTTTCTAGTTGACTCAGGCAGTACACACTCTTTCTTGGATTTGCAGCATAGTTCATTAGCAGGTGTCAGTCCCATTAAAACAATCACAGTTACAGTAGCTGGTGGTTCAACAATTCAGTGTCAACAACAAATCAAAAATTGTGTGTGGCAGTCCAATGGTGCTAAATTCATTTCAGATTTCAAGTTGTTGCCCCTGCAAACTTATGATGGCATATTGGGGTTGGATTGGCTACCTCAACACAGTCCCATGTATATTGACTGGGTTGAGAAATGGTTGTCTTTTAACAAGGAGGGACAGACAGTCACTTTACATGGCATTGGTTCTGAAGAATGTGCTTACACCTGTGTTGCTATATCTACACTTCAAACTGAAGGACAACCTGCTGTAGCCCCAGAAATCCAATTGTTATTAGAGGAATTTGCTGAGGTTTTTGAAAATCCTACTCAGTTACCACCCAGAAGAGAGTGTGACCACAAAATCACTTTAATTCCAGGAGCTAGACCAGTCACAGTGACCTTACAGGATAGCGCCACAGTTAAAGGATGAACTTGAAAAGAAAATTGCAGAAATGTTAAAGTCAGGCATCATTAGACCAAGCAAAAGTCCTTTTTCTTCTCCAGTGCTTCTAGTTAAGAAAAAGGGAGGGGAATGGAGATTAGTAGTGGACTAGTGGATGTTAAATGCTATCACTGTAAAAGGGAAATTCCCAGTACCTGTGATTGATGAGCTTTTGGATGAACTATCTGGTGCTGCTTGGTTCACTAAATTGGATCTCAGGGCTGGTTACCATCAGATCAGACTAGCTGAGGGGGAGGAATATAAAACAGCTTTCCAAACTCATCTTGGCCACTATGAGTTTACTGTTCTGGCCATGGGACTGAGTGAAGCTCCAGGAACATTCCAGGGGGCCTTGAACAACACCTTGTCCCCTGTTAACAGGAAGAATACCTTGGTTTTCTTTGATGACATTCTTATTTTCAGTAAGTCATATGAGGAGCACTTAAAACATGTTAGAGAAGTGCTGGTTTTGCTAAGAGCTGATCAATGGAAAATCAAAATGTCAAAGTGTGCTTTTGCTCAACAACAGATTGGTTATTTGGGGCATACCATAACTGCTCAAGGAGTTGCAACAGATCCTAGCAAAATCTAAACAGTAGAGCAATGGCCTACTCCAACTAATGTCAAGGAAGTCAGAGGTTTCCTTGGGTTGAGTGGTTATTATAGGAAATTCATTCAACACTATGGAGTGATCAGCAAGCCCCTGACTGAACGGCTTAAGAAGGGAGTCCCATTTGTCTGGACTGAAATCACAGAAACATCTTTTGTAACATTGAAGAAAGCATTGATTGAAGCTCCAGTACTAGCCCTCCCTCAATATAACAAACCTCTTGTTATAGAAACTGATGCATGTGAGTTAGGCATTGGAGCTGTTCTAATGCAAGAAGGACACCCACTGGCCTATATCAGTAAAGCTTTAGGGCCCAAGAACAGAGCTCTTTCAGTTTATGAAAAGGAATATCTAGCTATCTTATTAGCTGTTGATCATTGGAGACCTTACTTGCAGTTCCAGCAATTCACTATTAGAACTGACCAGAAGAGCCTTGTACACTTGCAAAATCAAAAATTGCACACTGTTTGGCAGCAGAAAGCATTGACCAAGCTCATGGGCCTGAACTATAACATTGTGTACAAAAAGGGGGTGGAAAACTCAACTGCAGATGCTATTTCTAGAAGGCCTCATTCCTTTCAGTTATTTCACATTTCCAGATCCTATCCTGTGTGGTTGGAAGATGTAGTAGCTAGTTATGCTGCAGATGACAAGGCCACTGAACTGTTGCAAGCATTAGCTGTTAATCCCTCTGCTAAACCTAATTTTCAATTGATTCAAGGGTTGTTGAGATACAAAGGCTGCATTTGGGTGGGGAACAGTGTGGAGCTGCATGACAAGATCTTCTCTGCCTTCCATGATAGTCCTATTGGTGGTCATTCTGGGTTTCCTGTTGCATATCACAGAATCCACTCTTTGTTCAGATGGACTGGTATGAAAAAGTTGTTGGAAATATGCCCTAGAGGCAATAATAAAAGTATTATTATATTTCATTGTCCATGATAATTGTCTTTTATTCATGCTATAACTGTATTATCCGGAAATCGTAATACACGTGTGAATACTTAGACCACAATATGTCCCTAGTAAGCCTCTAGTTGACCAGCTTGTTGTGATCAACAGATAGTCATGGTTTCCTGACTATGGACATTGGATGTCGTTGATAACGGGATCACATCATTAGGAGAATGATGTGATGGACAAGACCCAATCCTAAGCATAGCATAAAAGATCGTGTAGTTCGTATTGCTAGAGCTTTGTCAATGTCAAGTATCTCTTCCTTAGACCATGAGATCGTGTAACTCCCGGATATCATAGAAGTGCCTTGGGTGTATCAAACGTCACAACGTAACTGGGTGACTATAAAGGTGCATTACAGGTATCTCCGAAAGTAGCTGTTGGGTTGACACGGATCGAGACTGGGATTTGTCACTCCGTATGACGGAGAGGTATCTCTGGGCCCACTCGATAATGCATCATCATAATGAGCTCAATGTGACCAAGGTGTTGGACACGGGATCATGCATTACGGTACGAGTAAAGTGACTTGCCGGTAACGAGGCTGAACAAGGTATTTGGATACCGACGATCGAGTCTCGGGCAAGTAACGTACCGATTGACAAAGGGAATTGCATACAGGGTTTGATCGAATCCTCGACATCGTGGTTCATCCGATGACAACATCGAGGAGCATGTGGGAGCCATCATGGGTATCCAGATCCCGCTGATGGTTATTGACTGAGAGCGTCTCGGTCATGTCTGCATGTCTCCCGAACCCGTAGGGTCTACACACTTAAGGTTCGGTGACGCTAGGGTTATGAAGATATGTATATGCAGAAACCCGAATGTTGTTCGGAGTCCCGGATGAGATCCCGGACGTCACAAGGAGTTCCGGAATGGTCCGGAGGTAAAGAATTATATATAGGAAGTGCTATTTCGGGCATCGGGACAAGTTTCGGGGTTATCGGTATTGTACCGGGACCACCGGAAGGGTCCCGGGGGTCCACCGGGTGGGGCCACCTGTCCCGGGGGGCCACATGGGCTGTAGGGGGTGTGCCTTGGCCTTCATGGGCCAAGGGCACCAGCCCCTATAGGCCCATGCGCCTAGGGTTTCCCCCTAGGAGGAGTCCTAGTGGTGGAAGGCACCCCTAGGTGCCTTGGGGGGGAGGGAAACCTCCCCTAGGCCGCCGCCCCCCCTAGTAGATCTCATCTACTAGGGCCGGCGCCCCCCTGGCACCCCTATATATAGTGGGGGAGAGGAGGGACTTCATACACCAGCCCCTGGCGCCTCCACCTCCCCCCGTTACGTCTCTCCCTCGTAGTCTCGGCGAAGCCCTGCTGCTGTGACGCCCTGCATCCACCACCACGCCGTCGTGCTGCTGGATCTTCATCAACCTCTCCTTCCCCCTTGCTGGATCAAGAAGGAGGAGACGTCTCCCGTCCCGTACGTGTGTTGAACGCGGAGGTGCCGTCCGTTCGGGGCTGGTCATCGGTGATTTGGATCACGTCGAGTACGACTACATCATCACCTTGCAAGCTTCCGCACGCGATCTACAAGTGGTATGTAGATGCAAACTCTCTCCCTAGACTCGTTGCTTAGATGAACTCATAGATGGATCTTGGTGAAACCGTAGGAAAAATTTTAATTTTCTGCAACGTTCCCCAACAGTGGCATCATGAGCCAGGTTTATGCGTAGTTCTCTTTGCACGAGTAGAACACAACTTTGTTGTGGGCGTGGATTTTGTCATCTTACTTGCCTCTACTAGTCTTTTCTTGCTCAACGGTATTGTGGGATGAAGCGGCCCGGACCAACCTTACACGTACGCTTACGTGAGACCGGTTCCACCGATTGACATGCACTAGTTGCATAAGGTGGCTGGCGGGTGTCTGTGTCTCCCACCTTAGTTGGAGCGGAATCGATGAACAGGGCCCTTATGAAGGGTAAATAGAAGTTGACAAAATCACGTTGTGGTGATTCGTAGGTAAGAAAACCTTCTTGCTAGAACCCAATTGCAGCCACGTAAAAGATGCAACAACAATTAGAGGACGTCTAACTTGTTTTTGCAGCGATTGATCATGTGATGTGATATGGCCAGAAGTTGTGATGAATGATGAATTGTGATGTATGAGATCATGTTCTTTGTAATAGGATTCACGACTTGCATGTCGATGAGTATGACAACCGGCAGGAGCCATAGGAGTTGTCATTATTTTTTGTATGACCTGCGTGTCATTGAATAACGCCATGTAAACTACTTTACTTTATTGCTAAACGTTAGTCATAGAAGTAGAAGTAGTCGTTGGCGTGACAACTTCATGAAGACACGATGATGGAGATCATGATGATGGAGATCATGGTGTCAAGCCGGTGACAAGATGATCATGGAGCCCCGAAGATGAAGATCAATGGAGCTATATGATATTGGCCATATCATGTCACAACTATATAATTGCATGTGATGTTCATTATGTTTATGCATCTTGTTTACTTAGGACGACGGTAGTAAATAAGATGATCCCTTATAAAATTTCAAGAAGTGTTCTCCCCTAACTGTGCACCGTTGCTACAGTTCGTCGCTTCTAAGCACCACGTGATGATTGGGTGTGATGGATTCTTACGTTCACATACAACGGGTGTAAGACAGTTTTACACAGCGAAAACACTTAGGGTTAACTTGACGAGCCTAGCATGTGCAGACATGGCCTCGGAACACGGAGACCGAAAGGTCGAACACGAGTCGTATGGAAGATACGATCAACATGAAAATGTTCATCGACGATGACTAGTCCGTCTCACGTGATGATCGGACACGGCCTAGTCGACTCGGATCGTGTAACACTTAGATGACTAAAGGGATGTCTAATCTAAGTGGGAGTTCATAATTTGATTAGAACTTTATTATCATGAACTTAGTCTAAAACCTTTGCAAATATGTCTTGTAGATCAATGGCCAACGCTAATGTCAACATGAACTTCAACGCGTTCCTAGAGAAAACCAAGCTGAAAGATGATGGCAGCAACTATACGGACTGGGTCCGGAACCTGAGGATCATCCTCATAGCTGCCAGGAAACAATATGTCCTAGAAGGACCGCTAGGTGACGCTCCCGTCCCAGAGAACCAAGACATTATGAATGCTTGGCAAACTCGCGCTGATGATTACTCCCTCGTTCAGTGCGGCATGCTTTACAGCTTAGAACCGGGGCTCCAAAAGCGTTTTGAGCATCACAGAGCATATGAGATGTTCGAAGAGCTGAAACTAGTTTTTCAAGCTCATGCCCGGGTCGAGAGATATGATGTCTCCGACAAGTTCTACAGTTGTAAGATGGAGGAGAACAGTTCTGTCAGTGAGCACATCCTGAAGATGTCTGGGTTGCACGACCGTATGACCCAGCTGAACATTAACCTCCCAGATGAGGCGGTCATTGACAGAATCCTCCAGTCGCTGCCACCAAGCTACAAGAGCTTTGTGATGAACTACAACATGCAGGGAATGGAAAAGACCATTCCTGAAGTGTTCTCGATGCTGAAGTCAGCAGAGGCTGAAATCAAGAAAGAACATCAAGTGTTGATGGTCAATAAGACCACTAAGTTCAAGAAGGGCAAGGGTAAGAAGAACTTCAAGAAGGACGGCAAAGATGTTGCCGCGCCTGGTAAGCCAGTTACCGGGAAGAAGTCAAAGAATGGACCCAAGCCTGAGACTGAGTGCTTTTATTGCAAGGGGAAGGGTCACTGGAAGCGGAACTGCCCCAAATACTTAGCGGATAAGAAGGCCGGCAACACCAAAGGTATATTTGATATACATGTGATTTATGTGTACCTTACCAGTAATCGTAGTAACTCCTGGGTATTTGATACCGGTGCCGTTGCTCATATTTGTAACTCACAGCAGGAGCTGCGGAATAAACGGAGACTGGCAAAGGACGAGGTGACGATGCGCGTCGGGAATGGTTCCAGAGTCGATGTGATCGCCGTCGGCACGCTGCCTCTACATTTACCTACGGGATTAGTTTTGAACCTCAATAATTGTTATTTAGTGCCAAGTTTGAGCATGAACATTGTATCTGGATCTCGTTTAATACGAGATGGCTACTCATTTAAGTCTGAGAATAATGGTTGTTCGATTTATATGAGAGATATGTTTTATGGTCATGCTCCGATGGTCAATGGTTTATTCTTAATGAATCTCGAGCGTAACATTACACATGTTCATAGTGTAGATGCCAAAAGATTTAAAGTTGATAACGATAGTCCCACATACTTGTGGCACTGCCGCCTTGGTCACATTGGTGTCAAGCGCATGAAGAAGCTCCATGCCGATGGACTTTTAGAGTCTCTTGATTATGAATCGTTTGACACGTGCGAACCATGCCTCTTGGGCAAAATGACCAAGACTCCGTTCTCCGGAACAATGGAGCGAGCAACCAACTTGTTGGAAATCATACATACCGATGTGTGCGGTCCAATGAGCGTTGAGGCTCGCGGAGGATATCGTTATGTTCTCACTCTCACAGATGACTTGAGTAGATATGGGTATGTCTACTTAATGAAACACAAGTCCGAGACCTTTGAAAAGTTCAAGGAATTTCAGAATGAGGTGGAGAATCAACGTGACCGAAAGATAAAATTCTTACGATCAGATCGTGGAGGAGAATACTTAAGTCACGAATTTGGTACACACTTAAAGAAATGTGGAATCGTTTCACAGCTCACGCCGCCTGGAACACCTCAGCGAAACGGTGTGTCCGAATGTCGTAATCGCACTCTATTGGATATGGTGCGGTCTATGATGTCTCTTACCGATTTACCGCTATCATTTTGGGGATACGCTCTAGAGACAGCTACATTCACTTTAAATAGGGCACCGTCTAAATCCGTTGAGACGACACCGTATGAATTATGGTTTGGAAAGAAACCTAAGCTGTCGTTTCTAAAAGTTTGGGGATGCGAAGCTTATGTCAAGAAACTTCAACCTGAAAAGCTCGAACCCAAGTCGGAAAAATGCGTATTCATAGGATACCCTAAGGAAACTATAGGGTATACCTTCTACTTAAGATCCGAAGGCAAGATCTTTGTAGCCAAGAACGGATGCTTTCTGGAAAAAGAGTTTTTCTCGAAAGAAGTAAGTGGGAGGAAAGTAGAACTCGATGAAGTACTACCTCTTGAGCAGGAAAGTGGCGCAGCGCAGGAAACCGTTCCTGTGATGCCCACACCAACTGAAGAGGAAAACAATGATGATGATCAAGGTACTTCGGATCAAGTTACTGCTGAACTTCGTAGGTCCACAAGGACACGTTCCGCACCAGAGTGGTACGGCAACCCTGTCCTGGAAATCATGTTGTTAGACAACAATGAACCTTCGAACTATGAAGAAGCAATGGCGGGCCCGGATTCCAACAAATGGCTTGAAGCCATGAAATCCGAGATAGAATCCATGTATGAAAACAAAGTATGGACTTTGACAGACTTGCCCGATGATCGGCGAGCAATAGAAAACAAATGGATCTTTAAGAAGAAGACGGACGCGGATGGTAATATTACCATCTATAAAGCTCGACTTGTCGCTAAGGGTTATCGACAGGTTCAAGGGATTGACTACGACGAGACATTCTCTCCTGTAGCGAAGCTAAAGTCCGTCCGAATCATGTTAGCAATTGCCGCATACTATGATTATGAGATATGGCAGATGGACGTCAAAACAGCATTCCTTAACGGGCATCTTAAGGAAGAACTGTATATGATGCAGCCGGAAGGTTTTGCCGATCCTCGGAACGCTAACAAAGTATGCAAGCTCCAGCGATCCATTTATGGACTGGTGCAAGCATCTCGGAGTTGGAACATTCGCTTTGATGAGATGATCAAAGCGTTTGGGTTTATGCAGACTTATGGAGAAGCCTGCGTTTACAAGAAAGTGAGTGGGAGCTCTGTAGCATTTCTCATATTATATGTAGATGACATACTCCTGATGGGAAATAATATAGAATTTCTGGACAGCATTAAGGCCTACTTGAATAAGTTTTTTTCAATGAAGGACCTTGGAGAAGCTGCTTATATATTAGGCATCAAGATCTATAGAGATAGATCGAGACGCCTCATAGGTCTTTCACAAAGCACATACCTTGATAAGATTTTGAAGAGATTCAGAATGGATCAGTCCAAGAAAGGGTTCTTGCCTATGTTACAAGGTATGAGACTGAGCTCAGCTCAGTCACCGACCACGGCAAAAGATAAAGAAGAGATGAGTGTCATCCCCTATGCTTCAGCCATAGGGTCTATTATGTATGCCATGCTGTGTACCAGACCCGATGTAAACCTTGCCGTAAGTTTGGTAGCAAGATGAAGGAAATATGCCCTAGAGGCAATAATAAAGTTATTATTTATTTCCTTATAATCATGATAAATGTTTATTATTCATGCTAGAATTGTATTTTCCGGAAACATAATACATGTGTGAATACATAGACAAACAGAGTGTCACTAGTATGCCTCTACTTGACTAGCTCGTTAATCAAAGATGGTTATGTTTCCTAACCATGAACAATGAGTTGTTATTTGATTAACGAGGTCACATCATTAGTAGAATGATCTGATTGACATGACCCATTCCATTAGCTTAGCACCTGATCATTTAGTATGTTGCTATTGCTTTCTTCATGACTTATACATGTTCCTACGACTATGAGATTATGCAACTCCCGTTTACCGGAGGGACACTTTGGGTACTACCAAACGTCACAACGTAAATGGGTGATTATAAAGGAGTACTACAGGTGTCTCCAATGGTCGATGTTGGGTTGGCGTATTTCGAGATTAGGATTTGTCACTCCGATTGTCGGAGAGGTATCTCTGGGCCCTCTCGGTAATACACATCACATAAGCCTTGCAAGCATTACAACTAATATGTTAGTTGTGAGATGATGTATTACGGAACGAGTAAAGAGACTTGCCGTTAACGAGATTGAACTAGGTATTGGATACCGACGATCGAATCTCGGGCAAGTAACATACCGATGACAAAGGGAACAACGTATGTTGTTATGCGGTCTGACCGATAAAGATCTTCGTAGAATATGTAGGAGCCAATATGGGCATCCAGGTCCCGCTATTGGTTATTGACCGGAGACATGTCTCGGTCATGTCTACATTGTTCTCGAACCCGTAGGGTCCGCATGCTTAAGGTTTTGATGACAGTTATATTATGAGTTTATGAGTTTTGATGTACCGAAGGAGTTCGGAGTCCCGGATGAGATCGGGGACATGACGAGGAGTCTCGAAATGGTCGAGACGTAAAGATCGATATATTGGACGACTATATTCGGACATCGGAAAGGTTCCGAGTGATTCGGGTATTTTTCGGAGTACCGGGTAGTTACGGGAGAAGTAATGGGCCTTAATGGGCTTTAGTGGGAAGAGGAAAAAGGCTGCTGCGCCCCCCCTCCCCTTTGGTCCGAATTGGACTAGGGAAAAGGGGGCCGGCCACCTCTCCTTCTCCTCCTATTCCTTCTCCCTTCCTCCCCTCTTGGTGGACTCCTACTAGGACTTGGAGTCCTAGTAGGACTCCCTATCCTGGCCGCACCTTTGCCTTGGCCGGCCTCCTCCTCCTCCATCCTTTATATACGGAGGCAGGGGCACCTCTAAATACACAAGTTGACACAAGTTGATCCACGTGATCGATTCCTTAGCCGTGTGCGGTGCCCCCTGCCACCATATTCCTCGATAATACTGTAGCGGAGTTTAGGCGAAGCCCTGCTGCTGTAGTTCATCAAGATCGTCACCACGCCGTCGTGCTGACGAAACTCTTCCCCGACACTTTGCTGGATCGGAGTCCGGGGATCGTCATCGAGCTGAACGTGTGCTCGAACTCGGAGGTGCCGTAGTTTCGGTGCTTGATCGGTTGGATCGTGAAGACGTACGACTACTTCCTCTACGTCGTGTCATTGCTTCCGCAGTCGGTCTGCGTTGGGTACGTAGACAACACTCTCCTCTCGTTGCTATGCATCACATGATCCTGTGTGCGCGTAGGAAATTTTTTGAAATTACTACGAAACCCAACAGTGCCATCCGAGCCTAGGTTAATGATGTTGATGTTATATGCACGAGTAGAACACAAGTGAGTTGTGGACGATACAAGTCATACTGCCTACCAGCATGTCATATTTTGGTTCAGCGGTATTGTTGGACGAGACGACCCGGACCAACCTTACGCGTACGCTTACGCGAGACCGGTTCCCTCGACGTGCTTTGCACAGAGATGGCTTGCGGGCGACTGCCTCTCCAACTTTAGTTGAACCAAGTATGGCTACGCCCGGTCCTTGCGAAGGTTAAAACGGAGTCTATTTGACAAACTATCGTTGTGGTTTTGATGCGTAGGTGAGATTGGTTCTTACTTAAGCCCGTAGCAGCCACGTAAAACATGCAACAACAAAGTAGAGGACGTCTAACTTGTTTTTGCAGGGCATGTTGTGATGTGATATGGTCAAGGCATGATGCTGAATTTTATTGTTTAAGTGATCATGTTTTGTAACCAAGTTATCGGCAACTGGCAGGAGCCATATGGTTGTCGCTTTATTGTATGCAATGCAATCGCGATGTAATGCTTTACTTTATTACTAAACGGTAGTGATAGTCGTGGAAGCATAAGATTGGCGAGACGACAACGATGCTACGATGGAGATCAAGGTGTCGCGCCGGTGACGATGGTGATCATGACGGTGCTTCGGAGATGGAGATCACAAGCACAAGATAATGATGGCCATATCATATCACTTATATTGATTGCATGTGATGTTTATCTTTTTATGCATCTTATCTTGCTTTGATTGACGGTAGCATTATAAGATGATCTCTCACTAAATTATCAAGAAGTGTTCTCCCTGAGTATGCACCGTTGCAAAAGTTCTTCGTGCTGAGACACCACGTGATGATCGGGTGTGATAGGCTTTACGTTCAAATACAACGGGTGCAAAACAGTTGCGCACGCAGAATACTCAGGTTAAACTTGACGAGCCTAGCATATGCAGATATGGCCTCGGAACACGGAGACCGAAAGGTCGAGCGTGAATCATATAGTAGATATGATCAACATAATGATGTTCACCGATGAAACTACTCCATCTCACGTGATGATCAGACATGGTTTAGTTGATTTGGATCACGTGATCACTTAGAGGATTAGAGGGATGTCTATCTAAGTGGTAGTTCTTTAATAATATGATTAATTGAACTTAAAATTTATCATGAACTTAGTCCCTGATAGTATCTTGCTTGTTTATGTTGATTGTAGATAGATGGCTCGTGCTGTTGTTCCGTTAAATTTTAATGCGTTCCTTGAGAAAGCAAAGTTGAAAGATGATGGTAGCAATTACACGGACTGGGTCCGTAACTTGAGGATTATCCTCATTGCTGCATAGAAGAATTACGTCCTGGAAGCACCGCTGGGTGCCAGGCCTGCTGCTGGACCAACGCCAGATGTTATGAACGTCTGGCAGAGCAAAGCTGATGACTACTCGATAGTTCAGTGTGCCATGCTTTACGGCTTAGAATCGGGACTTCAACGACGTTTTGAACGTCATGGAGCATATGAGATGTTCCAGGAGTTGAAGTTAATATTTCAAGCAAATGCCCGAATTGAGAGATATGAAGTCTCCAATAAGTTCTATAGCTGCAAGATGGAAGAGAACAGTTCTGTCAGTGAGCATATACTCAAAATCTCTGGGTATAATAATCACTTGATTCAATTGGGAGTTAATCTTCCAGATGATTGCGTCATTGACAGAATTCTCCAATCACTGCCACCAAGCTACAAGAGCTTCGTGATGAACTATAATATGCAAGGGATGAACAAGACTATTCCCGAGCTCTTCGCAATGCTAAAAGCTGCGGAGGTAGAAATCAAGAAGGAGCATCAAGTGTTGATGGTTAACAAGACCACTAGTTTCAAGAAAAAGGGCAAAGGGAAGAAAAAGGGGAACTTCAAAAAGAACGGCAAGCAAGTTGCTGCTCAAGAGAAGAAACCCAAGTCTAGACCTAAGCCTGAAACTGAGTGCTTCTACTGCAAGCAGACTGGTCACTGGAAGCGGAACTGCCCCAAGTATTTGGCGGATAAGAAGGATGGCAAGGTGAACAAAGGTATATGTGATATACATGTTATTGATGTGTACCTTACCAATGCTCGCAGTAGCACCTGGGTATTTGATACTCGTTCTGTTGCTAATATTTGCAACTCGAAACAGGGACTACAGAATAAGCGGGCTCTGGCAAAGGACGAGGTGACGATGCGCGTGGGAAACGGTTCCAAAGTCGATGTGATCGCGGTCGGCACGCTACCTCTACATCTACCTTCGGGATTAATATTAGACCTAAATAATTGTTATTTGGTGCCAGCGTTGAGCATGAACATTATATCTGGATCTTGTTTAATGCGAGACGGTTATTCATTTAAATCAGAGAATAATGGTTGTTCTATTTATATGAGTAATATCTTTTATGGTCATGCACCCTTGAAGAGTGGTCTATTCTTACTAAATCTCGATAGTAGTAATACACATATTCATAATGTTGAAACCAAAAGATACAGAGTTGATAATGAAAGTGCAACTTATTTGTGGCACTGTCGTTTAGGTCATATCGGTGTAAAACGCATGAAGAAACTCCATACTAATGGACTTTGGGAACCACTTGATTATGAATCACTTGGTACTTGCGAACCGTGCCTCATGGGCAAGATGACTAAAACACCGTTCTCCGGTACTATGGAGAGAGCAACAAATTTGTTGGAAATCATACATACCGATGTATGTGGTCCGATGAATATTGAGGCTCGTGGCGGATATCGTTATTTTCTCACCTTCACAGATGATTTGAGCAGATATGGATATATCTACTTAATGAAGCATAAGTCTGAAACATTTGAAAAGTTCAAAGAATTTCAGAGTGAAGTTGAAAATCATCGTAACAAGAAAATAAAGTTTCTACGATCTGATCGTGGAGGAGAATATTTGAGTTACGAGTTTGGTGTACATTTGAAAAACTGTGGAATAGTTTCGCAACTCACGCCCCCCGGAACACCACAGCGTAATGGTGTGTCCGAACGTCGTAATCGTACTTTACTAGATATGGTGCGATCTATGATGTCTCTTACAGATTTACCGTTATCATTTTGGGGATATGCTTTAGAGACGGCCGCATTCACGTTAAATAGGGCACCATCAAAATCCGTTGAGACGACGCCTTATGAACTATGGTTTGGCAAGAAGCTAAAGTTGTCGTTTCTTAAAGTTTGGGGCTGCGATGCTTATGTGAAAAAGCTTCAACCTGATAAGCTCGAACCCAAATCGGAGAAATGTGTATTCATAGGATACCCAAAGGAAACTGTTGGGTACACCTTCTATCACAGATCCGAAGGCAAAACATTTGTTGCTAAGAATGGATCATTTCTAGAGAAGGAGTTTCTCTCGAAAGAAGTGAGTGGGAGGAAAGTAGAACTTGACGAGGTAACTGTACCTGCTCCCTTACTGGAAAGTAGTTCATCACAGAAAACTGTTTCAGTGACACCTACACCAGTTAGTGAGGAAGCCAATGATAATGATCATGAAACTTCAGATCAAGATACTACTGAACTTCGTAGATCAACCAGAGTAAGATCCGCACCAGAGTGGTACGGTAATCCTGTTCTGGAGGTCATGCTACTAAATCATGATGAACCTACGAACTATGAAGAAGCGATGGTGAGCCCAGATTCCGCAAAGTGGCTAGAAGCCATGAAATCTGAGATGGGATCCATGTATGAGAACAAAGTATGGACTTTGGTTGACTTGCCCGATGATCGGCAAGCGATTGAGAATAAATGGATCTTTAAGAAGAAGACTGACGCTGATGGTAATGTTACTGTCTACAAAGCTCGACTTGTCGCAAAAGGTTTTCGGCAAGTTCAAGGAATTGACTACGATGAGACCTTCTCACCCGTAGCGATGCTTAAGTCCGTCCGAATCATGTTAGCAATTGCCGCATTTTATGATTATGAAATTTGGCAAATGGATGTCAAAACTGCATTCCTGAATGGATTCCTGGAAGAAGAGTTGTATATGATGCAACCAGAAGGTTTTGTCGATCCAAAGGGAGCTAACAAAGTGTGCAAGCTCCAACGATCCATTTATGGACTGGTACAAGCCTCTCGGAGTTGGAATAAACGTTTTGATAGTGTGATCAAAGCATTTGGTTTTATACAGACTTTTGGAGAAGCCTGTATTTACAAGAAAGTGAGTGGGAGCTCTGTAGCATTTCTGATATTATATGTGGATGACATATTACTGATTGGAAATGATATAGAATTTCTGGATAGCATAAAGGGATACTTGAATAAAAGTTTTTCAATGAAAGACCTCGGTGAAGCTGCTTACATATTAGGCATTAAGATCTATAGAGACAGATCAAGACGCTTAATTGGACTTTCACAAAGCACATACCTTGACAAAATTTTGAAGAAATTCAAAATGGATCAAGCAAAGAAAGGGTTCTTGCCTGTGTTACAAGGTGTGAAATTGAGTAAGACTCAATGCCCGACCACTGCAGAAGATAGAGAGAATATGAAAGATGTTCCCTATGCATCAGTCATAGGCTCTATCATGTATGCAATGCTGTGTACCAGACCTGATGTGTGCCTTGCTATAAGTTTAGCAGGGAGGTACCAAAGTAATCCAGGAATGGATCACTGGACAGCGGTCAAGAACATCCTGAAATACCTGAAAAGGACTAAGGATATGTTTCTCGTATATGGAAGTGACAAAGAGCTCATCGTAAAAGGTTACGTTGATGCAAGCTTTGACACTGATCTGGACGATTCTAAATCGCAAACCGGATACGTGTTTACATTAAACGGTGGAGCTGTCAGTTGGTGCAGTTCTAAACAAAGCGTCGTAGCGGGATCTACATGTGAAGCGGAATACATAGCTGCTTCGGAAGCAGCAAATGAAGGAGTCTGGATGAAGGAGTTCATATCCGATTTAGGTGTCATACCTAGTGCATCGGGTCCAATGAAAATCTTTTGTGACAATACTGGTGCAATTGCCTTGGCAAAGGAATCCAGATTTTACAAAAGGACCAAACACATCAAGAGACGCTTCAACTCCATCCGGGATCTAGTCCAGGTGGGAGACATAGAGATTTGCAAGATACATACGGATCTGAATATTGCAGACCCGTTGACTAAGCCTCTTCCACGAGCAAAACATGATCAGCACCAAAGCTCCATGGGTGTTAGATTCATTACAGTGTAATCTAGATTATTGACTCTAGTGCAAGTGGGAGACTGAAGGAAATATGCCCTAGAGGCAATAATAAAGTTATTATTTATTTCCTTATAATCATGATAAATGTTTATTATTCATGCTAGAATTGTATTTTCCGGAAACATAATACATGTGTGAATACATAGACAAACAGAGTGTCACTAGTATGCCTCTACTTGACTAGCTCGTTAATCAAAGATGGTTATGTTTCCTAACCATGAACAATGAGTTGTTATTTGACTAACAAGGTCACATCATTAGTAGAATGATCTGATTGACATGACCCATTCCATTAGCTTAGCACCTGATCGTTTAGTATGTTGCTATTGCTTTCTTCATGACTTATACATGTTCCTACGACTATGAGATTATGCAACTCCCGTTTACCGGAGGAACACTTTGGGTACTACCAAACGTCACAACGTAAATGGGTGATTATAAAGGAGTACTACAGGTGTCTCCAATGGTCGATGTTGGGTTGGCGTATTTCGAGATTAGGATTTGTCACTCCGATTGTCGGAGAGGTATCTCTGGGCCCTCTCGGTAATACACATCACATAAGCCTTGCAAGCATTACAACTAATATGTTAGTTGTGAGATGATGTATTACGGAACGAGTAAAGAGACTTGCCGTTAACGAGATTGAACTAGGTATTGGATACCGACGATCGAATCTCGGGCAAATAACATACCGATGACAAAGGGAACAACGTATGTTGTTATGCGGTCTGACCGATAAAGATCTTCGTAGAATATGTAGGAGCCAATATGGGCATCCAGGTCCCGCTATTGGTTATTGACCAGAGACATGTCTCGGTCATGTCTACATTGTTCTCGAACCCGTAGGGTCCGCACGCTTAAGGTTACGATGACAGTTATATTATGAGTTTATGCATTTTGATGTACCGAAGGTTGTTCGGAGTCCCGGATGTGATCACGGACATGACGAGGAGTCTCGAAATGGTCGAGACGTAAAGATTGATATATTGGAAGCCTATGTTTGGACATCGGAAGTGTTCCGGGTGAAATCGGGATTTTACCGGGTTACCGGGAGGTTACCGGAACCCCCCGGGAGCCATATGGGCCATCATGGGCCTTAGTGGAAAGGAGAAAGGGGCAGCCCAAGGTGGCTGCGCCTCTTTCCCCTCTCCTAGTCCTATTAGGACTAGGAGAAGGTGGCCGGCCCCCCTCTCTCCCTTCCCCTCCGAGGAATCCTAGTTGGACTAGGATTGGGGGGAGGAATCCTACTCCCAGAGGGAGTAGGACTCTCCTGCGCCTCCCTCTTTGGCAGGCCAGCCTCCCCTCCTCTCCTCCTTTATATACGGAGGCAGGGGCACCTCTAAACACACAAGTTGACACAAGTTGATCCACGTGATCGATTCCTTAGCCGTGTGCGGTGCCCCCTGCCACCATATTCCTCGATAATACTGTAGCGGAGTTTAGGCGAAGCCCTGCTACTGTAGTTCATCAAGATCGTCACCACGCCGTCGTGCTGACGAAACTCTTCCCCGACACTTTGCTGGATCGGAGTCCGGGGATCGTCATCGAGCTGAACGTGTGCTCGAACTCGGAGGTGCCGTAGTTTCGGTGCTTGATCGGTTGGATCGTGAAGACGTACGACTACTTCCTCTACGTCGTGTCATTGCTTCCGCAGTCGGTCTGCGTTGGGTACGTAGACAACACTCTCCTCTCGTTGCTATGCATCACATGATCCTGTGTGCGCGTAGGAAATTTTTTGAAATTACTACGAAACCCAACACAAGATACCAAAGTAATCCCGGCAAGGAACACTGGACAGCGGTCAAGAATATCCTGAAGTACCTGAAAAGGACGAAGGACATGTTTCTCATTTATGGAGGAGACGAAGAGCTCGTCGTAAAGGGTTACGTCGACGCTAGCTTCGACTCAGATCTGGATGACTCTAAGTCACAAACCGGATACGTGTATATGTTGAATGGTGGAGCAGTAAGCTGGTGCAGCTGCAAGCAAAGCGTCGTGGCGGGATCTACGTGTGAAGCGGAGTACATGGCAGCCTCGGAGGCAGCACATGAAGCGATTTGGGTGAAGGAGTTCATCACCGACCTAGGAGTCATACCCAATGCGTCGGGGCCGATCAAACTCTTCTGTGACAACACTGGAGCTATTGCCCTCGCCAAGGAGCCCAGGTTTCACAAGAAGACCAGGCACGTCAAGCGTCGTTTCAACTCCATCCGTGAAAATGTTCAAGATGGAGACATAGAGATTTGCAAAGTGCACACGGATCTGAATGTCGCAGATCCGCTGACTAAACCTCTCTCGCGTGCAAAACATGATCAACACCAGAACTCTATGGGTGTTCGATTCATCACAATGTAACTAGATTGGTGACTCTAGTGCAAGTGGGAGACTGTTGGAAATATGCCCTAGAGGCAATAATAAAAGTATTATTATATTTCATTGTTCATGATAATTGTCTTTTATTCATGCTATAACTGTATTATCCGGAAATCATAATACACGTGTGAATACTTAGACCACAATATGTCCCTGGTAAGCCTCTAGTTGACCAGCTTGTTGTGATCAACAGATAGTCATGGTTTCCTGACTATGGACATTGGATGTCGTTGATAACGGGATCACATCATTAGGAGAATGATGTGATGGACAAGACCCAATCCTAAGCATAGCATAAAAGATCGTGTAGTTCGTATTGCTAGAGCTTTGTCAATGTCAAGTATCTCTTCCTTAGACCATGAGATCGTGTAACTCCCGGATATCGTAGAAGTGCCTTGGGTGTATCAAACGTCACAACGTAACTGGGTGACTATAAAGGTGCATTACAGGTATCTCTGAAAGTAGCTGTTGGGTTGACACGGATCGAGACTGGGATTTGTCACTCCGTATGACGGAGAGGTATCTCTGGGCCCACTCGGTAATGCATCATCATAATGAGCTCAATGTGACCAAGGTGTTGGACACGGGATCATGCATTACGGTACGAGTAAAGTGACTTGCCGGTAACGAGACTGAACAAGGTATTGGGATACCGACGATCGAGTCTCGGGCAAGTAACGTACCGATTGACAAAGGGAATTGCATACATGGTTTGATCGAATCCTCGACATCGTGGTTCATCCGATGACAACATCGAGGAGCATGTGGGAGCCATCATGGGTATCCAGATCCCGCTGATGGTTATTGACTGAGAGCGTCTCGGTCATGTCTGCATGTCTCCCGAACCCGTAGGGTCTACACACTTAAGGTTCGGTGACGCTAGGGTTATGAAGATATGTATATGCAGAAACCCGAATGTTGTTCGGAGTCCCGGATGAGATCCCGGACGTCACAAGGAGTTCCGGAATGGTCCGGAGGTAAAGAATTATATATAGGAAGTGCTATTTCGGGCATCGGGACAAGTTTCGGGGTTATCGGTATTGTACCGGGACCACCGGAAGGGTCCCGGGGGTCCACCGGGTGGGGCCACCTGTCCTGGGGGGCCACATGGGCTGTAGGGGGTGCGCCTTGGCCTTCATGGGCCAAGGGCACCAGCCCCTATAGGCCCATGCGCCTAGGGTTTCCCCCTAGGAGGAGTCCTAGTGGTGGAAGGCGCCCCTAGGTGCCTTGTGGGGGAGGGAAACCTCCCCTAGGCCGCCGCCCCCCCCTAGTAGATCTCATCTACTAGGGCCGGCGCCCCCCCTAGCACCCCTATATATAGTGGGGGAGAGGAGGGACTTCATACACCAGCCCCTGGCGCCTCCACCTCCCCCCGTTACGTCTCTCCCTCGTAGTCTCGGCGAAGCCCTGCTGCTGTGACGCCCTGCATCCACCACCACGCCGTCGTGCTGCTGGATCTTCATCAACCTCTCCTTCCCCCTTGCTGGATCAAGAAGGAGGAGACGTCTCCCGTCCCGTACGTGTGTTGAACGCGGAGGTGCCGTCCGTTCGGCGCTGGTCATCGGTGATTTGGATCACGTCGAGTACGACTACATCATCACCTTGCAAGCTTTCGCACGCGATCTACAAGTGGTATGTAGATGCAAACTCTCTCCCTAGACTCGTTGCTTAGATGAACTCATAGATGGATCTTGGTGAAACCGTAGGAAAAATTTTAATTTTCTGCAACGTTTCCCAACAAAAGTTTATCATGGACAAAGTGCAGTCCTGTCTAGTTTGTCAACAAGCTAAACCTGAGAGAGTAAAGTATCCAGGGATGTTATCTCCCTTGCCGGTTCCAAACAAAGCATGGGAGACTGTCACTATGGATTTCATTACTGGGCTGCCGCATTCACATCAGTTTGATTGCATTTTGATGGTCATAGATAAGTTTACCAAATATGGTCATTTCATGCCTCTAAAACATCCTTTCTCTGCACAGAAAGTGGCTGAAATATTCCTTGACAATGTTTATAAACTGCATGGAATGCCAGAGTACATTGTCTCAGACAGAGATCCTGTTTTTACAGGTAATTTTTGGCAAACCCTGACTCACAGGACTGACACACAACTGAATATGAGTTCTGCCTACCATCCTGCTACTGATGGGCAAACGGAGCGAGTCAACCAACAAGTGAAATGCTACCTGAGAAGTTTCATGAGTTCTCATCCATCCAAGTGGAGCAAATGGTTATCGATGTGTGAATTCTGGTATAACACTAATTGGCATTCTGCTATGGGCAAAACACCTTTTGAAGTGTTGTATGGCCATTCTCCAAGGTACTTTGGCATCTCTGTTAGTGATACAGTAGCTCCAGTGGATATACAACAGTGGCTGTAGGACAGAGAAGTAGTGGTGGCTTCTGTCAAACAACATTTGATTCGAGCCCAGCAACGAATGAAGCACATGGCAGACAAAAAAAGAACCGAGAGAAGTTTTGAGGTTGGCGAACAAGTGTTCCTCAAACTACAGCCTTATGTGCAGTCATCGGTTGTGCATAGAGCTAACCACAAGCTGGCCTACAAGTACTACGGCCCTTACACTATTCTAGAAAAAATTGGTGAAGTAGCCTACAAACTGCAATTACCTCCTGACAGCCGAGTCCACCCCGTTTTTCATGTCTCTCAACTGAAAAAGGTGGTCTTACCTAACTGCCCTGTTGCTTGTAAGCTGCCGTCGTCTTTTGCTTCTCTACAGGTTCCGCGGCGTGTTCTTCAGCAGCGCGTGCGTCGATAAGGCAAGCGTACAATTGCTCAGGGTTTGATCCAGTGGAGCGGATCGTCTCCAGAGGAGGCGACCTGGGAGGACCTGGATTCTCTCCGTCAACAATTTCCCCGCTCGGCGGCTTGGGGTCAAGCCGTTTCTCATCGGAGGGGGGATGTCAGCAGCCCTGTTCCTGTTATCTCTGAAGATGCAACACCTGAACCTGAAGATGAGGACAGAAGGACTGTAGCCGCTCATGATCGTACCGACAAGAGCAAGGCGCCAGTCCCACCGGGTCCAAGGCCCAAGTCCAACCGGCCCAAAAGGCTTCCCCAGTGGCTTGCTAGCCCAAACTGGGCCCGCTGAGCAGGTGTACTTTTAAATAGCTACAATAGTCCATCGTCTCACTTTGGCTAGGATTTGGACGGCTACGGCCGTGGCTCGATTGTAACGGATAGAGGTGTGGGTGGTTGGGAGGAATCCTCATCTGAATTCAAATTCTTAGCTCGAATCCCCATGAAAATTCCTTCGATCCACTGACCACAGGAGAGATCCTCACATCTTTGCTCTCAGGCTTAACTACATGGCTAGGTGCGTCCTTCCCTGGTGAAGAAGTTCTATTTATGTCGTTTAGAATAGAAAAAAAATGTTTGGTTGCTTTTAGTTAGTCGGATTGAGTCAGTTTTTCTGTAGGTTGATTAATTCAGATGTGTACGCGCGGCTAAATATATCTAGCTTACTTGTTACAGACATTCATGCACACCTCATCACTGGTTGATCTCCTCGTGTTGGTTTCTGAAGTTTTTTTGATATTTTTCTTGTGACAACATCGAGCGAATGGCAAGTTGTCTTACAAATGTTGGCAAAATCTCTAGCATCGAGAGAATGACACATTGTTTAACAATTTTTGCTGTTGATTGGTTTTGCAGCACATGTACGATCGCCACACAATCATCTTTTTTTCAAAGACAAACCTTTCACAGAAGCCACAAAAATCATGGAGCACTAACAACCAACCAACCTCATATGGCCAAATCTCCCGAGCCCAACCCCTTCCTCCGCTACACACTCCTTGCAGCGTACTGCCGGCTCGACGAAATGCCCCGCGCCCAGGGCCGGCTCTAGGATTCCAGAGGCCCTAGGGCAAACTCTATCAATGGGCCCCAAAGAGAAAAAAAGTTGACTGAATACACGAGTGCATAAAATAATTTTAAAGCCATAAACACCGATAATCTTTAATTAGCATCAAATATTTTATAAGTATTCTTCTCTCTGTTGTAAAAATTATTCAAATTGAAGACAAAGCATTCATTTCTGTACATCTCAAAACGTCTAGTGCAGGTGTGCGGCAGTGCGGCCGTGTGTGCTTGCAATTTTTTCAGGTTCCATGCGTACTTGCTACATACCTGGATGGCTGGACCTCACCGTGCCTGTATAGTTAATAGATGGGCCTTTTTTTTCTCTACTTACGTAACAGATACGGGCCCCTACTTCGGCTGGGCCCCAGGCCGTCGCACCTCTTACCCTGGGCCAGAGCCGGCCCTGCCCGCGCCAACGCCGTCTCCTTCAACCTCCTTATCGACGCCTACTATCACGCGGGGCAGAGAGCCTGACGCATCTCTGGGGGCCTTCGCACGCGTGTTTTTCGATAAAGGGCTTTTCATTGAATTGAAATATCGAGTTGATACAGACGCATCAAAGATCATCCGGCCTCTGCATAGTTAGATGCGCACAGCCAAAAGTTCGAAAAAGTCTAGATCAAAAATAATATGGCCAAACAGCCACAAGTAAAAATAAAACAAGCCTATAGCGGGGCCAATCCAATTCGAAGATCACACCGCCATCCATGGGGGTAGAAAATCTCCCTGGCCGAACACTCCAGCCGTGTAGACGCCATCATAAAAAGGTCTCTGTCCTCCGGCCGCTGCAGGATAGACCACATACGGAGCCATCGCGAGTATATATGAATAACCTGCATAGGAGAAGAAACGCATTTACGGTTAAAAACAATATCATTCCTAGTGAGCCAGAGTGCCCAACATAAGGCAGCCGCCCCCACAAGAATGTGTTTAGAAAATTGTTTATTTATTCCCCTCAACCAGTTGCCGAACATATTACGTGCACTACGTGGAGGGTATAGATTCGAAGCTATTTGGACAATGGCCCATACCGATCGAGAGCAAACTTGCATTCAAAAAATAAGTGCTTAATCGACTCATCATGGTGGCAGAAAACACATTTTTTTACAACCTAGCCACTTTCGTCGTGCCAAATTGTCCCTAGTTAAAATAACTCCTAGTTTCGCACGTGTGTGCCACTCACGCCATGGGTGTCAGGGCCGACCGGTTCACGTACGGGGCAG
This sequence comes from Triticum dicoccoides, assembly GCF_002162155.2. NCBI lineage: Eukaryota > Viridiplantae > Streptophyta > Magnoliopsida > Poales > Poaceae > Triticum > Triticum dicoccoides. The sequence continues at coordinate 733,130,874 of NC_041384.1, read as the reverse complement.
CGGTCGCCGTGTGCTTGCGTGTCAGGGCGTCTAAGGGAGGGCCATGCCGTGCACACGCTGGCTGTCCTCGAGGGGATCGCCAAGGGCGTGTTCGTCTCCAATTCGCTCATCAGTGCGTACGCCAGGTGAGGCGACATGGGCGAGGAGAGGAGGGTGTTTGACGTCCGGAGGAGTGGGACGTCCAAGATTAACAAATTGGCAGACATTGATACTTCCAGCACAAAGTCAGATGACATCACTAGAAACGAGCAAGGTTGGATAAATTGGCACGGTGAGAAACTAGTTGTGGCATTAGGATTGATTCATTTGCCGTGGTTAGCACATATACGAGTTACTAATGAAGAACTTGAGAGTCTGCCGTGACTGTCATTTAGCTATGAAATAGATATCGAACGGTGAAAACAAAGAAATAATCTTGAGAGACGCGGTTCGCTTCCACCACTTCAGAGATGGCACATGTTCTCGTGATTACTGGCAGTGTGTACCACTGCAAGTGGTTCCCATGTTGAACCTTTGAAGATAAACCTGGCACATTGTCATGCCTGTTGAGTTACCGCAGCTAGTAGTGATAAACATTTTTCAGTGTTGAAAGGGATGCCGAGCAGAGGCCTAGGGAACGGGAACGTAACCTTGTAGCTTCATCGCCTATAAGTTATCAGGGTGCACTGTCCCGCGTGGTATTCTGATTCAGGCATTTCTCTGTGTAGCTTTTGCTCCCATTTAGGATTAAAATCTGCAGGTGTATATTATAGCCTTGTGATGTTAATGTCCTGTTACATATCTTCCAGCAGCATCTCCACGACCAAGAAGAAAGCCACCTTCATCTCCGCAAAAGTGGTCTCCTCCAAATCGAAGGGTTGAGTCACACAGGGGTCCATCTCCAAGGTGTCGTGCTAATTCTACTGTTCTTCGTCCACCAGATCCATCCCCTGTTAGGCGTGATAACAGAAGGCCAGGATCTCCAATTAGAAGACATTCTCTCCTTCAGCATCTAGATGGCATAGGTCATCAATGCTGTGAGTTTTCTAAATTTCCTGCGATATCATGGGATTCCACCCATATAAGAATGCACTCATTCTCATGCTTAACGGAGCAGTGGTAGTGTACCATCTTGACACGTCAAGGATTCAGTATCTAAGCAACTATTGCCAGCTCATCAAAGACACGGTGCAAGCAGGTTGCGGTGTCTACGATTCATTTACTTATCGACCTTGCTATGAGGACGTGCTCACTGAGGAATTTTCCATGTCATCTTAGACTTTGCTCTTAATTAGGCTTACCATTGCTACTCTCCTAAATCACCACGTGTGTGTTATTTCCTGATGAACCGGCAAGTGTTCTATTTATATTTCAGAAGAGAAAAATAACTTGGTTGCTGTAGTCTAAGCTTGCTACCATCTATTCATTGAACTCATGTGTGTTTCCGCGGCTATGCCGTACAGATAATTGTGTTACAAACATTCATGCCCCCCCACCACTTGTTGGTCTCCTCGTATCCACCCATCACACACCATATGCACGAAACAGAACGTGTGCGATAGGGAGAGCAATCACAAGCACTGAGGCATAACAAAACGTGTGACATCTCTACAGGGTATTACACATGATATAGCACAAAAAACCATATGGGATATACTGATCCACAAAAACGGTACGGGATATGCTGAGCATTGTGTCAAACATCACATATGCGGTATATGTTTGGGATATAGAGATATGGCAAGGAGGTAGTTTGTATGAGATATTCTTGTAACCATCTCCTCCTTTTCTTCTCTCTCAAGTTGTATCTTGATTCTCCCTTATCTCTTCTTGTAACCGCATGTAAAGCCATGTAGGGTTTTGGCTCCCTGCTATATAACATGGACACGTCGCCCCCAACAGGGTAGGACGTTTTACCGCTCGCACATGGTAATCAGAGCTAGCCCCTCTTCTTCAACTCATCTAGCTACCAGAACCACCTGTGCCGAAGCCATCATGTCTTCCTCCTCCGGCACTTCCCTCCCGGTTAGCCTCAATGGCCAGGTCACCGAGAAGCTATCCCGCACGAACTATGTGTTGTGGCGCACGCAGATCATACCCCAACTACGTGGTGCCGGGGTCTTCGGCTACGTCGACAGCACCCAGCCGGAGCCGGCAAAGCTCCTCGTCACCACCAAGAAAGGCAAGGAGACTTCAACGCCCAACCCTCTCCACCCAATCTGGATCAGGGAGGACCAGCAGGTCCTTGGCTACCTGCTGGGCAACCTCACAAAGGAGATGCTCCTCACAGTGACCACGGTCACCACCGCGGGCGCGCTCTAGACGACGCTCGACGGCATGTACTCATCGCAATTGGCGAGTTGCATCAACAACATACGAACTTCTCTCATCAATGCGCAGAAGGGCAACCTCTCCGTCACCTCCTACTTGGCCACCATGCGTGGCTACCCGACGAGTTGGCCACGGCGGGCAAGGCGATCCTCGACGATGAGCTCATCTCCTACATCATCCATGGGCTCGATGTTGACTACCAGCCTCTGATCTCTGCTCTGGGCGCTCGCGTGACTCCCGTCATCATCGACGAGCTGTTCGCTATGCTCTCCAACTTTGATCAGTGGATGGTGCACTTTCACGGGTCCAGCGGCGGCGGCTTCAAGTCCTCCGCGAACTCGGCCTCTCGCGGTCGTGGCGGCTCCTCTCGGCGCGGCGGCTTCTCCCGTGGCAAGGGGAGGTCCAGTGGAGGCGGCGGCGGCTCCAACTCCCGCAATGGCGGGCGCGCTCCCTCCAACAACAGAACTCGCCGCGGTGGCGGCAACCCTCGCGCATGACCTGATGCCCCTCGCTGCAAGATATGTGGCAAGTTGGGGCACACAGCAAAAGATTGCTGGTACCGCTATGAAGAGGATGACGATTCCTCTCAAGATGATGACAAGGTGGCGGCGGCTGCAGATGGCTCCTACGGAATCGACACCAACTGGTACGTCGACAGCGGCGCCACCAACCACATCACCAACGAGCTCGAGAAGGTGACCATGAAGGAGAAATACTGCGGCAAGGACCAAATCCACACAGCTAGTGGTGAAGGTATGGAGATCCGTCACATTGGTCATTCAAGTTTTAGTACCCCTTCTCGTAAAATTCATCTTAGGAAAATTTTGCATGTTCCAAATGCCGACAAGAGTCTTCTTTCTGTCCATAGAATTGCCCTTGATAATCATGTCTTCCTTGAATTTCACCCTTATTTCTTTTTGATCAAGGATCAGGCGACGAAGAGCATTCTCTATCGAGGTAGATGTGTTCGTGGACTCTGTCCGTTGATTCCGGAGCTTAGGAGACTGAATAAACAAGCTTGTGGTGCTATCAAGCTTTCATCCACACGATGGCATAATCGTCTAGGACATGCTTCTTTTTCTTTAGTTGAAAAATTGCTTAGAAAGAATAAGCTCCCGTTTGTTGGTGAGCACAATATTGAAATTGTTTGTGATTCTTGTCAATGAGCTAAAAGTCATCAGCTACCCTATCCTATTTCTACTAGCGTTTCTACCAAACCGTTGCAATTAATCTTTTCAGATGTGTGGGGTCCTGCCCCCAAATCCGTTGGTAGACATACGTATTATCTGAGCTTCATTGATGACTATAGTAAATTCTCCTGGATTTATCTTCTCAAGAAAAGATCCGATGTCTTTCAAGTTTTTAAAAACTTTCAAGCACTCGTTGAACGCCAGTTTGACTGCAAGATACTTGCTGTCCAATCAGACTGGGGCGGAGAGTATGAGAAATTAAATTCTTTCTTTCAAACTCTCGGCATCTCTCACCATGTGTCATGCCCCCACTCTCACCAACAAAACGGTTCTGTCGAACGCAAGCACATGCACATTGTTGAGGTCGATTTAGCTCTTTTAGCTGGTGCCTCCATGCCTCTAAAATTCTAGGATGAAGCTTTTCTCACAGCCGTTCACATCATTAACATGCTTCCTAGTCATGTTATCAACAACGAAACTCCAGTAGAACGGATACTCCACACCAAACCTGACTACACATCTCTTCGTGTTTTTGGGTGTGCATGTTGGCCAAATATTCGTCCATATAATCAACGCAAACTTATGTTTCGCTCAAAACAATGTGTTTTTCTTGGGTATAGCGCTTAACACAAAGGTGTAAAATGCCTAGATGTGCCCATCGGGCATGTTTATATATCACGTGATGTTGTTTTTGACGAAACAAAGTTTCCCTTTGCTGATCTTCATCCCAAGGCCGGTGCATTATTTCGCAAAGAAATTCTTCTCCTGCCATCTCATCTCCTCAGCCTTGATCAAGGGGGAAATACTTGTGATGATTCAATGCTGACTAACCCTCCTAATGGTGCACATGAGTCCTCTTGTGATGTTGCAGGAACAAATAGTGAGAAAAATGATGAAGAAATCGAGCAAAATGATGAAGAAATTGTCCCCCAAGTGCCATATTTGTTGTGTCCAGATTTGGGGAGCAGATCCTCCTCGGGATCGTCGCCAAATCAGCAGTAGGGTAGAAGATCTGCGCCGGGATCAGTGCTGGCAGATGCGCCAGACCCGACAGCAGCAGAACCTACCGCCCGCGCGGGCTTTGCTACCTCTTGAGCACTGCGTTGGTTTTCCCTTGAAGAGGAAAGGGTGATGCAGCAAAGTAGTGTAAGTATTTCCCCCAGTTTTTGAGAACCAAGGTATCAATCCAGTAGGAGGCCACGCGCGAGTCCCTCGCACCTACACAAACAAATAAAATCCTCGCAACCAACGCAATAAAGGGGTTGTCAATCCCTTCACGGTCACTTACGAAAGTGAGATCTGATAGATATGATAAGATAATATTTTTGGTATTTTTATGATAAAGATGCAAAGTAAAGAAAGCAAAATAAACGGAAAAGGAAATAGCTTGTTGACGGAAGATTAATATGATGGAAAATAGACCCGGGGGCCATAGGTTTCACTAGTGGCTTCTCTCGAGAGCATAAGTATCATGGTGGGTAAACAAATTACTGTTGAGCAATTGACAGAATTGAGCATAGTTATGAGAATATCTAGGTATGATCATGTATATAGGCATCAGTCCGAGACAAGTAGACCGACTCCTGCTTGCATCTACTACTATTACTCCACACATCGACCGCTATCCAGCATGCATCTAGAGTATTAAGTTCAAGAGAACAGAGTAACACTTTAAGCAAGATGACATGATGTAGAGGGATAAACTCATGCAATATGATATAAACCCCATCTTGTTATCCTCGATGGCAACAATACAATACGTGCCTTGCTGCCCCTACTGTCACTGGGAAAGGACACCGCAAGATTGAACCCAAAGCCAAGCACTTCTCCCATTGCAAGAAAGATCAATCTAGTAGGCCAAATCAAACTAATAATTCGAAGAGACTTGCAAAGATAACCAATCATACATAAAAGAATTCAGAGAAGATTCAAATATTGTTCATAGATAAACTTGATCATAAACCCACAATTCATCGCTCTCAACAAACACACCGCGAAAAGAAGATTACATCGAATAGATCTCCACGAGAGAGGGGGAGAACTTTGTATTGAGATCCAAAAAGAGAGAAGAAGCCATCTAGCTAATAACTATGGACCCGAAGGTCTGAAGTAAACTACTCACACTTCATCAGAGAGGCTATGATGTTGATGTAGAAGCCCTCCGTGATCGATGCCCCCTCCGGTGGAGCTCCGGAAAAGGCCCCAAGATGGGACCTTGTGGATACATAAAGTTACGGCGGTGGAATTAGGTTTTTGGCTCTGTATCTGGTAGTTTGGGGGTACGTAGGTATACATAAGAGGAAGAAGTATGTCGGTGGAGCAATGTGGGCTCCACGAGGGTGGAGGGCGCGCCTGGGGGGGGGGGGTTGGCGCGCCCCCCTACCTCATGCCCTCCTGGTTGATGTCTTGACGTAGGGTCCAAGTCCTCTGGATCATGTTCGTTCCGAAAATCACGTTCCCGAAGGTTTCATTCCGTTTGGACTCAGTTTGATATTCTTTTTCTGCGAAACTCTGAAATAGGCAAAAAAAATAGCAATTCTGGGCTGGGCCTCCGGTTAATAGGTTAGTCCCAAAAATAATATAAAAGTGTATAATAAAGCCCAATAATGTCCAAAACAGGATATAATATAGCATGGAACAATAAAAAAATTATAGATACGTTGGAGACGTATCAAGCATCCCCAAGCTTAATTCCTGCTCGTCCTCGAGTAGGTAAATGATAAAAACAGAATTTTGATGTGGAATGCTACTTGGCATAATTTTAATGTAATTCTCTTAATTGTGGTATGATTATTCAGATCCGAAAGATTCAAGACAAAATTTCAATATTGATATAGAAATAATAATACTTCAAGCATACTAACTAAGCAATTATGTCTCTTCAAAATAACATGGCCAAAGAAAGCTATCCCTACAAAATCATGTAGTCTGGCTATGCTCCAGCTTAACCACACAAAGTATTTAAATCATCCACAACCCCGATGACAAGCCAATCAATTGTTTCATACTTTTGGTGTTCTCAAACTTTTTCAATCTTCACGCAATACATGAGCGTGAGCCTTGGACATAGCACTATATGTGGAATAGAATGGTGGTTGTGGAGAAGACAAAAAGAGAGAAGATAGTCTCACATCAACTAGGCGTATCAACGGGCCATGGAGATGCCCATTAATAGATATCAATGTGAATGAGTAGGGATTGCCATGCAACGGATGCACTAGAGCTATAAGTATATGAAAGCTCAACAAAAAGAACTAAGTGGGTGTGCATCCAACACGCTTGCTCACGAAGACCTAGGGCATTTTGAGGAAGCCCATCATTGGAATATACAAGCCAAGTTCTATAATGAAAAATTCCCACTAGTATATGAAAGTGATAACATAGGAGACTCTCTATCATGAAGATCATGGTGCTACTTTGAAGCACAAGTGTGGTAAAAGGATAGTAGCATTGTTCCTTCTCTCTTTTTCTCTCATTTTTTTATTTGGGCCTTTTCTCTTTTTTTATGGCCTCTCTTTTTTTTAGTCCGGAGTCTCATCCCGACTTGTGGGGGAATCATAGTCTCCATCATCCTTTCCTCACTTGGGACAATGCTCTAAAAATGATGATCATCACACTTTTTTTATTTACTTACAACTCAACAATTACAACTCAATACTTGGAACAAAATATGAATCTATGTGAATGCCTCCGGCGGTGTGCCGGGATGTGCAATGATGCATGAGTGACATGTATGAAAGAATTATGAACGGTGGCTTTGCCACAAATACAATGTCAACTACATGATCATGCAAAGCAATATGACAATGATGGAGCGTGTCATAATAAACGGAACAGTGGTAAGTTGCATGGCAATATATCTCGAATGGCTATGGAAATGCCATGATAGGTAGGTATGGTGGCTGTTTTGAGGAAGGTATATGGTGGGTGTATGATACCGGCGAAAAGTGTGTGGTATTAGAGAGGCTAGCAATGATGGAAGGGTGAGAGTGCGTATGATCCATGGACTCAACATTAGTCATAAAGAACTCACATACTTATTGCAAAAGTCTATTAGTTATCGAAGCAAAGTATAACGCGCATGCTCCTAGGGGGATAGATTGGTAGGAAAAGACCATCGCTCGTCCCTGACCGCCACTCATAAGGAAGACAATCAATAAATAAATCATGCTCCGACTTCATCACATAACGGTTCACCATACGTGCATGCTACGGGAATCACAAACTTTAACACAAGTATTTCTCAAATTCACAACTACTCAAGTAGCATGACTCTAATATCACCATCTTCATATCTCAAAACAATTATCAAGTATCAAACTTCTCATAGTATTCAACACACTCATAAGAATTTTTTTATTAAACTTGAATGCCTAACATAATTAAAGCAAATTACCATGCTGTTTTGTAGGACTCTCAAAATAATCTAAGTGAATCATGAGATAACAATAGTTTCTATAAAACAAATCCACCACCGTGCTCTAAAAGACATAAGTGAAGCACTAGAGCAAAAACTATATAACTCAAAGATATAAGTGAAGCACATAGAGTATTCTAACAATTTCTGAATCATGTGTCTCTCTCTCAAAAGGTGTGTACAGAAAGGATGATTGTGTAAAACTAACAAATAAAGACTCAAAAAATACAAGACGCTCCAAGCAAAACACATATCATGTGGTAAATAAAAATATAGCTCCAAGTAAAGTTACCGATGGAAGTAGACGAAAGAGGGGATGCCTTCCAGGGCATCCCCAAGCTTTGGCTTTTAGGTGTCCTTAGATTATCTTGGGGTGCCATGGGAATCCCCAAACTTAGGCTCTTTCCACTCCTTGTTCCATAATCCATCAAATCTTTTACCCAAAACTTGAAAACTTCACAACACAAAACTTAAAGTAGAAAATCTCGTGAGCTCCGTTAGCGAAAGAAAACAAAACACTACTTCAAGGTACTGTAATGAACTCATTCTTTATTTATATTGTTGTTAAACCTACTGTATTCCAACTTATCTATGGTTTATAAACTATTTTACTAGCCATAGATTCATCAAAATAAGCAAACAACACACGAAAAACAGAATCTGTCAAAAACAGAACAGTCTGTAGTAATCTGTAGCTAACTCAAGTTCTGGAACCCCAAAAATTCTAAAATAAATTTTTGGACATGAGGAATTTATCTATTAAATATCTGCAAAAAGAATTAACTAAATATAACTTTCCAAATAAAAATGGCAGCAATTCTCGTGATCTCTAAAGTTTCTGTTTTTTACAGCAAGATTAAAAAGATTTTCCCCAAGTCTTCCCCACGGTTCTACTTGGTACAAACACTAATTAAACAAAAAAACACAACCAAAACAGAGGCTAGATAAATTATTTATTACTAAACAGGAGCAAAAAGCAAGGAATAAAAATAAAATTGGGTTGCCTTCCAACAAGCGCTATCGTTTAACGCCCCTAGCTAGGCATAAAAGAATGGATAGATCTAGGTATTGCCATCTTTGGTAGGCAATCCATAAGTGGCTCTCATAATAGATTCATATGGTAATTTAATTTTCTTTCTAGGGAAGTGTTCCATGCCTTTCCATAACGGAAATTGGAATCTAATATTCCCTTCCTTCAGATCAATAATTGCACCAATCGTTCTAAGGAAAGGTCTACCAAGAATAATAGGACATGAAGGATTGCAATCTATATCAAGAACAATAAAATCTATGGGCGCATAATTCCTATTTGCAACAATAAGAACATCATTAATTCTTCCCATAGGTTTCTTAATAGTTGAATCCGCAAGGTGCAAGTTTAAAGAGCAATCATCAAAATCACGAAAACCTAGCAAATCACAGAAAGTCTTTGGAATCGTGGAAACACTAGCACCCAAATCACACAAAGCATAGCACTCATGATCTTTAATTTTAATTTTAATAGTAGGTTCACACTCATCATAAAGTTTTCTAGGGATAGAAACTTCCAACTCAAGTTTTTCTTGATAAGATTGCATCAAAGCATCAACGATATGTTTGATAAAGGCTCTATTTTGACTATAAGCATGAGGAGAATTTAGCACGGATTGCAACAAGGAAATACAATCTATCAAAGAGAAATTATCATAATTAAATTCCTTGAGATCCAAAATAGTGGGTTCATTGATATTTAAAGTTTTGACTTCTTCAATCCCACTTTTAACAATTTCAGCATCAAGATCTAAAGACTTTGAATTTTTGGAACGTATTCTAGGTAAAGGTGGATCATATTCAGTCCCATCATTATCAAGATTCATATTGACAAATATTTAATAGGGGACACATCAATAACTTTTTAGATCTTCATCTTTATTTTCATGGAAACTAGAAGAACACGCTTTTATAAAGCAATCTTTCTTAGCACGCATCCTAGCGGTTCTTTCTTTGCACTCATCAATGGAAATTCTCATGGCTTTGAGAGACTCATTGATATCATGCTTAGGTGCAATAGATCTAAGTTTCAAAGAATCAATATCAAGAGAATTCTATCAACGTTCCTAGCCAACTCATCAATCTTAAGCAATTTTTCTTCAATCAAAGCATTGAAATTCTTTTGCAATGTAATAAATTCTTTAATATTAGATTCAAAATCAAAGGGTATCTTATTAAAATTTCCATAAGAATTGTTGTAGGAATTACCATAATTGTTAGAGGAATTACTAAGATATGGCCTAGGATTAAAGTTTCCTCTATACGTGTTGTTACCAAAATTATTCCTACCAACAAAATTCAAATCCATAGATTCATTATTATTCTCAATTAAAGTAGACAAAGGCATATCATTAGTGTTGGGGAACGTAGTAATTTCAAAAAATTTCCTACGCACACGCAAGATCATGGTGATGCATAGCAACGAGAGGGGAGAGTATGATCTACGTACCCTTGTAGACCGACAGCGGAAGCGTTAGCACAACGCAGATGATGTAGTCGTACGTCTTCACGGCCCAACCGATCAAGCACCGAAACTACGGCACCTCCGAGTTTTAGCACACGTTCATCTCAATGACGATCCCCGGACTCCGATCCAGCAAAGTGTCGGGGAAGAGTTCCGTCAGCACGACGGTGTGGTGACGATCTTGATGTACTACCGTCGCAGGGCTTCGCCTAAGCACCGCTACAATATTATCGAGGATTATGGTGGAAGGGGGCACCGCACACGGCTAAGAATATTATCACGTGGATCAACTTGTGTGTCTAGGGGTGCCCCCTGCCCCCGTATATAAAGGATCAAGGGGAGGAGGCCGGCCGGCCCCTATGGTGCACCAAGGAGGAGTCCTCCTCCTAGTAGGAGTAGGACTCCTACTAGGAGGGGGAAAGAAGTGGGTAGGGAGAAGGAAAGGGGGGCGCCGCCCCCCTCTCCTAGTCCAATTCGGACCAGGGGGGAGGAGGCGCGCGGCCCACCTTTGGCTGCCCCTCTCTCTCCACTAAGGCCCATATGGCCCATTACTTCTCCCGGGGGGGGGGTCCGGTAACCCTCCGGCTCTCCGATTTTCTCCGAAATCACCCGGAACACTTCCGGTGTCCGAATATAGCCGTCCAATATATCAATCTTTATGTCTCGACCATTTTGAGACTCCTCGTCATGTCCGTGATCACATCCGGGACTCCGAACTAACTTCGGTACATCGAAACTCATAAACTCATAATATAACTGTCATCGAAACCTTAAGCGTGGGGACCCTACGGGTTCGAGAACAATGTAGACATGACCGAGACACGTCTCCGGTCAATAACCAATAGCGGAACCTGGATGCTCATATTGGCTCCTACATATTCTACGAAGATCTTTATCGGTCAGACCGCATAACAACATACATTGTTCCCTTTATCATCGGTATATTACTTGCCCGAGATTCGATCATTGGTATCTCAATACCTAGTTCAATCTCGTTACTGGCAAGTCTCTTTAGTCGTTTCGTAATACATCATCTTGCAACTAACTCATTAGTTGTAATGCTTGCAAGGCTTATGTGATGTGCATTACCGAGAGGGCCCAGAGATACCTCTCCGACAATCGGAGTGACAAATCCTAATCTCGAAATACGCCAACCCAACATTCACCTTTGGAGACACCTGTAGAGCTCCTTTATAATCACCCAGTTACGTTGTGACGTTTGGTAGCACACAAAGTGTTCCTCCGGTAAACGGGAGTTGCATAATCTCATAGTCATAGGAACATGTATAAGTCATGAAGAAAGCAATAGCAACATACTAAACGATCGGGTGCTAAGCTAATGGAATGGGTCATGTCAATCACATCATTCTCCTAATGATGTGATCCCATTAATCAAATGACAACACATGTCTATGGTTAGGAAACATAACCATCTTCGATTAACGAGCTAGTCAAGTAGAGGCATACTAGTGACGTTTGGTTTGTCTATGTATTCACACAAGTATTATGTTTCCGGATAATACAATTTTAGCATGAATAATAAACATTTATCATGATATAAGGAAATAAAATAATAAAATTATTATTGCCTCTAGGGCATATTTCCTTTAGTCTCCCACTTGCACTAGAGTCAATAATCTAGATTACACAGTAATGATTCTAACACCCATGGAGCTTTGGTGCTGATCATGTTTTGCTCGTGGAAGAGGCTTAGTCAACGGGTCTGCTACATTTAGATCCGTATGTATATTGCAAATCTCTATGTCTCCCACCTGGACTAGATCCCGGATGGAATTGAAGCGTCTCTTGATGTGCTTGGTTCTCTTGTGAAATCTGGATTCCTTTGCCAAGGAAATTACACCAGTATTGTCACATAAGATTTTCATTGGACCCGATGCACTAGGTATGACTGTTGGGTTTCGTAGTAATTTCAAAATTTTCCTACGCACACGCAAGATCATGGTGATGCATAGCAACGAGAGGGGAGAGTGTGGTCTACGTACCCATGCAGACCGACTGCGGAAGCGTTGACACAACGTAGAGGAAGTAGTCGTACGTCTTCCCGATCCAAGCACCGTTACTCCGGCACCTCCGAGTTCTTAGCACACGTACAGCTCGATGACGCTCCCCGGGCTCCGATCCATCAAAGCTTCGGGGTTGAGTTCCGTCAGCACAACGGCGTGGTGACGATGATGTTCTACCGACGCAGGGCTTCGCCTAAGCACTACAACGGTATGACCGAGGTGGAATATGGTGGCAGGAGGCACCGCACACGGCTAAGGAACGATCACGTGGATCAACTTGTGTGTCTAGGGGTGCCCCCTGCCCCCGTATATAAAGGAGCAAGGGGAGGAGGCCGGCCGGCCAGGTGTGGCGCGCCAAGGAGGAGTCCTCCTCCTAGTAGGAGTAGGACTCCTACTAGGAGGGGGAAAGAGGTGGAGAGGGAGAAGGAAAGGGGGGGGCGCCGCCCCCTCCCCTAGTCCAATTCGGACCAGGGAGGAGGTGGCGCGCGGCCCACCTCTGGCAGCCCCTCTCTCTCTCCACTAAGGCCCATATGGCCCATTACTTCTCCCGGGGGGGTTCCGGTAACCCTTCGGTTCTCTGGTTTTCTCCGAAATCACCCAGAACACTTCCGGTGTCCGAATATAGCCGTCCAATATATCAATCTTTATGTCTCGACCATTTCGAGACTCCTCGTCATGTCCGTGATCACATCCGGGACTCCGAACTAACTTCGGTACATCAAAATGCATAAACTCATAATCCGTCATCGTAACGATTAAGCGTGCGGACCCTACGGTTCGAGAACAATGCAGACATGACTGAGACAAATCTCCGGTCAATAACCAATAGCGGGATCTGGATGCCCATATTGGCTCCTACATATTCTACGAAGATCTTTATCGGTCAGACCGCATAACAACATACGTTGTTCCCTTTGTCATCGGTATGTTACTTGCCCGAGATTCGATCGTCGGTATCCAATACCTAGTTCAATCTCGTTACCGGCAAGTCTCTTTACTCGTTCCGTAATACATCATCTCGCAACTAACTCATTAGTTGCAATGCTTGCAAGGCTTATGTGATGTGCATTACCGAGAGGGCCCAGAGATACCTCTCCGACAATCGGAGTGACAAATTCTAATCTCGAAATACACCAACCCAACATCTACCTTTGGAGACACCTGTAGAGCTCCTTTATAATCACCCATTTACATTGTGACGTTTGGTAGCACACAAAGTGTTCCTCCGGCAAACGGGAGTTGCATAATCTCATAGTCATAGAAACATGTATAAGTCATGAAGAAAGCAATATCAACATACTAAACGATCGGGTGCTAAGCTAATGGAATGGGTCATGTCAATCAGATCATTCAACTAATGATGTGACCTTGTTAATCAAATAACAACTCTTTGTTCATGGTTAGGAAACATAACCATCTTTGATTAACGAGCTAGTCAAGTAGAGGCATACTAGTGACACTCTGTTTGTCTATATGTTCACACATGTATTATGTTTCCAGTTAATACAATTCTAGCATGAATAATAAACATTTATCATGATATGAGGAAATAAATAATAACTTTATTATTGCCTCTAGGGCATATTTCCTTCAATGACACCTAGATCGGATATGAACTCCTTCATCCAGACTCCTTCGTTTGCTGCTTCCGAAGCAGCTATGTACTCCGCTTCACATGTAGATCCCACCACAACGCTTTGTTTAGAACTGCACCAACTAACAGCTCCACCGTTTAATGTAAACACGTATCCGGTTTGCGATTTAGAATCTCTGGATCAGTGTCAAAGCTTGCATCAATGTAACCATTTACGATGAGCTCTTTGTCACCTCCATATATGAGAAACATATCCTTAGTCCTTTTCAGGTATTTCAGGATGTTCTTGACCGCTGTCCAGTGATCCACTCCTGGATTACTTTGGTACCTCCCTGCTAGACTTATAGCAAGACACACATCAGGTCTGGTACACAGCATTGCATACATGATAGAGCCTATGGCTGAAGCATAGGGAACATCTTTCATTTTCTCTCTATCTTCTGCATTGGTCGGACTCGGAGTCTTACTCAATTTCACACCGTGTAATACAGGCAAGAATCCTTTCTTTGCTTGATCCATTTTGAACTTTTTCAAAACTTTGTCAAGGTATGTGCTTTGTGAAAGTCCAATTAAGCGTCTTGATCTGTCTCTATAGATCTTAATGCCCAATATGTAAGCAGCTTCACCGAGGTCTTTCATTGAAAAACTCTTGTTCAAGTATCCCTTTATGCTATCCAGAAATTCTATATCATTTCCGATTAGTAATATGTCATCTACATATAATACCAGAAATGCTACAGAGCTCCCACTCACTTTCTTGTAAATACAGGCTTCTCCAAAAGTCTGTATAAAACCAAATGCTTTGATCACACTATCAAAGCGTTTATTCCAACTCCGAGAGGCTTGCACCAGTCCATAAATGGATCGCTGGAGCTTGCACACTTTGTTAGCTCCCTTTGGATCGACAAAACCTTCCGGCTGCATCATATACAATTCTTCTTGCAGAAATCCATTCAGGAATGCAGTTTTGACATCCATTTGCCAAATTTCATAATCATAAAATGCGGCAATTGCTAACATGATTCAGACAGACTTAAGCATCGCTACGGGTGAGAAGGTCTCATCGTAGTCAATCCCTTGAACTTGCCGAAAACCTTTTGCGACAAGTCGAGCTTTGTAGACAGTAACATTACCGTCAGCGTCAGTCTTCTTCTTGAAGATCCATTTATTCTCAATCGCTTGCCGATCATTGGGCGAGTCAACCAAAGTCCATAGTTTGTTCTCATACATGGATCCCATCTCAGATTTCATGGCTTCAAGCCATTTTGCGGAATCTGGGCTCACCATCGCTTCTTCATAGTTCGTAGGTTCATCATGATCTAGTAGCATGACTTCCAGAACAGGATTACCGTACCACTCTGGCGTGGATCTTACTCTGGTTGATCTACGAGGTTCAGTAGAATCTTGTTCTGAAGTTTCATGATCATTATCGTTAGCTTCCTCACTAATTGGTGTAGGTGTCACAGAAACTGGTTTCTGTGATGTACTAATTTCCAATAAGGGAGCAGGTACAGTTACCTCGTCAAGTTCTACTTTCCTCCCACTCACTTCTTTTGAGAGAAACTCCTTCTCTACAAAGTTTCCGAATTTAGCAACAAAAGTGTTGCCTTCGGATCTGTGATAGAAGGTGTATCCAATAGTTTCCTTTGGATATCCTATGAAGACACATTTCTCCGATTTGGGTTCGAGCTTATCAGGTTGAAGCTTTTTCACATAAGCATCGCAGCCCCAAACTTTCAGAAACGACAACTTTGGTTTCTTGCCAAACCACAGTTCATAAGACGTCGTCTCAACGGATTTTGATGGTGCCCTATTTAATGTGAATGCAGCCGTCTCTAGAGCATATCCCCAAAACGATAGCGGTAAATCAGTAAGAGACATCATAGATCGTACCATATCTAGTAAAGTACGATTACGACATTCGGACACACCATTACGCTGTGGTGTTCCGTGTGGCGTGAGTTGCGAAACTATTCCACATTGTTTCAAATGTACACCAAACTCGTAACTCAAATATTCTCCTCCACGATCTGATCATAGGAATTTTATTTTCTTGTTACGATGATTTTCAACTTCACTCTGAAATTCTTTGAACATTTCAAACGTTTCAGACTTATGTTTCATTAAGTAGATATACCCATATCTGCTTAAGTCATCTGTGAAGGTGAGAAAATAACGATATCCGCCACGAGCCTCAACATTCATCGGACCACATACATCTGTACGTATGATTTCCAACAAATCTGTTGCTCTCTCTATAGTACCGGAGAACGGTGTTTTTTGTCATCTTACCCATAAGGCACGGTTCGCAAGTACCAAGTGATTCATAATCAAGTGGTTCCAAAAGCCCATCAGTATGGAGTTTCTTCATGCGCTTTACACCGATATGACCCAAACGGCAGTGCCACAAATAAGTTGCACTATCATTATCAACTCTGCATCTTTTGGCTTCAACATTATGAATATGTGTGTCACTACTATCGAGATTTAATAAGAATAGACCACTCTTTAAGGGTGCATGACCCTAAAAAATATTACTCATATAAATAGAACAACCATTATTCTCTGATTTAAATGAATAACCGTCTCGCATCAAACAAGATCCAGATATAATGTTCATGCTTAACGCTGGCACCAAATAACAATCATTTAGGTCTAGTACTAATCCCGAAGGTAGATGTAGAGGTAGCGTGCCGACTGCGATCACATCGACTTTGGAACCATTTCCCACGCGCATCGTCACCTCATCCTTAGCCAATCTTCGCTTAATCCGTAGTCTGTGTTTCGAGTTGCAAATATTAGCAACAGAACCAGTATCAAATACCCAGGTGCTACTACGAGCATTAGTAAGGTACACATCAATAACATGTATATCATATATACCTTTGTTCACCTTGCCATCCTTCTTATCCGCCAAATACTTGGGGCAGTTCCACTTCCAGTGACCAGTCTGCTTGCAGTAGAAGCACTCAGTTTCAGGCTTAGGTCCGGGTTTGGGTTTCTTCTCTTGAGTAGCAACTTGCTTGCTGTTCTTTTTGAAGTTCCCCTTCTTCTTCCCTTTGCCCTTTTTCTTGAAACTAGTGGTCTTGTTGACCATAAACACTTGATGCTCCTTCTTGATTTCTACCTCTGCAGCTTTCAGCATTGCAAAGAGCTCGGGAATAGTCTTATTCATCCCTTGCATATTATACTTCATCACGAAGCTCTTGTAGCTTGGTGGTAGTGATTGGAGAATTCTGTCAATGACGCAATCATCCGGAAGATTAACTCCCAATTGAATCAAGTGATTATTATACCCAGACATTTTGAGTATATTCTCACTGACAGAATTGTTCTCCTCCATCTTGCAGCTATAGAACTTATTGGAGACTTCATATCTCTCAATCCGAGCATTTTCTTGAAATATTAACTTCAACTCCTGGAACATCTCATATGCTCCATGATGTTCAAAACGTCGTTGAAGTCCCGATTCTAAGCCGTAAATCATGGCACACTAAACTATCGAGTAGTCATCAACTTTGCTCTGCCAAACGTTCATAACATCTGGTGTTGCTCCAGCAACAGGCCTGGCACCCAGCGGTGCTTCCAGGACGTAATTCTTCTATGCAGCAATGAGGATAATCCTCAAGTTACGGACCCAGTCCGTGTAATTGCTACCATCATCTTTCAACTTTGCTTTCTCAAGGAACGCATTAAAATTCAATGGAACAACAGCACGGGCCATCTATCTACAATCAAACATAAACAAGCAAGATACTATCAGGTACTAAGTTCATGATAAATTTAGGTTCAATTAATCATATTACTAAAGAACTCCCACTTAGATAGACATCCCTCTAATCCTATAAGTGATTACGTGATCCAAATCAACTAAACCATGTCCGATCATCATGTGCGATGGAGTAGTTTCATTGGTGAACATCGCTATGTTGATCATATCTACTATATGATTCACGCTCGACCTTTCAGTCTCGGTGTTCCGAGGCCATATCTGTATATGCTTGGCTCGTTAAGTATAACCTGAGTATTCTGCGTGTGCAACTGTTTTGCACCCGTTGTATTTGAACGTAGAGCCTATCACACCCGATCATCACGTGGTGTCTCAGCACGAAGAACTTTCACAATGGTGCATACTCAGGGAGAACACTTCTTGATAATTAATGAGAGATCATCTTAAAATGCTACCGTCAATCAAAGCAAGATAAGATGCATAAAAGATAAACATCACATGCAATCAATATAAGTGATATGATATGGCCATCATCATCTTGTGCTTGTGATCTCCATCTTCGAAGCACCGTCGTGATCACCATCGTCACCGGCGCGACACCTTGATCACCATCGTAGCATCGTTGTCGTCTCGCCGATCTTATGCTTCCACGACTAACGCTACCGCTTAGTGATAAAGTAAAGCATTACAGCGCAATTGCATTGCATACAATAAAGCAACAACCATATGGCTCCTGCCAGTTGCCGATAACTTGGTTACAAAACATGATCATCTCATACAATAAAATTTTAGCATCATGTCTTGACCATATCACATCACAACATGCCCTGCAAAAACAAGTTAGACGTCCTCTACTTTGTTGTTGCAAGTTTTACGTGGCTGCTATGGGCTTTAAGCAAGAACCAATCTTACCTACGCATTAAAACCACAACGATAGTTTGTCAAGTTGGTGCTGTTTTAACCTTCGCAAGGACCGGGCGTAGCCACACTCGGTTCAACTAAAGTTGGAGAAACTGTCACCCACTAGCCACCTTTGTGCAAAGCACGTCGGGAGAACCGGTCTCGCGTAAGCGTACGCGTAATGTCGGTCCGGGCCGCTTCGTCCAACAATACCGCCGAACCAAAGTATGACATGCTGGTAAGCACTATGACTTATATCGCGCACAACTCACTTGTGTTCTACTCGTGCATATAATATCAACACATAAAACCTAGGCTCGGATGCCACTGTTGGGGAACGTAGTAATTTCAAAAAAAATCCTACGCACACGCAAGATCATCGTGATGCATAGCAACGAGAGGGGAGAGTATGATCTACGTACCCTTGTAGACCGACAGCGGAAGCGTTAGCACAACGCGGTTGATGTAGTCGTACGTCTTCACGGCCCGACCGATCAAGCACCGAAACTACGGCACCTCCGAGTTCTAGCACACGTTCAGCTCAATGACGATCCCCGGACTCCGATCCAGCAAAGTGTCGGGGAAGAGTTCCGTCAGCACGACGGCGTGGTGACGATCTTGATGTACTACCGTCGCAGGGCTTCGCCTAAGCACCGCTACAATATTATCGAGGATTATGGTGGAAGGGGGCACCGCACATGGCTAAGAATATGATCATGTGGATCAACTTGTGTGTCTAGGGGTGGCCCCTGCCCCCGTATATAAAGGATCAAGGGGAGGAGGCCGGCCGGCCCCTATGGCGCGCCAAGGAGAAGTCCTCCTCCTAGTAGGAGTAGGACTCCTACTCCTACTAGGAGGGGGAAAGAAGTGGGGAGGGAGAAGGAAAGGGGGGCGCCGCCCCCCTCTCCTAGTCCAATTCAGACCAGGGGGGAGGAGGCGCGCGGCCCACCTTTGGCTGCCCCTCTCTCTCTCTCCACTAAGGCCCATATGGCCCATTACTTCTCCCGGGGGGGTTTCGGTAACCCTTTGGCTCTCCGGTTTTCTCCGAAATCACCCGGAACACTTCCGGTGTCCGAATATAGCCGTCCAATATATCAATCTTTATGTCTCGAGCATTTCGAGACTCCTCGTCATGTCCGTGATCACATCCGGGACTCCGACCTAACTTCGGTACATCAAAACTCATAAACTCATAATATATCTGTCATCGAAACCTTAAGCGTGCGGACCCTACAGGTTCAAGAACAATGTAGACATGACCGAGACACGTCTCCAGTCAATAACCAATAGCGGAACCTGGATACTCATATTGGCTCCTACATATTCTACAAAGATCTTTATCGGTCAGACCGCATAACAACATACGTTGTTCCCTTTGTCATCGGTATGTTACTTGCCCGAGATTCGATCGTCGGTATCTCAATACCTAGTTCAATCTCGTTACCGGCAAGTCTCTTTACTCGTTTCGTAATACATCATCTTGCAACTAACTCATTAGTTGTAATGCTTGTAAGGCTTATGTGATGTGCATTACCGAGAGGGCCCAGAGATACCTCTCCGACAATCGGAGTGACAAATCCTAATCTCGAAATACGCCAACCCAACATTCACCTTTGGAGACACATGTAGAGATCCTTTATAATCACCCAGTTACGTTGTGACGTTTGGTAGCACACAAAGTGTTCCTCCGGTAAATGGGAGTTGCATAATCTCATAGTCATAGGAACATGTATAAGTCATGAAGAAAGCAATAGCAACATACTAAACGATCGGGTGCTAAGCTAATGGAATGGGTCATGTCAATCACATCACTCTCCTAATGATGTGATCCCATTAATCAAATGACAACACGTGTCTATGGTTAGGAAACATAACCATCTTCGATTAACGAGCTAGTCAAGTATAGGCATACTAGTGACGTTTGGTTTGTCTATGTATTCACACAAGTATTATGTTTCTGGATAATACAATTTTAGCATGAATAATAAACATTTATCATGATATAAGGAAATAAAATAATAACATTATTATTGCCTCTAGGGCATATTTACTTCAGTCTCCCACTTGCACTAGAGTCAATAATCTAGATTACATAGTAATGATTCTAACACCCATGGAGCTTTGGTGCTGATCATGTTTTGCTCGTGGAGAAGTTTAGTCAACGGGTCGGCCATATTCAGATCCGTAAGTATGTTTCAATTTTCTATGTCTACAATGCTTTGCACGGAGCTACTTTAGCTAATTGCTACCACTTTCAATATGTATCCAGATGAAGACTAAGAGTCATCTAGATCAGTGCCAAAACTTGTATCGACGTAACCCTTTTACGACGACCCTTTTGTCACCTCCACAATCGAGAAACATATCCTTATTCCACTAAGGATAATTCTTTGACCGCTGTCCAGTGATCTACTCCTAGATCACTATTGTACTCCCTTGCAAAAATTAGTGTAGGGTATACAATAGGTCTGGTACACAGCATTGCATACTTTATAGAACCTATGGCCAAGGCATAGGGAATGACTTTCATTCTCATTCTATTTTCTGCCGTGGTCGGGCTTTGAGTCTTACTCAATTTCACACCTTGTAACACATGCAAGAATTCTTTCTTTGACTGTTCCATTTTGAACTACTTCAAAATCTTGTCAAGGTATGTACTCATTGAAAAAAAAACTTATCAAGCGTCTTGATCTATCTCTATAGATCTTGATGTTCAATATGTAAGTAGCTTCACCGAGGTTTTCTTTGACAAAATCCTTTCAAACACTCCTTTATGCTTTGCAGAATAATTCTACATTATTTCCGATCAACAATATGTCATACACATATACTTATCAGAAATGCTGTAGTGCTCCCACTCACTTTCTTGTAAATACAGGCTTCACCACAAGTATGTATAAAACTATATGCTTTGATCAACTTATCAAAGCGTATATTCCAACTCCGAGATGCTTGCACCAGTCCATAGATGGATCGCTGGAGCTTGCATATTTTGTTAGCACCTTTAGGATTGACAAAACCTTCTGGTTGCATCATATACATCTCTTCTTTAAATCCATTAAGGAATGTAGTTTTGTTTATCCATTTGCCAGATTTCATAAAAATGCGGCAATTGCTAACATGATTTGGACAGACTTAAGCATCGCTACGAGTGAGAAAATTTCATTGTAGTCAACACCTTGAACTTTGTCAAAAAACCTTTTTCGACAAGTCTAGCTTCATCGATAGTAACACTACTATCAGCGTCCGTCTTTCTCTTGAAGATCCATTTATTTTCTATGGCTTGCCGATCATCGGGCAAGTCCATCAAAGTCCATACTTTGTTCTCATACATGGATCATATCTCAGATTTCATGGCCTCAAACCATTTCGCGGAATCTGGGCTCATCATTGCTTCCTCATAGTTCGCAAGTTCGTCATGGTCTAGTAACATGACTTCCAGAACAGGATTACCGTACCACTCTGGTGCGGATCTCACTCTGGTTTACCTACGAGATTCGGTAGTAACTTGATCTTAAGTTACATGATCATCATCATTAGCTTCCTCACTAATTGGTGTAGTAGTCACAAGAACAGATTTCTATGATGAACTACTTTCCAATAAGGGAGAAGGTACAATTACCTTATCAAGTTTTCTACTTTCCTCCCACTCACTTCTTTCGAGAGAAACTCCTTCTCTAGAAAGGATTCATTCTTAGCAACGAATGTCTTGCCTTCGGATCTGTGATAGAAGGTGTACCCAACAGTCTTCTTTGGGTATCCTATGAAGACATATTTCTTCGATTTGGGTTTGAGCTTATCAGGATGAAACTTTTTCACATAAGCATCACAACCCAAAACTTTAAGAAATGACAACTTTGGTTTCTTGCCAAACCATAATTCAGATTGTGTCGTCTCAACGGATTTAGTTGGTGCCCTTTTTAACATGAATGCAGCTGTCTCTAATGCATAACCCCAAAATGATAGTGGTAGATTGGTAAGAGACATCATATATTGCACTATATCCAATAAAGTACGGTTATGATGATCGGACACACCATTATGCTGTGGTGTTCCAGGTGGCATGAGTTTGTGAAACTATTCCACAATGTTTTAATTGAAGACCAAACTCGTAACTCAAATATTTGTCTCCGCGATCAGATCGTAGAAACTTTTTTTTTCTTGTCATGATGATTTTCCACTTCACCCTGGAATTATTTAAACTTTTCAAATGTTTCAGACTTATGTTTCATCAAGTAGATATACTCATATCTGCTCAAATCATCTGTGAAGATCAGAAAATATTGATACCTGTCGCGAGCCTCAATATTCATCGGACCACATACATTAGTATGTATGATTTCCAACAAATCTATTGCTCGCTCCATTCTTCTGAAGAACAGAGTCTTAGTCATCTTGCCCATGAGGCATGGTTCGCAAGCATCAATTGATTCATAATCAAGTGATTCCAAAAGCCCATCAACATGGAGTTTCTTCATGCGCTTTACACCAATATGACCTAAACGGCAGTGCCACAAATAAGTTGCACTATCATTATTAATTTTGCATCTTTTGGTTTCAATATTATGATTATGTGTATCACTACGATCGAGATCCAATGAACTATTTTCATTGGGTGTGTAACCATATAAGGTTTTATTCATGTAAACTGAACAACAATTTATTCTCTTACTTAAATGAATAACCGTATAAACATGATCAAATCATATTCATGCTCAACGCAAACACCAAATAACACTTATTTAGGTTCAACACTAATCCCGAAATTATAGGGAGTGTGCGATGATGCTCATATCAATCTTGGAACCACTTCCAACACACATCGTCACTTCACCCTTAACTAGTCTCTGTTTATTCTGCAACTCCCGTTTCGAGTTACTAATCTTAGCAACTGAACTAGTATCAAATACTGAGGGGTTGCTATAAACACTAGTAAAGTACACATCAATAACATGTATATCAAATATACTTATGTTCACTTTGCCATCCTTCTTATCCGCCAAATACTTGGGGCAGTTCCACTTCCAGTGACCAGTCCCTTTGCAGTAGAAGCACTCAGTCTCAGGCTTAGGATCAGACTTGGGCTTGTTCACTTGAGCAGCAACTTGCTTGCCGTTCTTCTTGAAGTTCCCCTTCTTCCCTTTGCCCTTTTCTTGAAACTAGTGGTCTTGTCAACCATCAACACTTGATGTTTTTCTTGATTTCTACCTTCGTTGATTTCAGCATCACGAAGAGCTTGGGAGTTGTTTCCGTTATCCCTTGCATATTATAGTTCATCACCAAGTTCTACTTGAAGGAAATATGCCCTAGAGGCAATAATAAAGTTATTATTTATTTCCTTATATCATGATAAATGTTTATTATTCATGCTAGAATTGTATTAACCGGAAACATAATACATGTGTGAATACATAGACAAACAGAGTGTCACTAGTATGCCTCTACTTGACTAGCTCGTTAATCAAAGATGGTTACGTTTCCTAACCATGAACAAAGAGTTGTTATTTGATTAACGAGGTCACATCATTAGTTGAATGATCTGATTGACATGACCCATTCCATTAGCTTAGCACCCGATCGTTTAGTATGTTGCTATTGCTTTTCTTCATGACTTATACATGTTCCTATGACTATGAGATTATGCAACTCCCGTTTGCCGGAGGAACACTTTGTGTGCTACCAAACGTCACAACGTAAATGGGTGATTATAAAGGAGCTCTACAGGTGTCTCCAATGGTAGATGTTGGGTTGGCGTATTTCGAGATTAGGATTTGTCAGTCCGATTGTCGGAGAGGTATCTCTGGGCCCTCTCGGTAATGCACATCACATAAGCCTTGCAAGCATTACAACTAATATGTTAGTTGTGAGATGATGTATTACGGAACGAGTAAAGAGACTTGCCGGTAACGAGATTGAGCTAGGTATTGGATACCGACGATCGAATCTCGGGCAAGTAACATACCGATGACAAAGGGAACAATGTATGTTGTTATGCGGTCTGACCGATAAAGATCTTCATAGAATATGTAGGAGCCAATATGGGCATCCAGGTCCCACTATTGGTTATTGACCGGAGACGTGTCTCGGTCATGTCTACATTGTTCTCGAACCCGTAGGGTCCGCACGCTTAAGGTTACGATGACAGTAATATTATGAGTTTATGCATTTTGATGTACCAAAGGTTGTTCAGAGTCCCGGATGTGATCACGGACATGACGAGGAGTCTCGAAATGGTCGAGACGTAAAGATTGATATATTGGAAGCCTATGTTTGGATATTGGAAGTGTTCCGGGTGAAATCGGGATTTTACCGGAGTACC
>NC_041384.1:733086858-733105592 GCF_002162155.2 Triticum dicoccoides | reverse complement strand
CTATATGGCCTTAGTGGGCTTTAGTGGAAAGGAGAAAGGGGCAGCCCAAGGTGGCTGTGCGCCTCCCCCCTTCCCCTAGTCCTATTCGGACTAGGAGAGGTGGCCGGCCCCCTCTCTCTCTTTCCCCCCTCAAGGAATCCTATTCCAACTAGGATTGGGGGGGGGATCCTACTCCCAGAGGGAGTAGGACTCTCCTGGCGCGCCCTCCCTTGGCTGGCCAGCCTCCCCCCTCTAGTCCTTTATATACTGAGGTAGAGGCACCCTAGAACACACAAGTTGATCCACGTGATCTATTCCTTAGTCGTGTGCGGTGCCCCCAGCCACCATATTCCTTGATAATACTGTAGCGGAGTTTAGGCGAAGCCCTGCTGCTGTAGTGCATCAAGATCGTCACCATGCCGTCGTGCTGACGGAACTCTTCCCCGACACTTTGCTGGATCGGAGTCCGGGGATCGTCATCGAGCTGAACATGTGCTCGAACTCGGAGGTGCCGTAGTTTCGGTGCTTGATCGGTTGGATCGTGAAGACGTACGACTACTTCCTCTATGTTGCGTCAACGCTTCCGCAGTCGGTCTGCGTGGGTACGTAGACAACACTCTCCCCTCTCGTTGCTATGCATCACATGATCTTGCGTGTGTGTAGGAAATTTTTTGAAATTACTACGAAACCCAACAGTGGCATCCGAGCCTAGGTTATTTATGTTGATGTTATATGCACGAGTAGAACACAAGTGAGTTGTGGGCGATATAAGTCATACTGCCTACCAGCATGTCATACTTTGGTTCGGCGGCATTGTTGGACGAGACGACCCGGACCAACATTACGCGTACGCTTACGCGAGACCGGTTCCCCCGACGTGCTTTGCACACAGGTGGCTTGCGGGCGACTGTCTCTCCAACTTTAGTTGAACCAAGTATGGCTACGCCCGGTCCTTGCGAAGGTTAAAATGGAGTCTATTTGACAAACTATCGTTGTGGTTTTGATGCGTAGGTGAGATTGGTTCTTGCTTAAGCCCGTAGCAGCCACGTAAAACTTGCAACAACAAAGTAGAGGATGTCTAACTTGTTTTTGCAGGGCATGTTGTGATGTGATATGGTCAAGGCGTGATGCTGAATTTTATTGTATGAGATGATCATGTTTTGTAACCGAGTTATCGGCAACTGGCAGGAGCCATATGGTTGTCACTTTATTGTATGCAATGCAATCGCGATGTAATGCTTTACTTTATTACTAAGCGGTAGTGATAGTCGTGGAAGCATAAGATTGGTGAGACGACAACGATGCTACGATGGAGATCAAGGTGTCGCGCCGGTGATGATGGTGATCATAACGGTGCTTCGGAGATGGAGATCACAAGCACAAGATGATGATGGCCATATCATATCACTTATATTGATTGCATGTGATGTTTATCTTTTTATGCATCTTATCTTGCTTTGATTGACGGTAGCATTATAAGATGATCTCTGACTAAATTATCAAGAAGTGTTCTCCCTGAGTATGCACCGTTGCCAAAGTTCGTCGTGCCTAGACACCACGTGATGATCGGGTGTGATAAGCTCTACGTCCATCTACAACAGGTGCAAGCCAGTTTTGCACACGCAGAATACTCATGTTAAACTTGACGAGCCTAGCATATGCAGATATGGCCTCGGAACACGGAGACCGAAAGGTCGAGTGTGAATCATATAAGTAGATATGATCAACATAACAATGTTCACCATTGAAAACTACTCCATCTCACGTGATGATCGGTTATGGTTTAGTTGATTTGGATCACGTAATCACTTAGAAGATTAGAGGGATGTCTATCTAAGTGGGAGTTCTTAAGTAATTTGATTAATTGAACTTAAACTTATCATGAACTTAGTACCTGATAGTATCTTGCTTGTTTATGTTGATTGTAGATAGATAGCTCGTGCTGTTGTTCCGTTGAATTTTAATGCGTTCCTTGAGAAAGCAAAGTTGAAAGATGATGGTAGCAATTATACGGACTGGGTCCGTAACTTGAGGATTATCCTCATTGCTGCTCAGAAGAATTACGTCCTGAAGCACCGCTGGGTGCCAGGCCTGCTGCTGGAGCAACACCAGATGTTATGAACGTCTGGCAGAGCAAAGCTGATGACTACTCAATAGTTCAGTGTGCCATGCTTTATGGCTTAGAATCGGGACTTCAACGACGTTTTGAACGTCATGGAGCATATGAGATGTTCCAGGAGTTGAAGTTAATATTTCAAGCAAATGCCCGGATTGAGAGATATGAAGTCTCCAATAAGTTCTATAGCTGCAAGATGGAGGAGAACAGTTCTGTCAGTGAGCATATACTCAAAATGTCTGGGTATAATAATCACTTGATTCAATTGGGAGTTAATCTTCCAGATGATTGCGTCATTGACAGAATTCTCCAATCACTGCCACCAAGCTACAAGAGCTTCGTGATGAACTATAATATGCAAGGGATAAACAAGACTATTCCCGAGCTCTTCGCAATGCTGAAAGCTGCGGAGGTAGAAATCAAGAAGGAGCATCAAGTGTTAATGGTTAACAAGACCACTAGTTTCAAGAAAAAGGGCAAAGGGAAGAAGAAGGGGAACTTCAAGAAGAATAGCAAGCAAGTTGCTGCTCAGGAGAAGAAACCCAAGTCTGGACCTAAGCCTGAAACTGAGTGCTTCTACTGCAAGCAGGCTGGTCACTGGAAGCGGAACTGCCCCAAGTATTTGGCGGATAAGAAGGATGGCAAGGTGAACAAAGGTATATGTGATATACATGTTATTGATGTGTACCTTACTAGAGCTCGCAGTAGCACCTGGGTATTTGATACTGGTTCTGTTGCTAATATTTGCAACTCGAAACAGGGACTACGGAATAAGCGGGCACTGGCAAAGGACGAGGTGACGATGCGCGTGGGAAACGGTTCCAAAGTCGATGTGATCGCGGTCGGCACGCTACCTCTACATCTACCTTCAGGATTAATATTAGACCTAAATAATTGTTATTTGGTGCCAGCGTTGAGCATGAACATTATATCTGGATCTTGTTTAATGCGAGACGGTTATTCATTTAAATCAGAGAATAATGGTTGTTCTATTTATATGAGTAATATCTTTTATGGTCATGCACCCTTGAAGAGTGGTCTATTCTTGTTGAATCTCGATAGTAGTAACACACATATTCATAATGTTGAAGCCAAAAGATGCAGAGTTGATGATGAGAGTGCAACTTATTTGTGGCACTGTCGTTTAGGTCATATCGGTGTAAAGCGCATGAAGAAACTCCATACTTATGGACTTTTGGAACCACTTGATTATGAATCACTTGGTACTTGCGAACCGTGCCTCATGGGCAAGATGACTAAAACACCGTTCTCCGGTATTATGGAGAGAGCAACATATTTGTTGGAAATCATACATACCGATGTATGTGGTCCGATGAATATTGAGGCTCGTGGCGGATATCGTTATTTTCTCACCTTCACAGATGACTTAAGCAGATATGGGTATATCTACTTAATGAAACATAAATCTGAAACATTTGAAAAGTTCAACGATTTTCAGAGTGAAGTTGAAAATCATCGTAACAAGAAAATAAAATTTCTACGATCTGATCGTGGAGGAGAATATTTGAGTTACGAGTTTGGTGTACATTTGAAAAATTGTGGAATAGTTTCGCAACTTACGCCACCCGGAACACCACAGCGTAATGGTGTTTCCGAACGTCGTAATCGTACTTTACTAGATATGGTGCGATCTATGATGTCTCTTACTGATTTACCGCTATCATTTTGGGGTTATGCTTTAGAGACGGCCGCATTCACGTTAAATAGGGCACCATCAAAATCCGTTGAGACGATGCCTTATGAACTGCGGTTTGGCAAGAAACCAAAGTTGTCGTTTCTTAAAGTTTGGGGCTGCGATGCTTATGTGAAAAAGCTTCAACCTGATAAGCTCGAACCCAAATCGGAGAAATGTGTCTTCATAGGATACCCAAAGGAGACTGTTGGGTACACCTTCTATCACAGATCCGAAGGCAAGACATTCGTTGCTAAGAATGGATCCTTTCTAGAGAAGGAGTTTCTCTTGAAAGAAGTGAGTGGGAGGAAAGTAGAACTTGACGAGGTAACTGTACTTGCTCCTTTATTGGAGAGTAGTACATCACAGAAATCTGTTTCTGCGACACCTACACCAATAAGTGAGGAAGCTAATGATGATGATCATGAAACTTCAGATCAAGATACTACTGAACCTCGTAGATCAACCAGAGTAAGATCCGCGCCAGAGTGGTACGGTAATCCTGTTCTGGAAATCATGCTACTAGATCATGACGAACCTACGAACTATGAAGAAGAGATGGTGAGCCCAGATTCCGCAAAGTGGCTTGAAGCCATGAAATCTGAGATGGGATCCATGTATGAGAACAAAGTATGGACTTTGGTTGACTTGCCCGATGATCCGCAAGCAATTGAGAATAAATGGATCTTCAAAAAGGAAGACTGACGCTGATGGTAATGTTACTGTCTACAAAGCTCGACTTGTCGCAAAAGGTTTTCAACAAGTTCAAGGGGTTGACTACGATGAGACCTTCTCACCCGTAGCGATGCTTAAGTCTGTCCGAATCATGTTAGCAATTGCCGCATTTTATGATTATGAAATTTGGCAGATGGATATCAAAACTGCATTCCTGAATGGATTTCTGGAAGAAGAGTTGTATATGATGCAACCAGAAGGTTTTGTCGATCCAAAGGGAGCTAACAAAGTGTGCAAGCTCCAGCGATCCATTTATGGACTGGTGCAAGCCTCTCGGAGTTGGAATAAACGTTTTGATAGTGTGATCAAAGCATTTGGTTTTATACAGACTTTCGGAGAAGCCTGTATTACAAGAAAGTGAGTGGGAGCTCTGTAGCATTTCTGATATTATATGTGGATGACATATTGCTGATTGGAAATGATATAGAATTTCTGGATAGCATAAAGGGATACTTGAATAAGAGTTTTTCAATGAAAGACCTCGGTGAAGCTGCTTACATATTAGGCATAAAGATCTATAGAGATAGATCAAGACACTTAATTGGACTTTCACAAAGCACATACCTTGACAAGATTTTGAAGAAGTTCAAAATGGATCAAGCAAAGAAAGGGTTCTTGCCTATGTTACAAGGTGTGAAGTTCAGTCAGACTCAATGCCCGACCACTGCAGAAGATAGAGAGAAAATGAAAGATGTTCCCTATGCTTCAGCCATAGGCTCTATCATGTATGCAATGCTGTGTACCAGACCTGATGTGTGCCTTGCTATAAGTTTAGTAGGGAGGTACCAAAGTAATCCAGGAGTGGATCACTGGACAACGGTCAAGAACATCCTGAAATACCTGAAAAGGACTAAGGATATGTTTCTCGTATATGGAGGTGACAAAGAGCTCACCGTAAAAGGTTACGTTGATGCAAGCTTTGACACTGATCCGGACGATTCTAAATCGCAAACCGGATACGTGTTTACATTAAATGGTGGAGCTGTCAGTTGGTGCAGTTCTAAACAAAGCGTCGTAGCGGGATCTACATGTGAAGCGGAGTACATAGCTGCTTCGGAAGCAGCGAACGAAGGAGTCTGGATGAAGGAGTTCATATCCGATCTAGGTGTCATACCTATGTTGGGGAACGTAGCAAAAATTCAAAAATTTTCCTACGTAACACCAAGATCTATCTATGGAGAGACCAGCAACGAGTAGAAAGGGGAGTGCATCTACATACCCTTGTAGATCGCTAAGCGGAAGCGTTCAAGTGAACGGGGTTGATGGAGTCGTACTCGTCGTGATTCAAATCACCGATGATCAAGTGCCGAACGGACGGCACCTCCGCGTTCAACACACGTACAGCCCGGTGACGTCTCCCACGCCTTGATCCAGCAAGGAGAGAGGGAGAGGTTGAGGAAGACTCCATCCAACAGAAGCACAACGGCGTGGTGGTGGTGGAGGAGCGTGGCAATCCCGCAGGGCTTCGCCAAGCACCATGGGAGAAGAGGAGGAGGGAGAGGGGCAGGGCTGCACTAACGAGAGATCAAATCGCGTGTTATGGGCAGCCCCTAGGCCTCATATATATAGGGGAAGGGGAGGGCTGCGCCCCCTTTAGGGTTTCCCACCCCAAGGGGCGGCGGCCAGCCTCTAGATGGCATCTGGTGCGGCGGCCAAGAGGCGGCGGCCTCGGAGGTGCCTTCCCCCTTGAGGACTCTTCCCTCTAGGGTTCCCTAGGCGCATGGGCCTCTTGGGGCTGGTGCCCTTGGCCCATGTAGGCCAAGGCGCACCCCCTACAGCCCATGTGGCCCCCCGGGGCAGGTGGCCCCACCCGGTGGGCCCCCGGGACCCTTCCGGTGGTCCCGGTACAATACCGATGACCCCGAAACTTGTCCCGATGGCCGAAACAGGACTTCCTATATATAAATCTTTACCTCCGGACCATTCCGGAACTCCTCGTGACGTCCGGGATCTCCTCCGGGACTCCAAACAACATTCGGTAACCACATACAAGCTTCCTTTATAACCCTAGCGTCATTGAACCTTAAGTGTGTAGACCCTACGGGTTCGGGAGACATGCAGACATGACCGAGACGTTCTCCGGTCAATAACCAACAGCGGGATCTAGATACCCATGTTGGCTCCCACATGTTCCACGATGATCTCATCGGATGAACCACGATGTCAAGGACTCAATCGATCCCGTATACAATTCCCTTTGTCTAGCGGTATTTTACTTGCCCGAGATTCGATCGTCGGTATACCGATACCTTGTTCAATCTCGTTACCGGCAAGTCACTTTACTCGTTCCGTAACACATCATCCCGTGATCAACTCCTTGGTCACATTGCGCATATGATGATGTCCTACCGAGTGGGCCCAGAGATACCTCTCCGTTTACACGAAGTGACAAATCCCAGTCTCGATCCGCATAAAACAATAGATACTTTCGGAGATACCTGTAGTGCACCTTTATAGCCACCCAGTTACGTTGTGACGTTTGATACACCCAAAGCACTCCTACGGTATCCAGGAGTTACACGATCTCATGGTCAAAGGAAGAGATACTTGACATTGGCAAAGCTCTAGCAAATGAACTACACGATCTTTTGTGCTAGTCTTAGGATTGGGTCTTGTCCATCACATCATTCTCCTAATGATGTGATCCCGTTATCAACGACATCCAATGTCCATAGCCAGGAAACCATGACTATCTGTTGATCACAACGAGCTAGTCAACTAGAGGCTCACTAGGGACATATTGTGGTCTATGTATTCACACGTGTATTACGATTTCCGGATAATACAGTTATAGCATGAATAAAAGACAATTATCATGAACAAGGAAATATAATAATAATACTTTTATTATTGCCTCTAGGGCATATTTCCAACAGTCTCCCACTTGCACTAGAGTCAATAATCTAGTTCACATCGCCATGTGATTAACACTCACAGGTCACATCGCCATGTGACTAATACCCAAGAGTTTACTAGAGTCAGTAGTCTAGTTCACATCACTATGTGATTAACACTCAATGAGTTTTATGCTTGATCATGTTGCTTGTGAGAGAGGTTTTAGTCAACGGGTCTGAACCTTTCAGATCCGTGTGTGTTTTACAAATCTCTATGTCATCTCCTAGATGCAGCTACCACGCTCTATTTGGAGCTATTCCAAACAACTATTCTACTTGGAGCTATCCTAAATTATTGCTCCATTATATGTATCCGGTCTCTCTACTCAGAGCTATCCGGATAGGTGTCAAGCTTGCATCGTCGTAACTTTTACGACGAACTCTTTTACCACCTCCATAATCGAGAAAATTCCTTAGTCCACTAGTTACTAAGGATAACTTTGACCGCTGTCCTGTGAGCCATTCTTGGATCACTCTTGTACCCCTTGACTGACTCATGGCAAGGCACACTTCAGGTGCGGTACACAGCATAGCATACTGAAGATCCTACGTCTTAAGCATAGGGGACGACCTTCGTCCTTTCTCTCTATTCTGCCGTGGTTGAGCTTTAAGTCTTAACTTCGTACCTTAGAACTCAGGCAAGAACTCCTTCTTTGACTGGTCCATCTTGAACACCTTCAAGATCATGTCAAGGTATGTGCTCATTTGAAAGTACCATTAAGCGTTTTGATCTATCCTTATAGATCTTGATGCTCAATGCTCAAGCAGCTTAATCCAGGCTTTCCATTGAAAAACACTTTCAAAATAACCCTATATGCTTTCCAGAAATTCTACGTCATTTCTGATCAACAATATGTCAACAACATATACTCATCAGAAATTCTATAGTGCTCCCACTCACTTCTTTGGAAATACAAGTTTCTCATAAACTTTGTACAAACCCAAAATCTTTGATCATCATCAAAGCATACATTCCAACTCCGAGATGCTTACTCCAGTCCTTAGAAGGATCGCTGGAGCTAGCATACCTTTTAGCATCCTCAGGATTGACAAAACTTTTCTGATTGTATTGCATACAACCTTTCCTTACGAAAACTAGTAAGGAAACTTGTCTTGACATCCATCTGCCAGATTTCATAAATGAAGCTAATGCTAACATGATTCCGACGAACTTTAAGCATCGCTACGAGTGAGAAAATCTCATCGTAGTCAACTCCTTGAACTTGTGAAAAACTTTTCGCCACAAGTCGAGCTTCATGGACAGTGACATTACCATCCACGTCCGTCTTCTTCTTAAAGATCCATTTATCTTAATGGCTTGCCGATCATCGGGCAAGTCCGCCAAAGTCCATGGATCCGTTCTCGGATTTTATGGCCTCGAGCCATTTATCGGAATCCGGGCCCACCATTGCTTCTCCATAGCTCGTAGGTTCATTGTTGTCCAGCAACATGACTTTCAAGACAGGATTACCGTACCACTCCGAAGTAGTACGTGTCCTTGTCGTCCTACGAGGTTTGGTAGTGACTTGATCCGAAGTTTCATGATCAATATCATAAGCTTCCACTTCAATTGGTGTAGGTGCCACAGGAACAACTTCCTGTGCCCTGCCACACACTAGTTGAAGAGACGGTTCAATAACCTCATCAAGTCTCCACCATCCTCCCACTCAACTCTTTCGAGAGAAACCTTTCCTCGAGAAAGGACCCGATTCAAGAAACAATCCATATTGCTTTCGGATCTGAATTAGGAGGTATACCCAACTGTTTTGGGTGTCCTATGAAGATGCATTTTATCCGCTTTGGGTTCGAGCTTAATCCTGAAACTTTTTCACATAAGCGTCGCAGCCCCAGACCTTTAAGAAACGACAACTTAGGTTTCTCTAAACCATAATTCATACGGTGTCATCTCAACGGAATTACGTGGTGCCCTATTTAAAGTGAATGTGGTTGTCTCTAATGCCTAACCCATGAATGATAGTGGTAATTCGATAAGAGACATCATGGTATGCATCATATCCAATAGGGTGCAGTTATGATGTTCGGACACACCATCACATTATGGTGTTCCAGGCGGTATTAATTGCGAAACAATTTCCACAATGTCTTAATTGTGTGCCAAAACTCGTAACTCAGATATTCATCTCTATGATCATATCATAGACATTTTATCCTCTTGTCACAATGATCTGCTACTTCACTCTGAAATTACTTGAACCATTCAATAATTCAGACTTGTGTTTCATCAAGTAAATATACTCAACATTTACTCGAATCATCTGTGAAGTAAGAACATAATGATATTCACTGCATGCCTCAGGACTCATTGGACTACACACATCAAAATGTGTTACTTCCAACAAGTTGCTATCTTGTTCCATCTTACTGAAACCGAGGCTTTTCAGTCATCTTGCCCATGTGGTATGATTTGCATATCTCAAGTGATTCAAAATCAAGTGAGTTCAAACGGTCCATTTGCATGGAGTTTCTTCATGCATATATACC
Organism: Triticum dicoccoides; assembly: GCF_002162155.2. NCBI lineage: Eukaryota > Viridiplantae > Streptophyta > Magnoliopsida > Poales > Poaceae > Triticum > Triticum dicoccoides. The sequence continues at coordinate 733,095,673 of NC_041384.1, read as the reverse complement.
AATAGACATGGTTCGCATGTCTCAAACTTTTCAAAAATGAGTGAGTCCAAAGATCCATCAACATGGAGCTTCTTCATGCATTTTATACCCATATGACTTACGTGGAAGTGCCACAAATAGGTGGTACTATCATTACTATCTTTTGGCATGAACATGTGTATCACTACGATCGAGATTTCAATGAACCATTCATTTTAGGTGCAAGACCATTGAAGGTATTATTCAAATAAATAGAGTAACCATTATTCTCTTTAAATGAATAACCGTATTGCGATAGACATAATCCAATCATGTCTATGCTCAACGCAAACACCAAATCTCGATGGTAGAGGGAGCGTGCGATGCTTGATCATATCAACATTGGAAACACTTCCAACACATATCGTCAGCTCACCTTTAGCTAGTCTCCGTTTATGCCGTAGCTTTTATTTCGAGTTACTAACACTTAGCAACCGAACCGGTATCTTATACCCTGGTGCTACTAGGAGTACTAGTAAAGTACACATTAACATAATGTATATCCAATATACTTCTATCGACCTTGCCAGCCTTCTCATCTACCAAGTATCTAGGGTAATGCTGCTCCAGTGGTTGTTCCCCTTATTACAGAAGCACTTAGTCTCGGGTTTGGGTTCAACCTTGGGTTTCTTCACTTGAGCAGCAGCTGAATTGCCGTTTCATGAAGTATCCCTTTGTTCCCTTGCCCTTCTTGAAACTAGTGGTTTCACCAACCATCAACAATTGATGCTCCTTCTTGATTTCTACTTTCGCGGTGTCAAACATCATGAATATTTCAAGGATCATCATATCTATCCCTGATATGTTATAGTTCATCACGAAGCTCTAGCAGCTTGGTGGCAATGACTTTGGAGAAACATCACTATCTCATTTGGAAGATCAACTCCCACTCGATTCAAGTGATTGTTGCACTCAGACAGTCTGAGCACAAGCTCAACGATTGAGCTTTTCTCCCTTAGTTTGTAGGCTAAGAAAATTGTCGGGGGTCTCATACCTCTTGACGTGGGCACGAGCCTGAAATCCCAATTTTAGCCCTCGAAACATCTCATATGTTCCGCGACGTTTCGAAAACGTCTTTGGTGCCTCTACTTAAACCATTTAACTGAACTATCACGTAGTTATCAAAACATGTATGTTCGATGTTCGAAACATCCACAAACGACTTTTGGGGTTCAGCACACTAAGCAGTGCATTGAGGACATAAGCGTTCTAGTGTCCGCATAATCGCTACTGTCAACTTTCAACTATATTTTCTCTAGGAACATAACTAAAACAGTAGAACTATAGCGTGAACTACGACATAATTTGCAAAAGGTCTTTTGACTATGTTCAGGATAATTAAGTTCATCTTATGAACTCCCACTTAGATAGACATCCCTCTGGTCATCTAAGTGATTACATGATCCGAGTCAACTAGGCCGTGTCCGATCATCACGTGAGACTGACTAATTAACGTCGGTGAACATCTTCATGTTGATCGTATCTACTATACGACTCATGCTCGACCTTTCGGTCTCCGTGTTCCGAGGCCATGTCTGCACATGCTAGGCTCGTCAAGTTAACCCTAAGTGTTTTCGCTGTGTAAAACTGTCTTACACCCGTTGTATGTGAACGTAAGAATCCATCACACCCGATCATCACGTGGTGCTTAGAAGCGACGAACTGTAGCAACGGTGCACAGTTAGGGGAGAACACTTCTTGAAATTTTGTAAGGGATCATCTTATTTACTACCGTCGTCCTAAGTAAACAAGATGCATAAACATAATAAACATCACATGCAATTATATAGTTGTGACATGATATGGCCAATATCATATATCTCCATTGATCTCCATCTTCGGGGCTCCATGATCATCTTGTCAGCGGCATGACACCATGATCTCCATCATCATGATCTCCATCATCGTGTCTTCATGAAGTTGTCACGCCAACGACTACTTCTACTTCTATGACTAACGTGTTTAGCAATAAAGTAAAGTAGTTTACATGGCGTTCTTCAATGACACGCAGGTCATACAAAAAATAAAGACAACTCCTATGGCTCCTGCCGGTTGTCATACTCATCGACATGCAAGTCGTGAATCCTATTACAAGAACATGATCAATCTCATACATCACATATATATCATTCATCACATCCTTTTGGCCATATCACATCACATGACATACCCTACAAAAACAAGTTAGACGTCCTCTAATTGTTGTTGCATGTTTTACGTGGCTGCTATGGGTTTCTAGCAAGAACGTTTCTTACCTACGCAAAACCACAACGTGATATGCCAATTGCTATTTACCCTTCATAAGGACCCTTTTCATCGAATCCGTTCCGACTAAAGTGGGAGAGACTGGCACCCGCTAGCCACCTTATGCACCAAGTGCATGTCAATCGGTGGAACCTGTCTCACGTAAGAGTACGTGTAAGGTCGGTCCGGGCCGCTTCATCCCACAATACCGTCGAAACAAGATTGGACTAGTAACGGTAAGCATATTGAACAACATCAACGCCCACAACTACTTTGTGTTCTACTCGTGCAAAGAATCTACGCAATAGACCTAGCTCATGATGCCACTGTTGGGGAACGTAGCAGAAATTCAAAAATTTTCCTACGTAACACCAAGATCTATCTATGGAGAGACCAGCAACGAGTAGAAAGGGGAGTGCATCTACATACCCTTGTAGATCTCTAAGCGGAAGCGTTCAAGTGAACGGGGTTGATGGAGTCGTACTCGTCGTGATTCAAATCACCGATGATCAAGTGCCGAACGGACGGCACCTCCGCGTTCAACACACGTACAACCCGGTGACGTCTCCCACGCCTTGATCCAGCAAGGAGAGAGGGAGAGGTTGAGGAAGACTCCATCCAATAGCAGCACAACGGCGTGGTGGTGGTGGAGGAGCATGGCAATCCCGCAGGGCTTCGCCAAGCACCATGGGAGAAGAGGAGGAGGGAGAGGGGCAGGGCTGCACTAACGAGAGATCAAATCGCGTGTTATGGGCAGCCCCTAGGCCTCATATATATAGAGGAAGGGGAGGTCTGCGCCCCCTTTAGGGTTTCCCACCCCAAGGGGCGGCGGCTAGCCTCCAGATGGCATCTGGTGCGGCGGCCAAGAGGGGGAAGGAGTCCATCCTCCATAAGGCACCTCGGAGGTGCCTTCCCCCTTGAGGACTCCTCCCTCTAGGGTTCCCTAGGCGCATGGGCCTCTTGGGGCTGGTGCCCTTGGCCCATGTAGGCCAAGGCGCACCCCCTACAGCCCATGTGCCCCCCCGGGGCAGGTGGCCCCACCCGGTGGGCCCCCGGGACCCTTCCGGTGGTCCCGGTACAATACCGATGACCCCGAAACTTGTCCCGATGGCCGAAACAGGACTTCCTATATATAAATCTTTACCTCCGGACCATTCCGGAACTCCTCGTGACGTCCGGGATCTCATCCGGGACTCCGAACAACATTCGGTAACCACATACAAGCTTCCTTTATAACCCTAGCGTCATCGAACCTTAAGTGTGTAGACCCTACGGGTTCGGGAGACATGCAGACATGACCGAGACGTTCTCCGGTCAATAACCAACAGCGGGATCTGGATACCCATGTTGGATCCCACATGTTCCACGATGATCTCATCGGATGAACCACGATGTCAAGGACTCAATCGATCCCGTATACAATTCCCTTTGTCTAGCGGTATTTTACTTGCCCGAGATTCGATCGTCGGTATACCGATACCTTGTTCAATCTCATTACCGGCAAGTCACTTTACTCGTTCCGTAACACATCATCCCGTGATCAACTCCTTGGTCACATTGCGCATATGATGATGTCCTACCGAGTGGGCCCAGAGATACCTCTCCGTTTACACGGAGTGACAAATCCCAGTCTCGATCCGCATAAAACAATAGATACTTTCGGAGATACCTGTAGTGCACCTTTATAGCCACCCAGTTACGTTGTGACGTTTGATACACCCAAAGCACTCCTACGGTATCCAGGAGTTACACGATCTCATGGTCAAAGGAAGAGATACTTGACATTGGCAAAGCTCTAGCAAATGAACTACACGATCTTTTGTGCTAGTCTTAGGATTGGGTCTTGTCCATCACATCATTCTCCTAATGATGTGATCCCGTTATCAACGACATCCAATGTCCATAGCCAGGAAACCATGACTATCTGTTGATCACAACGAGCTAGTCAACTAGAGGCTCACTAGGGACATATTGTGGTCTATGTATTCACACGTGTATTACGATTTCCGGATAATACAGTTATAGCATGAATAAAAGACAATTATCATGAACAAGGAAATATAATAATAATACTTTTATTATTGCCTCTAGGGCATATTTCCAACAACCTAGTGCATCGGGTCCAATGAAAATCTTTTGTGACAATACTGGTGCTACTGCCTTGGCAAAGGAATCCAGATTTCACAAAAGGACCAAACACATCAAGAGACGCTTCAATTCCATCAGGGAACTAGTCCAGGTGGGAGACATAGAAATTTTCAAGATACATACGGATCTGAATGTTGCAGACCCGTTGACTAAGCCTCTTCCACGAGCAAAACATGATCAGCACCAAAGCTCCATGGGTGTTAGAATCATTACAGTGTAATCTAGATTATTGACTCTAGTGCAAGTGGGAGACTGAAGGAAATATGCCCTAGAGGCAATAATAAAGTTATTATTTATTTCCTTATATCATGATAAATGTTTATTATTCATGCTAGAATTGTATTAACCGGAAACATAATACATGTGTGAATACATAGACAAACAGAGTGTCACTAGTATGCCTCTACTTGACTAGCTCGTTAATCAAAGATGGTTACGTTTCCTAACCTTGAACAAAGAGTTGTTATTTGATTAACGAGGTCACATCATTAGTTGAATGATCTGATTGACATGACCCGTTCCATTAGCTTAGCACCCGATCATTTAGTATGTTGCTATTGCTTTTCTTCATGACTTATACATGTTCCTATGACTATGAGATTATGCAACTCCCGTTTGCCGGAGGAACACTTTGTGTGCTACCAAACGTCACAACGTAAATGGGTGCTTATAAAGGAGCTCTACAGGTGTCTCCAATGGTAGATGTTGGGTTGGAGTATTTCGAGATTAGGATTTGTCACTCCGATTGTCGGAGAGGTATCTCTGGGCCCTCTCGATAATGCACATCACATAAGCCTTGCAAGCATTACAACTAATATGTTAGTTGTGAGATGATGTATTACGAAACGAGTAAAGAGACTTGCCGGTAACGAGATTGAGCTAGGTATTGGATATCGACGATCGAATCTCGGGCAAGTAACATACCCATGACAAAGGGAACAATGTATGTTGTTATGCGGTCTGACCGATAAAGATCTTCGTAGAATATGTAGGAGCCAATATGGGCATCCAGGTCCCGCTATTGGTTATTGACCGGAGACGTGTCTCGGTCATGTCTACATTGTTCTCGAACCCGTAGGGTCCGCACGCTTAAGGTTACGATGACAGTAATATTATGAGTTTATGCATTTTGATGTACCGAAGGTTGTTCGGAGTCCTGGATGTGATCACGGACATGACGAGGAGTCTCGAAATGGTCGCGACGTAAAGATTGATATATTAGAAGCCTATGTTTGGATATCGGAAGTGTTCCGGGTGAAATCGGGATTTTACCGGAGTACCGGGAGGTTACCGGAACCCCCCCGGGAGCTATATGGGCCTTAGTGGGCTTTAGTGGAAAGGAGAAAGGGGCAGCCCAAGGTGGCTGTGCGCCTCCCCCCTTCGCCTAGTCCTATTAGGACTAGGAGAGGTGGCCGGCCCCCTCTCTCTCTTTCCCCCCTCAAGGAATCCTATTCCAACTAGGATTGGGGGGGGGGGGGGAAATCCTACTCCCAGAGGGAGTAGGACTCTCCTGGCGCGCCTTCCCTTGGCCGGCCAGCCTCCCCCCTCTAGTCCTTTATATACTGAGGTAGAGGCACCCTAGAACACACAAGTTGATCCACGTGATCTATTCCTTAGCCGTGGGCGGTGCCACCAGCCACCATATTTCTCGATAATACTGTAGCGGAGTTTAGGCGAAGCCCTGCTGCTGTAGTGCATCAAGATCGTCACCACGCCGTCGTGCTGACAGAAATCTTCCCCGACACTTTGCTGGATCAGAGTCCGGGGATCGTCATCGAGCTGAACGTGTGCTCGAACTTGGAGGTGCTGTAGTTTCGGTGCTTGATCGGTTGGATTGTGAAGACGTACAACTACTTCCTCTACGTTGCGTCAACGCTTCCGCAGTCGGTCTGCGTAGGTACGTAGACAACACTCTCCCCTCTCGTTGCTATGCATCACATGATCTTGCGTGTGCGTAGGAAATTTTTTGAAATTACTACGAAACCCAACACTACTAACTTGGTGATGGTGACTAGAGAATTCTGTCAATCACTATCTTATCTGGAAGATTAACTCCCACTTGATTCAAGCGATTGTAGTACTCAGACAATCTGAGCACATGCTCACTAGTTGAGCGATTCTCCTCCATCTTTTAGCTATAGAACTTGTTGGAGACTTCATATCTCTCAACTCGGATATTTGCTTGAAATATTAACTTCAACTCCTGGAACATCTCATATGGTCCATGACGTTCAAAACGTCTTTGAAGTCCCGATTCTAAGCCTTTAAGCATGGTGCACTAAACTATCAAGTAGTCATCATATTGAGCTAGCCAAACGTTGATAACGTCTGCAACTGCTCCTGCAATAGGTCTGTCACCTAGCGGTGCATCAAGGACATAATTCTTCTGTGCAGCAATGAGGATAAACCTCAGATCACGGATCCAATCCGCATCATTGCTACTAACATCTTTCAACACAATTTTCTCTAGGAACATATCAAAATAAACACAGGGAAGCAACAACGCGAGCTATTGATCTACAACATAATTTGCAAAATACTACCAGGACTAAGTTCATGATAAATTTAAAGTTCAATTAATCATATTACTTAAGAACTCCCACTTAGAAAGACATCCCTCTAATCTTCTAAGTGATCACGTGATCCAAATCAACTAAACCATGTCCGATCATCACGTGAGATGGAGTAGTTTCAATGGTGAACATCACTATGTTGATCATATCTACTATATGATTCACGCTCGACCTTTCGGTCTCCGTGTTCCGAGGGCATATCTGTATATGCTTGGCTCGTCAAGTATAACCTAAGTATTTCGCGTGTGCAACTATTTTGCACCCGTTGTATTTGAACGTAGAGCCTATCACACCCGATCATCACGTGCTGTCTCAGCACGAAGAACTTTCGCAACGGTGCATACTCAGGGAGAACACTTCTTGATAATTAGTGAGAGATCATCTTAAAATGCTACCGTCAATCAAAGCAAGATAAGATGTAAAAGATAAACATCACATGCAATCAATATAAGTGATATGATATGGCCATCATCATCTTTTGCTTGTGATCTCCATCTTCGAAGCACCGTCGTGATCACCATCGTCACCGGCACGACACCTTGATCACCATCGTAGCATCGTTGTCATCTCGCCGATCTTATGCTTCCACGACTATCACTACCGCTTAGTGATAAAGTAAAGCATTACAGCGCAATTGCATTGCATACAATAAAGCGACAACCATATGGCTCCTGCCAGTTGCCGATAACTTGGTTACAAAACATGATCATCTCATACAATAAAATTTTAGCATCATGTCTTGACCATATCACATCACAACATGCCCTGCAAAAACAAGTTAGACGTCCTCTACTTTGTTGTTGCAAGTTTTATGTGGCTGCTACGGGCTTCAAGAAAGAACCAATCTTACCTACGCATCAAAACCACAACAATAGTTTGTCAAGTTGGTGATGTTTTAACCTTCGCAAAGACCGGGCGTAGCCACACTCGGTTCAACTAAAGTTGGAGAAACTGTCACCCGCTAGCCACCTTTGTGCAAAGCACGTCGGGAGAACCGGTCTCGCGTAAGCGTACGCGTAATGTTGGTCCGGGCCGCTTCGTCCAACAATACCGCCGAACCAATGTATGACATGCTGGTAAGCAGTATAACTTATATCGCCCACAACTCACTTGTGTTCTACTCGTGCATATAACATCAACACATAAAACCTGGCTCGGATGCCACTGTTGGGGAACGTAGTAATTTCAAAAATTCCTACGCACACACAAGATCATGGTGATGCATAGCAACGAGAGGGGAGAGTATGATCTACGTACCCTTGTAGACCGACAGCGGAAGCGTTAGCACAACGCGGTTGATGTAGTCGTACGTCTTCACGGCCCGACCGATCAAGCACCGAAACTACGGCACCTCCGAGTTTTAGCACATGTTCAGCTCGATGACGATCCCCGGACTCCGATCCAGCAAAGTGTCGGGGAAGAGTTCCGTCAGCACGACGGCGTGGTGACGATCTTGATGTACTACCGTCGCAGGGCTTCGCCTAAGCACCGTTACAATATTATCGAGGATTATGGTGGAAGTGGGCACCGCACACGGCTAAGAATATGATCACGTGGATCAACTTGTGTGTCTAGGGGTGCCCCCTGCCCCCGTATATAAAGGATCAAGGGCAGGAGGCCGGCCGGCCCCTACGGCGCGCCAAGGAGGAGTCCTCCTCCTAGTAGGAGTAGGACTCCTACTAGGAGGGGGAAAGAAGTGGGGAGGGAGAAGGAAAGGGGGCGCCGCCCCCCCCCTCTCCTAGTCCAATTCGGACCAGGGGGGAGGAGGCGCGCGGCCCACCTTTGGCTGCCCCTCTCTCTCTCCACTAAGGCCCATATGGCCCATTACTTCT
>NC_041384.1:733055179-733086607 GCF_002162155.2 Triticum dicoccoides | reverse complement strand
TTTTCTCCGAAATCACCCGGAACACTTCCGGTGTCCGAATATAGCTGTGCAATATATCAATCTTTATGTCTCGACCATTTCGAGACTCCTCGTCATGTCCGTGATCACATCCGGGACTCCGACCTAACTTCGGTACATCAAAACTCATAAACTCATAATATAACTGTCATCGAAACCTTAAGCGTGCGGACCCTACGGGTTCGAGAACAATGTAGACATGAACGAGACACGTCTCCGGTCAATCACCAATAGCGGAACCTGGATGCTCATATTGGCTCCTACATATTCTACGAAGATCATTATCGATCAGACCGCATAACAACATACGTTGTTCCCTTTGTCATCGGTATGTTACTTGCCCGAGATTCAATCGTCGGTATCTCAATACCTAGTTCAATCTCGTTACCGGCAAGTCTCTTTACTCGTTTCGTAATACATCATCTTGCAACTAACTCATTAGTTGTAATGCTTGCAAGGCTTATGTGATGTGCATTACCGAGAGGGCCCAGAGATACCTCTCCGACAATCGGAGTGACAAATCCTAATCTCGAAATACGCCAACCCAACATTCACCTTTGGAAACACATGTAGAGCTCCTTTATAATCACCCAGTTACGTTGTGACGTTTGGTAGCACACAAAGTGTTCCTCTGGTAAACGGGAGTTGCATAATCTCATAGTCATAGGAACATGTATAAGTCATGAAGAAAGCAATAGCAACATACTAAACGATCGGGTGCTAAGCTAATGGAATGGGTCATGTCAATCACATCATTCTCCTAATGATGTGATCCCATTAATCAAATGAAAACACATGTCTATGGTTAGGAAACATAACCATCTTCGATTAACGAGCTAGTCAAGTAGAGGCATACTAGTGACGTTTGGTTTGTCTATGTATTCACCCAAGTATTATGTTTCCGGAAAATACAATTTTAGCATGAATAATAAACATTTATCATGATATAAGGAAATAAAATAATAACATTATTATTGCCTCTAGGGCATATTTCCTTCAGTCTCCCACTTGCACTAGAGTCAATAATCTAGATTATACAGTAATGATTCTAACACCCATGGAGCTTTGGTGCTGATCATGTTTTGCTCGTGGAGAAGTTTAGTCAACGGGTCGGCCATATTCAGATCCGTAAGTATTTTGCAATTTTCTACGTCTACAATGCTTTGCACGGAGCTACTTTAGCTAATTGCTCCCACTTTCAATATGTATCCAGATGAAGACTAAGAGTCATCCGGATCAGTGCCAAAACTCGTATCGACGTAACCCTTTTACGACGACCCTTTTGTCACCTCCACAATCGAGAAACATATCTTTATTCCACTAAGGATAATTTTTTGACCATTGTCCAGTGATCTACTCCTAGATCACTATTGTACTCCCTTGCAAAAATTAGTGTAGGGTATACGATAGGTCTGGTACACAGCATGACATACTTTATAGAACCTATGGCCAAGGCATAGGGAATGACTTTCATTCTCATTCTATTTTCTGCCGTGGTCGGGCTTTGAGTCTTACTCAATTTCACACCTTGTAACACAGGCAAGAATTCTTTCTTTGAGTGTTCCATTTTGAACTACTTCAAAATCTTGTCAAGGTATGTACTCATTGAAAAAAAAACTTATCAAGCGTCTTGATCTATCTCTATAGATCTTGATGTTCAATATGTAAGCAGCTTCACCGAGGTTTTCTTTGACAAAATCCTTTCAAACACTCCTTTATGCTTTGTAGAATAATTCTACATTATTTCTGATCAACAATATGTCATACACATATACTTATCAGAAATGCTGTAGTGCTCCCACTCACTTTCTTGTAAATACAGTCTTCACTGCAAGTCTGTATAAAACTATATGCTTTGATCAACTTATCAAAGCGTATATTCCAACTCCAAGATGCTTGCACCAATCCATAGATGGATCGCTGGAGCTTGCATATTTTGTTAGCACCTTTAGGATTGACAAAACCTTCTGGTTGCATCATATACAACTCTTCTTTAAATCCATTAAGGAATGTAGTTTTGTTTATCCATTTGCCAAATTTCATAAAAATGCGGCAATTGCTAACATGATTTGGACAGACTTAAGCATCGCTACGAGTGAGAAAATTTCATCATAGTCAACACCTTGAACTTTGTCAAAAAACCTTTTTCGACAAGTCTAGCTTTGTAGATAGTAACACTACTATCAGCGTCCGTCTTTCTCTTGAAGATCCATTTATTTTCTATGGCTTGCCGATCATCGGGCAAGTCCATCAAAGTCCATACTTTGTTCTCATACATGGATCATATCTCAGATTTCATGGCCTCAAACCATTTCGCGGAATCTGGGCTCATCATTGCTTCCTCATAGTTCGCAAGTTCATCATGGTCTAGTAACATGACTTCCAGAACAGGATTACCGTACCACTCTGGTGCGGATCTCACTCTGGTTTACCTACGAGATTCGGTAGTAACTTGATCTTAAGTTACATGATCACCATCATTAGCTTCCTCACTAATTGGTGTAGTAGTCACAAGAACATATTTCTATGATGAACTACTTTCCAATAAGGGAGAAGGTACAATTACCTTATCAAGTTTTCTACTTTCCTCCCACTCACTTCTTTCGAGAGAAACTCCTTCTCTAGAAAGGATCCATTCTTAGCAACGAATGTCTTGCCTTCGGATCTGTGATAGAAGGTGTACCCAACAGTCTTCTTTGGGTATCCTATGAAGACATATTTCTCCGATTTGGGTTTGAGCTTATCAGGATGAAACTTTTTCACATAAGCATCACAACCCAAAACTTTAAGAAACGACAACTTTGGTTTCTTGCCAAACCATAATTCAGATTGTGTCGTCTCAACGGATTTAGATGGTGCCCTTTTTAACGTGAATGCAGCTGTGTCTAATGCATAACCCCAAAATGATAGTGGTAGATTGGTAAGAGACATCATAGATTGCACTATATCCAATAAAGTACGGTTATGACGATCGGACACACCATTATGCTGTGGTGTTCCAGGTGGCATGAGTTTGTGAAACTATTCCACAATGTTTTAATTGAAGACCAAACTCGTAACTCAAATATTTGTCTCCGCGATTAGATCGTAGAAACTTTTTTTTTCTTGTCACGATGATTTTCCACTTCACCCTGGAATTATTTGAACTTTTCAAATGTTTCAGACTTATGTTTCATCAAGTAGATATACTCATATCTGCTCAAATCATCTGTGAAGATCAGAAAATAATGATACCTGTCGCGAGCCTCAATATTCATCGGACCACATACATCAGTATGTATGATTTTCAACAAATCTATTGCTCGCTCCATTGTTCTGAAGAACAGAGTCTTAGTCATCTTGCCCATGAGGCATGGTTCGCAAGCATCAATTGATTCATAATCAAGTGATTCCAAAAGCCCATCAGCATGGAGTTTCTTCGTGCGCTTTACACCAATATGACCTAAACGGCAGTGCCACAAATAAGTTGCACTATCATTATTAATTTTGTATCTTTTGGTTTCAATATTATGATTATGTGTATCACTACGATCGAGATCCAACGAACTATTTTCATTGGGTGTGTAACCATATAAGGTTTTATTCATGTAAACTGAACAATAATTTATTCTCTTACTTAAATGAATAACCGTATAAACATGATCAAATCATATTCATGCTCAACGCAAACACCAAATAACACTTATTTAGGTTCAACACTAATCCCGAAATTATAGGGAGTGTGCGATGATGATCATATCAATCTTGGAACCACTTCCAACACACATCGTCACTTCACCCTTAACTAGTCTATGTTTATTCTGCAACTCCCGTTTCGAGTTACTAATCTTAGCAACTGAACTAGTATCAAATACTGAGGGGTTGCTATAAACACTAGTAAAGTACACATCAATAACATGTATATCAAATATACTTATGTTCACTTTGCCATCCTTCTTATCCGCCAAATACTTGGGGCAGTTCCACTTCCAGCGACCAGTCCCTTTGCAGTAGAAGCACTCAGTCTCAGGCTTAGGATCAGACTTGGGCTTGTTCACTTGAGCAGCAACTTGCTTGCCATTCTTCTTGAAGTTCCCCTTCTTCCCTTTGCCCTTTTCTTGAAACTTGTGGTCTTGTCAACCATCAACACTTGATGTTTTTCTTGATTTCTACCTTCGTTGATTTCAGCATCACGAAGAGCTTGGGTGTTGTTTCCGTTATCCCTTGCCTATTATAGTTCATCGCGAAGTTCTACTAACTTGGTGATGGTGACTAGAGAATTCTGTCAATCACTATCTTATCTGGAAGATTAACTCCCACTTGATTCAAGCGATTGTAGTACCCAGACAATCTGAGCACATGCTCACTAGTTGAGCAATTCTCCTCCATCTTTTAGCTATAGAACTTGTTGGAGACTTCATATCTCTCAACTCGGGTATTTGCTTGAAATATTAACTTCAACTCCTGGAACATCTCATATGGTCCATGACGTTCAAAACGTCTTTCAAGTCCCGATTCTAAGCCATTAAGCATGGTGCACTAAACTATCAAGTAGTCATCATATTGAGCTAGCCAAACGTTCATAACGTCTGCAACTGCTCCTGCAATAGGTCTGTCACCTAGCGGTGCATCAAGGACATAATTCTTCTGTGCAGCAATGAGGATAAACCTCAGATCACGGATCCAATCCATATCATTGCTACTAACATCTTTCAACACAATTTTCTCTAGGAACATATCAAAATAAACACAGGGAAGCAACAACGCGAGCTATTGATCTACAACATAATTTGCAAAATACTACCAGGACTAAGTTCATGATAAATTTAAAGTTCAATTAATCATATTACTTAAGAACTCCCACTTAGAAAGACATCCCTCTAATCTTCTAAGTGATCACGTGATCCAAATCAACTAAACCATGTCCGATCATCACGTGAGATGGAGTAGTTTCAATGGTGAACATCACTATATTGATCATATCTACTATATGATTCACGCTCGACCTTTCGGTCTCCGTGTTCCGAGGCCATATCTGTATATGCTTGGCTCGTCAAGTATAACCTGAGTATTCCGCGTGTGCAACTGTTTTGCACCCGTTGTATTTGAACGTAGAGCCTATCACACCCGATCATCACGTGGTGTCTCAGCACGAAGAACTTTCGCAACGGTGCATACTCAGGGAGAACACTTCTTGATAATTAGTGAGAGATCATCTTAAAATGCTACCGTCAATCAAAGCAAGATAAGATGCATAAAAGATAAACATCACATGCAATCAATATAAGTGATATGATATGGCCATCATCATCTTTTGCTTGTGATCTCCATCTTCGAAGCACCGTCGTGATCACCATCGTCACCGGCGCGACACCTTGATCACCATCGTAGCATCGTTGTCGTCTCGCCGATCTTATGCTTCCACGACTATCGCTACCGCTTAGTGATAAAGTAAAGCATTACAGCGCAATTGCATTGCATACAATAAAGCGACAACCATATGGCTCCTGCCAGTTGCCGATAACTTGGTTACAAAACATGATCATCTCATACAATAAAATTTTAGCATCATGTCTTGACCATATCACATCACAACATGCCTTGCAAAAACAAGTTAGACGTCCTCTACTTTGTTGTTGCAAGTTTTATGTGGCTGCTACGGGATTTAAGCAAGAACCAATCTTACCTACGCATCAAAACCACAACGATAGTTTGTCAAGTTTGTGTTGTTTTAACCTTCACAAGGACCGGGCATAGCCACACTCGGTTCAACTAAAGTTGGAGAAACTGTCACCCACTAGCCACCTTTGTGCAAAGCACGTCGGGAGAACATGTCTCGCGTAAGCATACACGTAATGTCGATCCAGGCCGCTTCGTCCAACAATTCCGCCGAACCAAAGTATGACATGCTGGTAAGCAGTATGACTTATATCGCCCACAACTCACTTGTGTTCTACTCGTGCATATAACATCAACACATAAAACCTGGCTCGGATGCCACTGTTGGGGAACGTAGTAATTTCAAAAAATTTCCTACGCACATGCAAGATCATGGTGATGCATAGCAACAAGAGGGGAGAGTATGATCTACGTACCCTTGTAGACCGACAGCGGAAGCGTTAGCACAACGCGGTTGATGTAGTCGTACGTCTTCACGGCCCGACCGATCAAGCACCGAAACTATGGCACCTCCGAGTTTTAGCACCAGTTCAGCTCGATGACGATCCCCGGACTCCGATCCAGCAAAGTGTCGGGGAAGAGTTTCGTCAGCACGACGGTGTGGTGACGATCTTGATGTACTACCGTCGCAGGGCTTCGCTTAAGCACCACTACAATATTATCGAGGATTATGGTGGAAGGGGGCACCGCACACGGCTAAGAATATGATCACGTGGATCAACTTGTGTGTCTAGGGGTGCCCCCTGCCCCCGTATATAAAGGATCAAAGGAAGGAGGCCGGCCGGCCACTATGGCGCGCCAAGGAGGAGTCCTCCTCCTAGTAGGAGTAGGACTCCTACTAGGAGGGGCAAAGAAGTGGGGAGGGAGAAGGAAAGGGGGCGCCGCCCCCCCTCTCCTAGTCCAATTCGGACCAGGGGGGAGGAGGCGCGCGGCCCACCTTTGGCTGCCCCTCTCTCTCTCCACTAAGGCCCATATGGCCCATTACTTCTCCCGGGGGGTTCCGGTAACCCTCCGGTTCTCCGGTTTTCTCTGAAATCACCCGGAACACTTCCGGTGTCCGAATATAGCCGTCCAATATATCAATCTTTATTTCTCGACCATTTCGAGACTCCTCGTCATGTCCGTGATCACATCCGGGACTCCGACCTAACTTCGGTACATCAAAACTCATAAACTCATAATATAAGTGTCATCGAAACCTTAAGCGTGCAGACCCTACGGGTTCGAGAACAATTTAGACATGAGCGAGACACGTCTCCGGTCAATAACCAATAGCGGAACCTGGATGCTCATATTGGCTCCTACATATTCTACGAAGATCTTTATCGGTCAGACCGCATAACAACATACATTGTTCCCTTTGTAATCGGTATGTTACTTGCCCGAGATTCGATCGTCGGTATCTCAATACCTAGTTCAATCTCGTTACCGGCAAGTCTCTTTACTCGTTTCGTAATACATCATCTTGCAACTAACTCATTAGTTGTAATGCTTGCAAGGCTTATGTGATGTGCATTACCGAGAGGGCCCAGAGATACCTCTCCGACAATCGGAGTGACAAATCCTAATCTCGAAATACGCCAACCCAACATTCACCTTTGGAGACACCTGTAGAGCTCCTTTATAATCACCCAGTTACGTTGTGACGTTTGGTAGCACACAAAGTGTTCCTCTGGTAAACGGGAGTTGCATAATCTCATAGTCATAGGAACATGTATAAGTCATGAAGAAAGCAATAGCAACATACTAAACGATCGGGTGCTAAGCTAATGGAATGGGTCATGTCAATCACATCATTCTCCTAATGATGTGATCCCATTAATCAAATGACAACACATATCTATGGTTAGGAAACATAACCATCTTCGATTAACGAGCTAGTCAAGTAGAGGCATACTAGTGACATTTGGTTTGTCTATGTATTCACACAAGTATTATGTTTCCGGATAATACAATTTTAGCATGAATAATAAACATTTATCATGATATAAGGAAATAAAATAATAACATTATTATTGCCTCTAGGGCATATTTCCTTCAGTTAGAGCCAAAGAATACCGCAAATCCTCTGGTCGACTTTCTGTCATCACTACATCCTGCCCAGTCAGTACCAGAAAAAGCACTAACAAGTGTAGAATTAGAACATCTGAACTGAAGCCCTAAGCTCACAGTGTGCTTTATATATCTTACAATCCTTTTAACAGATGTCCAGTTTGCAGTAGTAGGTGCATGTAGATACTGACAAACCTTGTCTACAGCAAAAGATATGTCTGGTCTCGTCAGCGTTAAATACTGCAATGCTCCTACAACACTTTTGTATTTTGTGCTCTCTTCTTCCTTGAGTGGTTCTCCTTCAAATGCTGAAAGTTTTTCTGAGGAAGACAATGATGTAGGTGAAGGCTTACAGTCCTTCATCCCCATACGAGCTAGAAGTTCAGTGGCATGTTTCTCTTGATTTAGCACTATGCCATCTTGAATCTTCTTAACCTCAATGCCTAGGAAGAAGTGTAAGTCACCAAGATCCTTCAGTGCAAACTCTGAACTTAGATCATGCAGAAGAGCATTAGTAGCATTTTGCGAGGAGCTTGCAACTATAATATCATCAACATATATTAGCACGAATAAAACTGTAGTTCCCTTGTTATAGATGAAAAGTGACGTATCAGCTTTAGATGCAACAAAACTAAGACATCTTAACTGAGAACTCAACCTTGAGTACCATGCTCTTGGAGCTTGTTTCAGACCATAGAGTGCCTTATCAAGTCTACAAACATAATGAGGTGTTTTCTTGTCTGCATATCCAGGTGGTTGTCCCATGTAAACCTCCTCTTCCAGAACACCATGCAAAAACGTGTTCTGAACATCTAGCTATCTTAAACTCCATCCTCTAGACACAGCAATAGCTAACACAAGTCGAATAGTTGCAGCTTTAACAACCGGACTGAAAGTATCCTCATAATCTAACCCATACCGTTGTTTAAAACCTTTTGCAACTAGAGGTGCCTTATACCTGTCAACCGAGCCATCTGCCTTTTTCTTAATTCTGTAGACCCACTTACAGTCAATAATATTTTTACCTCTTTGCTCAGGTACAAGATGCCATGTCTTGTTCCTCATAAGCGTCATGTACTCTTCATCCATTGCATTTTTCCATCTTGGATCACTCAATGCAGTTTCCAAATTTGTTGGCTCCCTTGCAATGCACAACATGCCATATGGTACGGTACCATCAATTCGGACTTTTGGATTCATTATACCTTTTTGTAGTCGGGTCATAACACGAGATGTCGCAACTGGCTGCGGTTGAGAAGGACGTGTAGTTTGTTGTGCAGAAGCTGATGCAGGAGGTCCAGCCGCAGAAGATCCTGAAGCACTGGATTCACTTTGCACATCTGACCATGTCCCAGATCTAGTGGCCTGTGGTGTGTTTGAAGTTGCATTCATATCTGAATCGGTGGCCACAGAAGATCCGAGGGAATCCTGCACATGCGCAGGACTCAACCCCGAGCCAGTTCTCGCTGGCGAGCCGGTCGCTGGAATTGCCCCGCATGTGAGGTGCGGGCCCGACCCGGTCGCAGTCCTCTGCGCCAGCCCGCGTGTGGGACTCCCCCTGGCGGTCGCTGCTGGCGACGTGGCACACGCCCGCTGGCGGAAGAGGCTCCTGACAGGCACGCGATCCAGAGACGATTCCCTCGTCCGATCCGGAAATTCCTGGCGTACAGGAGTTCAAGGTGACAACAGATCCGCCTCGGGTCCAATGCCTGCCTCGTCTCCTTCTTCTGCATGAAATATAGCCTCATTTTCTGCAAGGTTTTGATCATTTTCTACACCGTTTTCTGCTCCGTTTTCGTCATGAACCTGCACTGGTAAAGACAAAGTACTAGTGGTGGTAGAATTATCAGTTTGGTTAGTGCAACTATCTCCCCCATGATCAAAACTTTGAAGATGTGTCGGAAGAAGAAGAATTTCTTGTCTAAGAAGTGCTCCGACATTTGGATGAAGAGATGCAAATGGAAAAACGGACTCGTCAAATACGACATCACGAGATATATAGACTCTGTTGGTGGACACATCTAGACATTTAACCCCTTTGTGAATTGCACTGTATCCAAGAAATACACATTTTTTTGAACGAAAGGCCAGTTTACGAGTATTGTATGGCCTAAGGTTGGGCCAGCATGCACAACCAAACAGACGAAGGGATTTATAATCTGGAGTGATACCAAAAAGACGTGTGATAGGAGTCTCACATTTGATGACTTTGCTCGGGAGCAAGTTAATGAGATATGTTGCAGTCAGGAATGCTTCATCCCAAAATTTCAGTGGCATAGAAGCATTAGCTAACAAGGCTAGCCCTACCTCAACAACATGGCGATGTTTGCGTTCGGCAGAACCATTCTGTTGATGAGCATGCGGACACGAAACATGATGAGAGATGCCAAGTTGTTGGAAAAAAGAATTGAGCTTCTTGTATTCACCTCCCCAATCAGTTTGCATGGCAATGATTTTAGTGTTTAGTTTCCGCTCGACAAGATTTTGGAAATTCTTGAAAACTTGAAACACTTCAGACCGTTTCTTAAGAAGGTAGATCCATGTATATTTACTAAAATCATCGATAAAACTTACATAATATGAATGTCTACCAACTGAAGTAGGAGTTGGCCCCCAAACATCTGAGAATATAAGTTGTAAGGGAGCAGTAGAAACACTAATAGAAATAGGGTATGGTAACTGATGACTTTTAGCTTGTTGACATGGATCACAAACGGACTCAATACTAGACTCGTGAGAGTAGGGAAGGTTATTCTGACTAAGAATAAGCTTAACAATAACTGATGATGGATGACCTAATCTACTATGCCACTTTGCTGAAGAGGGCTTGACAGCAACAAAAGCTTGTTTATTTGACGATGATGATGATGAAGAGATGAGTGGGTAGAGGCCTCCCACGCACTTGCCCCTAAGAAGGATTCTCCTCGTGGCCAAGTCCTTAACAAAAAAGGATATAATTCAATGAGCACACGATTGTCAAGAGTAAACCGATGAATAGAGAGAAGATTCTTAGATGCTTCCGGCACATATAGAATTTTGTTTAGATGCAAATTTTTTCATGGGGTTTTTGACAATCGAACTACCAACATGAGTAATTTTCATACCAGAATCACTTGCGGTGTGTATTTGGTCTTGTCCACGGTACATGCCCTTGATCGTCGGCTTGTCCAGCTCTCCTGTGATGTGATGTGTAGCACCAGTATCTGCGTACCAGTTTGTGTCGATGCCGTAGGAGTCGGTGATAGCATGAGCCTCCTTCTCTTCGTACTCATCTTCCTCGTAACGATCCCAACACGCATGGGCACCCCCGCGGTGGTGCTTGAGGCATATCTGGCACTTCGGATAATCGCAAGGAGGTTGACGCTGTTGTTGATATTGTTGTGAACGACCCCGCGGGATTCTGCCACCGTTGCTGGCAGGGGAAGGTGGGCGCCTCCCACGGCCACGCCCTCTGGTGCCACGGGCTCGCCCCCGTGATCTGAATTGGCCGCGCCCTCTATAGGCCATATTGGCAGATGAGTGGAAGCCTCCTTCACCTCCATCACCAAGCATCTCCATACGCTAATCAAAGGCAGAAATTTGAGCGAACAAGTCATCAACAGTGATGGAGGTCTTGACGGCACCGATGGCTGCCACAACCGGATCGTAATCACGGTCAAGTCCGGCGAGGACATAGTCCACCATCTCGGGATCTGAAACAGGGCGCCCGGCTGCTGCTAGCTCGTCACCGAGAGACTTCATCTTAGCAATGTAGGAGGAGCTGTTCATGGTGCCCGTCTTGGTGGTGGTAATGGCGATCCGAAGGTTGGTGATGCGAGATTGGGATTGGGACGCGAAGAGGGTGGTGAGGGCAGTCCAGAGATTGAAGGTATGTTCTTTTCCGATGACTTGCGCGAGAATTTCCTTCGACAGAGTTCAGCAGGTAGCTCAGAACCTGCTGATCCTTCGAGAGCCAAGGTCCGTATAGGGGATTTGGCCCCATGGCCATGGTCTTGTCTTGCTGCTGCTGCTCCGTTTGCTTCGGAGGTGCTGCATCCGATCCATCCAGGAGCCCTGTCACCTGCGCTCCTCGCAGGGCGGGCATCACCTGGGCCTTCCAGAGGAGATAGTTGCCCTTGACAGCTTCTCAGACGGGGGTTGCCCAAGGTTGAGGACGACCGAAGCTGAGGCGGAAGACATGATCGCGATGGATGGGTGGGTGGTTTGTTTCTGTTTGTCGATAGATCTGTTTGTCGCTAGATTGGAAGAGGTGGCTCCGATCCCATGTAAAGAAGCGTTCCTACTCTTCCAGGGGAGAGCCGCATCGGTATATATTGATTCTGGCAATATGCCGTGCGATACAGGGAAGAGGTTGATTGCTAGGACTCAACCCTTCATACATGAGGAAACCTGGATAGCTACGAGAAGACAGGGAGTAGAGATAGAGTTTAGATGAGATTACAATACAGTTTAAAGTATTTCTAACAGTGCCTTCCCCGGCCTCTTTGTCAACAAGACGGGGTGCCGCTCCTTTTCATCCTTCTTCGCGCCACCAGCCATGTGCGGTGTGTCTGGCTTCCGGGGGCCTGTCTACCCGCACGAGGCGATAATATACCAGTCATGTAACGGTCTCCTCCTCCTCGAGGAGTGGGATGGCTCCTACTACGTGCTCAACCCCGCGACGACACGGTATGCTCGTGTGTCGTGGTCATCGACGCCGTGGTGTAGGTATGGCGTATCCCTGGCTTTCGACCCTGCCGTGTCGTTACACTACCATGTGTTCCTCTTTCCGAATGGTGGCCTGCTCAAGGAGCCATTACCAGCTACTAAGTCGCAAGGCGAGGTTCCGCCGCTCGGGGAAGCACAAGCAGAGGGGGCAAAGGAGGCCAAGAAGAATGTGTTGCCAATGTTAATGTACTCATCATGCACAGGGCGATGGGAGGACCAAGAGTTCACGCCTGGGCGTTGTTCCCCGGGGCACCTCTACGACATGGTTGCCAGAACTCTCGAGAGCTAGGGGGTACATTTCATTCATCTAATTACTGGTGTGGGTCTGTCTACATGCATTGCGACAACAATGTCCTCGTGATCCTACGCCCCTCGAAGACCAGCAGTAACATCGAATCCAACTCAGCAAATTTGCTTATGTGGCAATAAGTTAATGAGGTGAGAGGTAGTAGTAGTAACTTAGCTAGTTACTGTAACATCACATGTCCCAATACAATATGAGTCTATAACCTAATAAATGAAGCTATACATGTTACCACACTTATGTTACTATTTATTATGAAGGTACTAACATAGTCTAGGAATACGCGTATGTTACTAATGTATGTTACTCCCCATTATGGCTAGTCGAAAGGGACTTATGATATGGTCCAGCTTCCCGAGGAACCTTGCGGTGCAAGAAGCGGGCTCTCGCTGCCCAAAGATTCCGTCATAGCAAGCTATGAGAGAGGGGTACATTATGTGGCGACTAACAATTCGCAGCTTCGAGTTTGGATGCTAAACGAATTGACCGGTGGACAGCTAGGTTGGACACTGTCGCACGACACCAACCTCAACCTGCATGGCGATATGATTCGCACTCTTAAAATAAAACCAAAGGTGACATGGAGGATTGTTGGAAGCAGAGGTGGTCCAGTCAGCTTGACCGACGAAGACGCTGATGACGACTGGGCCAGATCATATGACTCTGAACATTCCTGGAACTCGGATGAGGACAACTTCATCGACATGATTGGAGGCGCCGACCACAACCAGTCGGTAGAACAAGGTGCCTATTGCAGTATCGTGGGATTTCATCCGCACAAGAATGCACTCATCCTCATTCTTAGCAGCGCGGTGGTAGTGTACCATCTCGACACGTCAAGGATGCAATATCTAGGAGATGCGGATGAGCTCGATAAAGACCACATGCAAGTAGCTTGTTGTGTCGACGATTCGTTCATTTACCGACCTTGCTATAAGGATATGCTCCCAACAGGGAAATTATGCATGCCACCTTAAAATGATATACAATCCTGTTATACATAGTGCTTGAAACGCTCCTTGCTCTTAGGCTTACCTACCTGGCTATGTGTGTCCTTCCCTGGTGATGGAGTTCTATTTGCTAGAAGAGAAGAAAAAAATGCTTGGTTGCTTTTAGTTAGTCGGATTAAGTCAGTTTTGCTATCGATTGATTATTTTACATACGTATGCACCGCTAATTGTATATTGGTTATTTGTCCTGAGAGAAGCGTTAAGTCTGGATTCAGAGGTGCAGAGTCGAGGGAGCCTATTGTGTTCAATGGATTATTTGCTGGACTGAAACCTGACCCTTTCACTATATCAAGTATTCAAGTGTCATGAATGCTTGTGCCAGTTTGGCTATTGCAAGGACAGGT
Organism: Triticum dicoccoides; assembly: GCF_002162155.2. Classification (NCBI taxonomy): domain Eukaryota; kingdom Viridiplantae; phylum Streptophyta; class Magnoliopsida; order Poales; family Poaceae; genus Triticum; species Triticum dicoccoides. The sequence goes on along the minus strand of NC_041384.1, from coordinate 733,072,514 downwards.
GAGCAGATTCTGTGCTTTGCCAAAAAAAATCTGGTTTTGGTCGGTTAACTGCCACAGGAAACTCTTGCATACGAAATTATGCAAGAGGAATATGCTCTGAGCCCAACAATCAAGCATTGCACATGTCATGTCGACCTTCTTGGTCGAGCTTGGAGACTATAGTTGATGCCGAGGCTTTTATAAGGGATTCAATCTTCCATGATGAAGCGGCCTTTGCTAGCGTCATGTCGTATCTGTCGAGACATGGAGAGAGGTCAACTTGTCGCAGACATGATAGTAGATCTATAGCCCAGTTCATTAGCATCCTATGTAAATCTCTACAACATTTAGCTGGATGCCGGGGAGCTCTCCTTAGCTTAAAAAATTAGAGATGTGATGAAAGAGCAAGGCGTGAAGAAAGAACCTGGTTTAATTAAGTTGGATTGAACTAAGGTCTATGGTTCACACTCTTGTTGCCGGTGACAAGTACTCCCATCAGCTTCTAAGATTGCTAAATGGGATCGACAAATACTGATACTTCCAGCACAAAGTTAGATGACGTCACTAGAAACGGGCGAAGTTGGATGAATTGGCACAATGAGAAATTAGGTTTAGGGTTTAGGAATTAGGATTGATTCATTTACCACAGCCAGCACCTAAAGTAATGAAGAATTCGAGAGTCTACCGTAACTGCCATTTAGCTATGAAATTGATATCAAAGAGTGAAAAAAGAGAAACAATCTTGAGAGATGCGACTTCCACCACTCCAGTGACAGTCCTAAATATACAATAATAAAATTAACAAACACAACAATGTACTGTATGTATCTATGGGTCTTGAAAGGGATATCCCCAGTCCCATCAGAGTTCAAGTCTTGATGCTCGCATTTATTCCTGAATTTATTTCAGCATTTCCAGCGATGCGCATTCAGTGGGAGAAGACGTTTCTGTTGATGACAAGGTGTCTACGGTGACTTCGTAAATTTTAAGATGATATGTCTGCTCAGTCTTTCGGAGGTGCTCATAGGGGTAGAGTGTGCATGTGTGCGTTCATAGAGGTGAGTGTATGGACGTGTATATGAGCCCTTGCGTCTGTAGTGTGTTCAGAAAAAAAAAGGAAGGTTTATTTTCTGAAAGAAACTTGGGAAAACTGGGAATAATGACCACTGTCACGTGTTCGGCGTTCCCCTGATCCATCGGTGGGAAGGTAGCTGACCGAACCACCCGCTCAGTCTTCACTGCCGCTCCGAAGCCTGAACCCTCTCTTCTCCGGCGGCGCGCGGCACCCTCCCGGCGGGCGAGTCGCCGGAGCCCGCTCCCCCTCCTCCTCCCCCGGCGCCGTCTGGATGGGTAAGCCCCCGCGCTCCTCCCACGAATCGAACCCCCACCAAAATTTCCCCTTTCTGATCCGTGCAGCGTAGGATCGTGCCTGCGCGCGGCTGATTTCCGGTGCAGAGCCCAGGTAGGCGCTGTTCCCTCGACCTTATCGCCCCCCTGACTTGCCCGGCTCTCACGGCGCTCTGTCGGGCAGCTCCCCAGGCTGTTTAGACCGGCGGCCTGCGGCGGCGGCGGGGCGAGGCCGGGCGCCGGATCCAGCATGCAGAGGGCGGGGCTCCTCACGCCGTTCCCCCTGAGGGCGCGGGCCACGGCCAGGACCTGCATGGTCTCCAGGTACCCGCCCTCTCCGCATCCGCAGCTGGCGCTAATTGCTTGTGTTACTGAAGTCTGAAATCAAATCCTCTGCAGCTTCGCCACGGAGTTGCTCGAGATAAGATCCAGGGAGCCTTCGCCGTCGCTCCACGTTCTGGTCGTCCCTGGAAATCCAGGTTGGTGACCGCCGGCGCGCCATAAATTATCTCTGCTTTTTCATGTGTTGAAGTGCTGATGCGTGAAGAAGGATCCGTCAGTCAGGGGCTTGTGTTGCTCTGATGTTTCTGTGTGGCTGGCAGGTATTGTTGGATTCTACAGGGACTTTGTCGAAGCCCTGTATGAAAACCTCGGCGGGCAGGCATCTGTTACGGGTAAGCTTGCTTGATCCATGTGTATTTTCGTCAATGTATTGATGTTGTTGCTTGCTGATGAACCTTGTGCATTGTTCAGCGATAGGGCACATTTCACATGGGCAGAAGGTAATAAACAGATTTCTTCAGTTTGATTCATATCGTCATGTTGAAATCGACAAGGGACAGTCACATGTATTGTTTATATTTATGGAAGACAGTTAAAAATGGTGATGGATTGTCTGGGATTATCATAGTTTCAGAGCATTGGATGTTCTTAGTGGTTTCCCTTAGACAGATACGTAGAGGGGGTTTTCTAAAGCATCAGGTTGTTAGGAAATTTTCTAGGTTCTTAGTGGTATTCATAACTTGGTTCAGGTTATAAATTTCTATTGAGAACTGGTGTTCCACTTGTGCGCTCTATTCACTACTTGCTATGATAAAAGTTTGGCAATCCCCTGCTTCTCAATAATTTGTTCTGTTAAACAAAACAATTTCAATGTTTTGGTCATCTTGGTTTCAAAGTTGTCATCCTTATTCACTGGCATGGTTAGGAATAAATGCACAACAATAATCCTTGCACATTCTTTTATTGCTCCTCTGGCATGATGTTTAGTTGTTTACTATGATATGGTTGTTTTTTACTGTCTGGTCAGCATATTAAGGCCGCTGCTGTATATGATTGTTACACTACCCATGACAGGATTACGAGCACGGACGATTGTTTTCATTACACGAACAGATTGAGCACAAGGTTCGTTTTGGCATGCTTTCGTCGCTTCCAACTGCAACTGCTCTTCGTAATTTTGTTTCTGCTGCAAAAAGAAACACTCTTCTGAAACTTAATAGGAACAGGCGAACACTTTCCTGTTTCATTTTTCTCTCTCATCTTTTTCTCGACTATTGAGAATAGATTACTCATATTTCTCATGTCCATGTTTGCAGATTGATTTTCTTGAGCAAGAGCTTCTACATACCGAACAGTCCATAATTGTGGTATGCTTCTGTCTTCACCAACACAAGCTTCCTTTTATTAAATCCAAGCTGTCCTATGCTAGATTACTAGGTGGACAATTTAGTTGGTTTACTCTACAATACAAGTGTTTAAAACTTCATATAGTTTAAGTATTACATTGAGCCGAATAGAGGAAAAGGAAAGTCTGAGTGAATTTTGTGGAAAGGTGCCTGCACCTCTGCTTGACTTGCTGGCCCATGATCATTTTGTTTTGGGGTAATATCTTCATAAATATATTTTCATATGTAGTTCATTTGGCTTGCGCATGAAGACATCATAGTACTGAAGCGCTTGATTTGTTTACTCTTTCTGCAGTATTGTACAAAACTGTTAGTTATGTACAATTTGATCCAACTGTTAATATGTTTTTTACTGAAGAGTATGTGATTCGCTTGTACATGAAACAAAGCATCTAAGCTTAGTTCTGTATCAAATGTAGGTGGGTCATTCTATTGGCGCGTACATAGGTCTGGAAATATGCAAAAGATTTCAGAAGAAGGTATGAGTATTTATCCAAGTCTAGCACTCCTTTCAAAGTCCTTTCCTTAAGTCTGCACTTGCTGTTTCATTTTTGTTTTTGACACTCCTGGACAGGTAATTTTTTTTGTGGGGCTTTATCCATTTTTGACATTGAACAAGAATGCTATGAAGCAATCAGCAATTGGATATGTTGCAAGGTAGTAAATTCTTTAGAGTTTGGTTGCTTTTTTATGTATATTTATCAACACAACAATACCGGTTTGCTACTCCACAAAACTTGGATAATTCAAACAAGGCGATGTGATAGCATGAGCCGTGATAGGGAAAAAAATCTAAAATTGTTGTTCTATTGAACAAGCAACACAACACATACAGGTTGCTAGACAGTAGGCAATTAGGAAGACAACCAACATATATAGCTGTCTATAGCTATTCTTAGTCCTAATTATCATCTTATAGGAGGTTATTCAGTACCTTAATTTTGAGTTTCAAAGTTGAAATTATCATCATGCCTATTCCCAAATGAATATTATTCTTTCTCTGAACTTGATCTTCTCAAATGAACGTGTCAGGTCATCTCTCCTTAGTAAAGGGGTTAGTTTGTTAGTGTCTTTCATCGGCTCACTCCAGGCTTCAGTTACGAGGAGCATTGTGAAAAGGTTCCTTGGATCTTCTTGGTCTACAGCAGCCATTGATGCTGGATGTAGCCATCTCTTGCAGGTGCTCTGAGCTTCTTCCTATTTAGTTGGCCATCTGTTTTGTATTTTTCTCTTATCTGAAAACATGTCGAGACATGTGCTCATTTTCTGCAAACCGTGCAGTACCATACGATGCGCAATGTGCTTTTCATGGCAAAGACAGAGTTCGAAAAGGTAAATGTTGATAATGCTACATCCAGCTGCATTATGGGTCACAAGAGTATTATAGGAGTATTATAATGCTACATTCAGCTGCATTACATGGCAAAGACAATTGCATTACTTGCAGTACTATACTAGAGTTTCTTACTATTTTCTACTTGCAAACCAGTTAGTTCTTGACCATGTTACTATGCACTTCAGCTTCACGAAGAGCCGGACTGGAATTTCATCAGAGCAAAACAGGACCAAATTGCTTTTCTGTTCGGTGTGGATGATCACTGGGGTCCACTAACTCACTTGGAAGAGGTGAATAGATCACATTCATTATTTCAACGGCATTATTCTGATCATGCGAGTTGTTATGTTGTATCATGGATAGCTTTGCTCATGTTAATTTGTCTGGGAGTGTTAAAATACAGATCTCAAGGCATGCTCCAGGGGTTGCCTTGTCGGTCGAGAAAGAAGGTCATACACACGGCTACTGCTGCACGGAGGCTGGATCCTTCTGGGTTGCTGACTACGTCGCAAACTTGATTAAAAACCAAATGCTCGTCGGAGATAGCTGATGGCAGACAATTATCTTCTTTTGATGAAGTAATATAGAAGTGTGATGCTGGATTCCAAATACTAGTGCCTATTTTGCATATGCTAATCCAGGATGACAGATCTCAAAAGTCACATGCTGAATACTGCTATCTAACTTGGCCTTCATGCAATATGTTTTCGTCCTCCTTTCGCTGATGAACCTGACAAGCAACAACTGCGTCATTATTCTTACTGCATAAATCGTATGTGTGTTGATTGACTAGTTTTCGGAGATGCTTCTATATTGATTGACTCATTTTGTAGAAATAGTGCAGTGTACGTAAAGAACAATTCTTGGGATGATAAGAATCACATCTTTAGAATCATAGCAACATTACATATTACATTTATGTTTTCCTTAGCTATAGTTTTTACTTTTTGTACATAATTTTTCCCATTCAGTGTATGTTGATGTACTGGGGATGATAACTATTGCCATGATCTTGATTTAGAATCTAGATGAATGCTGGCAACAATCAAATCCAAAAACACATAGTTATATCAAAATTCCATAGGCCCATTCCCTAGAAACAATTTCATAGGTGCAAACACGATGTCAAATCGACATCTTACAAATATGATAGTTAGAACCATAGCAACATTACATATTACATTTGTTATGGCGCTGCTAGAAGGAGGGCGCGAGAGGGCCGACCGGGGGTCTTTTTGCCCACGGCCGGGCAAGAGGGAAGGGATTTCCTTCTTAATTCTTGCTTGATTAGATTGATACATCTTCTCTCTTTATATAGAGAGGTTTACTTGACTCCCAAGCAAGGCTTACTTGACCCCTAAGCAAGCGACCCTTATCTCTAATTAACCCTAAGACTAATGGGCCCATTAGGCCCATTACGTACTCTAACACTACACCCCATCTGGACATGCAGCTTGTCCTCGAGCTGCAGCCTAACCAACTTATAACCATGACTCGACGCAACAAAAACCTAACACCTAAAAACAAGCCTTTTACATCTCGGCTTGTTTTATTATTCTCAACCTGAAATGGACTGGGACGCTTTATTTTGGACCCCTTAACAAAAAGTAGACACCATCCGCACGTCGGACGTGCACGTGTACAGCCACCTGGATCCCATGGACACCACCTGGACAAAAGGAGTGCATGTGTATGACCACCTGGAAGTGGTCGCAAGAGTGACTAGGAGAGGCGCCCTCGCGGCGGCCGGTGGCGAAATGCAGTGGTGCTACGCGGTGCGCTGCTGTCGGTGACACCATGCCTTCTCCCTGCCGGACGGCTGTTGGTTTGCACCGCACAGGGAAGAGTGGAGGGCTTGCGATGGAGAATGACGAGGAGGGGTGCGCCCCCAACCGCCGATGTCGCAGACTTTGAGGTCGTTGCCCGCGGGGAAAACAGCATGCCCGCCGCCCGTGGGGGAAACCGCATGCCCAAGATCCTCGACATAGCGGATGAGATCGAGGTCCTTTGCGCAGCGAAGGGCAACTTGAAGGAGCGGCAGCTGCAGACCACGCATCTCCCGCACACGCCGACGTGCTAGGAGGCCGCGCGCAGCGGCCTGCAGCCTCACCGCCGCCGACACGTGGCGGGTAGCGATCCAAGACGAAAACGGTGACGGCGATGGCGGGGACTGGACTTGGTGAAGTGGGACTCCTGCCGGTGCGGTCGATGCGGGACCGGAGCTGACCGGCGGTGGCTGCTGCGGTGGTGCACCGGGCAGCGGCAGCGGCTGCTGCGGCGGAGCGCCAGGCGCGGCGGAGGCCGCCAGGAGCGGCGGCTGCCACTGCAGCCAGGGTTGGGCGGTGGTGGCGATGGATGGCAGCTGCAGCGGCTGCTGCAATGGCCCGGCGAACGCGGCGAAGGCCGCTTGGTGCGGCGGCTGCCACGGCAGCCACAGCGGCGCAGGGGCGGCGATGGGCGCTGGAGGCGCGGCAGGAGCCGACGCTGGCCACTGTGGCCACTGTGGGGCGGTGGCGGCAGCTGCGGCTAGGGCTGCAGCGTCCCAGTGAACGCCGCGGAGGCCCCTGGATGCGGCGAGTACCACAGCAGGGCCGGCGGCCCGGTGACGGCGGTCGGCGGCAGGGGAGGCGGCGGCCCGTAGGGGCTGACCAGGTACAGCCGGATCCCCTGAACGGCTGTGACGAGGTCGTTGAGGACCCAGGTGATCTCCTCCGGGGTGTAGGCGGTGGCCGGTGGTGAAGGAAATATGCCCTAGAGGCAATAATAAAGTTATTATTTATTTCCTTATATCATGATAAATGTTTATTATTCATGCTAGAATTGTATTAACCGGAAACATAATACATGTGTGAATACATAGACAAACAGAGTGTCACTAGTATGCCTCTACTTGACTAGCTCGTTAATCAAAGATGGTTATGTTTCCTAACCATGGACAAAGAGTTGTTATTTGATTAACAAGATCACATCATTAGTTGAATGATCTGATTGACATGACCCATTCCATTAGCTTAGCACCTGATCATTTAGTATGTTGCTATTGCTTTCTTCATGACTTATACATGTTCCTATGACTATGAGATTATGCAACTCCCGTTTACCGGAGGAACACTTTGTGTGCTATCAAACGTCACAACGTAACTGGGTGATTATAAAGGAGCTCTACAGGTGTCTCCAAAGGTACATGTTGGGTTGGCGTATTTCGAGATTAGGATTTGTCACTCCGATTGTCGGAGAGGTATCTCTGGGCCCTCTCGGTAATGCACATCACATAAGCCTTGCAAGCATTGCAACTAATGAGTTAGTTGTGAGATGATGTATTACGGAACGAGTAAAGAGACTTGCCGATAACGAGATTGAACTAGGTATTGGATACCGACGATCGAATCTCGGGCAAGTAACATACCGATGACAAAGGGAACAACGTATGTTGTTATGCGGTCTGACCGATAAAGATCTTCGTAGAATATGTAGGAGCCAATATAGGCATCCAGGTCCCGCTATTGGTTATTAACCGGAGACGTGTCTCGGTCATGTCTACATTGTTCTCGAACCGTAGGGTCCACACGCTTAACGTTACGATGACAGTTATTATCAGTTTATGTATTTTGATGTACCGAAGGTTGTCCGGAGTCCCGGATGTGATCACGGACATGACGAGGAGTCTCGAAATGGTCGAGACATAAAGGTCGATATATTGGAAGCCTATATTTGGACATCGGAATCATTTCGGGTGAAATCGGGAGTTTACCGGAGTACCGGGGGGTTACCGGAACCCCCCCGGGGGTTATTGGGCCTACATGAGCCATAAGGGAGAAGAGGAGGGCCGGCCAGGGCAGGCCGCGTGCCCCCTCCCCCCTAGTCCGAATAGGACAAGGAAGGAGGGGGGGAGTCCTACTCCCGGTGGGAGTAGGACTCCTCTAGGCGCACCCCAAGGGGGCCGGCCGCACCTCCCCCTCCCTCCTTTATATACGGGGGCAGGGGGGCACCCTAGAACACAAAAGTTGATGTTCGTGATCGTTCCTTAGCCGTGTGCGGTGCCCCCCTCCACGATATTACACCTCAATCATATTGTAGCGGTGCTTAGGCGAAGCCCTGCGACGGTTGAACATCAAGATCGTCACCACGCCGTCGTGCTGACGGAACTCCTCCCCGAAGCTTTGCTGGATCGGAGCCCGGGGAGCGTCATCAAGCTGAACGCGTGCCAAGAACTCGGAGGTGCCGGAGTAACGGTGCTTGGATCGGTTGGACCGCGAAGACGTACGACTACTTCCTCTACGTTGCGTCAACGCTTCCGCTTTGGTCTACGAGGGTACGTAGACAACACTCTCCCCTCTCGTTGCTATGCATCACCATGATCTTGCGTGTGCGTAGGAATTTTTTTGAAATTACTACGTTCCCCAACAGTGGCATCCGAGCCTAGGTTTTATGGTTTGATGTTATATGCACGAGTAGAACACAAGTGAGTTGTGGGCGATATAAGTCATACTGCTTACCAGCAAGTCATACTTTGGTTCGGCTGTATTGTTGGATGAAGCGGCCCGGACCGACATTACGCGTACGCTTACGCGAGACTGGTTCTACCGCCGTGCTTTGCACACAGGTGGCTGGCGGGTGTCAGTTTCTCCAACTTTAGTTGAACCGAGTGTGGCTACGCCCGGTCCTTGCGAAGGTTAAAACAGCACTAACTTGACAAACTATCGTTGTGGTTTTGATGCGTAGGTAAAATTGGTTCTTGCTAAGCCCGTAGCATCCACGTAAAATTTGCAACAACAAAGTAGAGGACGTCTAACTTGTTTTTGCAGGGCATGTTGTGATGTGATATGGTCAAGACATGATGCTAAATTTTATTGTATGAGATGATCATGTTTTGTAACCGAGTTATCGGCAACTGGCAGGAGCCATATGGTTGTCGCTTTATTGTATGCAATGCAATCGCCCTTTAATGCTTTACTTTATCACTAAGCGGTAGCAATAGTCGTAGAAGCATAAGATTGGCGAGACGACAACGATGCTACGATGGAGATCAAGGTGTCGCGTCGGTGACGATGGTGATCATGACGGTGCTTCGAAGATGGAGATCACAAGCACAAGATGATGATGGCCATATCATATCACTTATATTGATTGCATGTGATGTTTATCTTTTATGCATCTTATCTTGCTTTGATTGACGGTAGCATTTTAAAGATGATCTCTCACTAATTATCAAGAAGTGTTCTCCCTGAGTACGCACCGTTGCGAAAGTTCTTCGTGCTGAGGCACCACGTGATGATCGGGTGTGATAGGCTCTACGTTCAAATACAACGGGTGCAAAACAGTTGCACACGCGGAATACTCAGGTTATACTTGACGAGCCAAGCATATACAGATATGGCCTCGGAACACAGAGACCGAAAGGTCGAGCATGAATCATATAGTAGATATGATCAACATAGTGATGTTCACCATTGAAACTACTCCATCTCACGTGATGATCGGACATGGTTTAGTTGATATGGATCACGTGATCACTTAGAAGATTAGAGGGATGTCTATCTAAGTGGGAGTTCTTAAGTAATATGGTTAATTGAACTTAAATTTATCATGAACTTAGTCCCTGATAGTATCTTGCTTGTTTATGTTTGATTGTAGATAGATGGCCCGTGCTGTTGTTCCGTTGAATTTTAATGCGTTCCTTGAGAAAGCAAAGTTGAAAGATGATGGTATCAATTACACGGACTAGGTCCGTAACTTGAGGATTATCCTCATTGCTGCACAGAAGAGTTACGTCCTGGAAGCACCGCTGGGTGCCAGGCCTGCTGCTGATGCAACTGACGACGTTAAGAACGTTTGGCAAAGCAAAGCTGATGACTACTCGATAGTTCAATGTGCCATGCTTTACGGCTTAGAACCGGGACTTCAACGACGTTTTGAACGTCATGGAGCATATGAGATGTTCCAGGAGTTGAAGTTAATATTCCAGCAGAATGCCCGGATTGAGAGATATGAAGTCTCCAATAAATTCTATAGCTGCAAGATGGAGGAGAATAGTTCTGTCAGTGAGCATATACTCAAGATGTCTGGGTATTGTAATCACTTGATTCAACTGGGAGTTAATCTTCCGGATGATAGCGTCATTGACAGAATTCTCCAATCACTTCCACCGAGCTACAAGAGCTTCGTGATGAACTATAATATGCAAGGGATGGATAAGATAATTCCCGAGCTCTTCGCAATGCTAAAGGCAGCGGAGGTAGAAATCAAGAAAGAGCATCAAGTGTTGATGGTCAACAAGACCACTAGTTTCAAGAAAAAGGGCAAAGGGAAGAAGAAAGGGAACTTCAAGAAGAACAGCAAGCAAGTTGCTGCTCAAGAGAAGAAACCCAAGTCTGGACCTAAGCCTGAAACTGAGTGCTTCTACTGCAAGCAGACTGGTCACTGGAAGCGGAAGTGCCCCAAGTATTTGGCGGATAAGAAGGATGACAAGGTGAACAAAGGTATATGTTATTGATGTGTACCTTACTAATGCTCGCAGTAGCACCTGGGTATTTGATACTGGTTCTGTTGCTAATATTTGCAACTCGAAACAGGGACTACGGATTAAGCGAAGATTGGCTAAGGACGAGGTGACGATGCGCATGGGAACTGGTTCCAAAGTCGATGTGATCGCGGTCGGCACGCTACCTCTACATCTACCTTCGGGATTAGTTTTAGAGTTAAATAATTGTTATTTGGTGCCAGTGTTGAGCATGAACATTATATCTGGATCTTGTTTGATACGAGACGGTTATTCATTTAAATCAGAGAATAATGGTTGTTCTATTTATATGAGTAATATCTTTTATGGTCATGCACCCTTAAAGAATGGTCTATTCTTATTGAATCTCGATAGTAGTGACACACATATTCATAATGTTGAAGCCAAAAGATGCAGAGTTGATAATGATAGTGCAACTTATTTGTGGCACTGCCGTTTAGGTCATATCGGTGTAAAGCGCATGAAAAAACTCCATACTGATGGACTTGTGGAACCACTTGATTATGAATCACTTGGTACTTGCGAACCGTGCCTCATGGGAAAGATGACTAAAACGCCGTTCTCCGGTACTATGGAGAGAGCAGCAGATTTGTTGGAAATCATACATACAGATGTATGTGGTCCGATGAATGTTGAGGCTCATGGCGGATATCGTTATTTTCTCACCTTCACAGATGATTTAAGCAAATATGGGTATATCTACTTAATGAAACACAAGTCTGAAACATTTGAAAAGTTCAAAGAATTTCAGAGTGAAGTGGAAAATCATCGTAACAAGAAAATAAAATTTCTACGATCTGATCGTGGAGGAGAATATTTGAGTTACAAGTTTGGTGTACATTTGAAACAATGCGGAATAGTTTCGCAGCTCACGCCACCCAGAACAGCACAACGTAATGGTGTGTCCGAACGTCGTAATCGTACTTTACTTAATATGGTGTGATCTATGATGTCTCTTACAGATTTACCGCTATCATTTTGGGGTTATGCTTTAGAGACGGCCGCATTCACGTTAAATAGGGCACCATCGAAATCCGTTGAGACGACGCCTTATGAACTATGGTTTGGCAAGAAACCAAAGTTGTCGTTTCTAAAAGTTTGGGGCCGCGATGCTTATGTGAAAAAGCTTCAACCTGATAAGCTCAAACCCAAATCGGAGAAATGTGTCTTCATAGGATATCCAAAGGAAACTATTGGATACACCTTCTATCACAAATCCGAAGGCAAGACTTTTGTTGCTAAATTCGGAAACTTTCTAAAGAAGGAGTTTCTCTCGAAAGAAGTGAGTGGGAGGAAAGTAGAACTTGATGAGGTAACTGTACCTGCTACCTTATTGGAAAGTAGTTCATCACAGAAACCGGTTTCTGCGACACCTACACCAATTAGTGAGGAAGTTGATGATGATGATCATGAAACTTCAGATCAAGTTACTACTGAGCCTCGTAGATCAACCAGAGTAAGATCCGCACCAGAGTGGTACGGTAATCCTGTTCTGGAAGTCATGCTACTAGATCATGATGAACCTACGAATTATGAAGAAGCGATGGTGAGCCCAGATTCCGCAAAATGGCTTGAAGCCATGAAATCTGAGATGGGATCCATGTATGAGAATAAAGTGTGGACTTTGGTTGACTTGCCCGATGATCGGCAAGCAATTGAGAATAAATGGATCTTCAAGAAGAAGACTGACGCTAACGGTAATGTTACTGTCTACAAAGCTCGACTTGTCGCAAAAGGTTTTCGACAAGTTCAAGGGATTGACTACGATGAGACCTTCTCACCCGTAGCGATGCTTAAGTCTGTCCGAATCATGTTAGCAATTGCCGCATTTTATGATTATGAAATTTGGCAGATGGATGTCAAAACTGCATTCCTGAATGGATTTTTGGAAGAAGAGTTGTATATGATGCAACCAGAAGGTTTTGTCGATCCAAAGGGAGCTAACAAAGTGTGCAAGCTACAACGATCCATTTATGGACTGGTGCAAGCCTCTCGGAGTTGGAATAAACGCTTTGATAGTGTGATCAAAGCATTTGGGTTTGTACAGACTTTTGGAGAAGCCTGTATTTACAAGAAAGTGAGTGGGAGCTCTGTAGCATTTCTGATATTATATGTGGATGACATATTACTAATCGGAAATGATATAGAATTTCTGGATAGCATAAAGGGATACTTGAATAAGAGTTTTTCAATGAAAGACCTCGGTGAAGCTGCTTACATATTGGGCATTAAGATCTATAGAGATAGATCAAGACGCTTAATTGGACTTTCACAAAGCACATACCTTGAATTTTTTTTGAAGAAGTTCAAAATGGATCAAGCAAAGAAAGGGTTCTTGCCTGTGTTACAAGGTGTGAAGTTGAGTAAGACTCAATGCCCGACCACTCTAGAAGATAGAGAGAAAATGAAAGATGTTCCCTATGCTTCAGCCATAGGCTCTATCATGTATGCAATGCTGTGTACCAGACCTGATGTGTGCCTTGCTATAAGTCTAGCAGGGAGGTACCAAAGTAATCCAGGAGTGGATCACTGGACAGCGGTCAAGAACATCCTGAAGTACCTGAAAAGGACTAAGGATATGTTTCTCGTATATGGAGGTGACAAAGAGCTCATCGTAAACGGTTATGTTGATGCAAGCTTTGACACTGATCCGGACGATTCTAAATCGCAAACCGGATACGTGTTTACATTAAACGGTGGAGCTGTCAGTTGGTGCAGTTCTAAACAAAGCGTCGTGGCGGGATCTACATGTGAAGCCGAGTACATAGCTGCTTCGGAAGCAGCAAACGAAGGAGTCTGGATGAAGGAGTTCATATCCGATCTAGGTGTCATACCTAGTGCATCTGGTCCAATGAAAATCTTTTGTGACAATACTGGTGCAATTGCCTTGGCAAAGGAATCTAGATTTCACAAGAGAATCAAGCACATCAAGAGATGCTTCAATTCCATCCGGGATCTAGTCCAGGTGGGAGACATAGAGATTTGCAAGATACATACGGATCTGAATGTAGCATACCCGTTGACTAAGCCTCTTCCACGAGCAAAACATGATCAGCACCAAGGCTCCATGGGTGTTAGAATCATTATTGTGTAATCTAGATTATTGACTCTAGTGCAAGTGGGAGACTGAAGGAAATATGCCCTAGAGGCAATAATAAAGTTATTATTTATTTCCTTATATCATGATAAATGTTTATTATTCATGCTAGAATTGTATTAACCGGAAACATAATACATGTGTGAATACATAGACAAACAGAGTGTCACTAGTATGCCTCTACTTGACTAGCTCGTTAATCAAAGATGGTTATGTTTCCTAACCATGGACAAAGAGTTGTTATTTGATTAACGAGATCACATCATTAGTTGAATGATCTGATTGACATGACCCATTCCATTAGCTTAGCACCCGATCGTTTAGTATGTTGCTATTGCTTTCTTCATGACTTATACATGTTCCTATGACTATGAGATTATGCAACTCCCGTTTACTGGAGGAACACTTTGTGTGCTACCAAACGTCACAAGGTAACTAGGTGATTATAAAGGAGCTCTACAGGTGTCTCCAAAGGTACATGTTGGGTTGGCGTATTTCGAGATTAGGATTTGTCACTCCAATTGTCGGAGAGGTATCTCTAGGCCCTCTCGGTAATGCACATCACATAAGCCTTGCAAGCATTGCAACTAATGAGTTAGTTGTGAGATGATGTATTACGGAACGAGTAAAGAGACTTGCCGATAACGAGATTGAACTAGGTATTGGATACCGACGATCGAATCTCGGGCAAGTAACATACCGATGACAAAGGGAACAACGTATGTTGTTATGCGGTCTGACCGATAAAGATCTTCGTAGAATATGTAGGAGCCAATATGGCATCCAGGTCCCGCTATTGGTTATTAACCAGAGACGTGTCTCGGTCATGTCTACATTGTTCTCGAACCGTAGGGTCCGCACGCTTAACGTTATGATGACAGTTATTATCAGTTTATGTATTTTGATGTATCGAAGGTTGTTCAGAGTCCCGGATGTGATCACGGACATGACGAGGAGTCTCAAAATGGTCGAGACATAAAGATCGATATATTGGAAGCCTATATTTGGACATCGGAATCATTCCGGGTGAAATCGGGATTTTACCGGAGTACCAGGGGGTTACCGGAACCCCCCCCGGGGGTTATTGGGCCTACATGGGCCATAAGGGAGAAGAGGAGGGCCGGCCAGGGCAGGCCGCGTGCCCCCTCCCCCCCTAGTCCGAATAGGACAAGGAAGGGGGGGACGGCGCCCCCCTTTCCTCTTCCCCTTCCCCCTTTCCTTCTCCAACAAGGCAAGAGGGGGGGAGTCCTACTCCCGGTGGGAGTAGGACTCCTCCAGGCGCACCCCAAGGGGGCCGGCCGCACCTCCCCCTCCCTCCTTTATATACGGGGGCAGGGGGGCACCCTAGAACACACAAGTTGATCTTCGTGATCGTTCCTTAGCCGTGTGTGGTGCCCCCCTCCACGATATTACACCTCGATCATATTGTAGCGGTGCTTAGGCGAAGCCCTGCGACGGTTGAACATCAAGATCGTCACCACGCCGTCGTGCTGACGGGACTCCTCCCCGAAGCTTTTCGGAGCCCGGGGAGCGTCATCGAGCTGAACGTGTGCCAAGAACTCGGAGGTGCCGGAGTAACGGTGCTTGGATCGGTTGGACCGGGAAGACGTACGACTACTTCCTCTATGTTGCGTCAACGCTTCTGCTTCGGTCTATGAGGGTACGTAGACAACACTCTCCCCTCTCGTTGCTATGCATCACCATGATCTTGCGTGTGCGTAGGAATTTTTTTGAAATTACTACGTTCCCCAACAGGTGGTGCGGTGGAGGGCGCTGGCATCTGGGCGGTGGCGGCGCCGGAGGATGCGACCAGCGGCGCGGACAGGGAGGGGAGCGGCGCGGACGGGGAGGGGAGCGGCGCGGACGGGGAGGGGAGTGGCGCGATGTAGATGGCCAGCGGTATGGTGGTGACGGTCGGCAGCGGAAGCGACGGGGTGGGCGGCGGCGAAGACATGATCGGAACTGAGCTACCTGATACCAAATTGTTATGGCGCTGCTAGAAGGAGGACACGAGAGGGCCGGCCGGGGGCCTTTTTGCCCACGGCCGGGCAAGAGGGAAGGGATTTCCTTCTTAATTCTTGCTTGATTAGATTGATACATCTCCTCTTTATATAGAGAGGTTTACTTGACTCCCAAACAAGGCTTACTTGACCCCTAAGCAAGCGACTCTTATCTCTAATTAACTCTAAGACTAATGGGCCCATTAGGCCCACTACGTACTCTAACAACATTTATGTTTTCCTTCGCTATAGTTTTTACTTTTTTACATATTTTTTCCCATTCAGTGTATGTTGATGTATTGGGGACGATAACTATTGCCATGATCTTGATTTAGAATCTAGATGAATGCTGGCAATAATCAAATCCACAAACACATAGTTATATCAAAATTCCATAGGTCCATTCCCTAGAAACAATTTCATAGGTGCAAACACGATGTCAAATCGACATCTTACAAATATGATAGTGAAGTGTACCATGTTCCAAGTAGAAGCATGTCAAAGCCAGAACTTTGGATGTTTGTCAGTTTTCCTTTTTCTGTGTGAAAAGGACATGGATATATTGTAAAATATCATCATAAGTACAAACACTCAATGCATAACAAAAATTACATTCAGGTCTCTAGACCATCGAATGACAACTATTGCCCTCGGAATGAACCATTGATTTGATGTTTTCGTTGCTCCCCTATCAGAGCAGGACTAACCTTTTAGATGACAGCCTACCCTATCAGAGCAGGACTAACCTTGTACTCCCTTCGTAAAGAAATATAAGAGTGTTTAGATCTCTAAAGTAGTGATCTAAATGCTCTTATATATTTTGTACAGAGGGAGTAGATGATAGCCGAGAAGTCTCTGTGAAAAACCAGCGCCTTGGAGTTGAATTCATTGCATTTAAACTCTTGAATCGGTCTAAAGCGTCTGACACCAAATCTTACCATTGCACATGACCCCCAACCTCACGGACCGAAGGAGATGATAGGAACCTACACTGGAGCTTCGTCGATTTCGTTCAAGCGGATGAACTCGGGGAGGATCGGAGCCTGAAACACAAACACAAAAAAGTCCACCATCTGTCCGTGCCGCTCCTACAAGGACCAAAAACCCTCAGGCGTCAAAGCGGCAGTCAGATGGGAGGCGAACCCACAGGCTAGCCAGCACGGGAATAGTTTGTCCTAGCTGGCTCTTACAAGAAGGAAACTGAGATATTTATATGTATGCCCTTTAGAGACGCTTTAAACTAGAAATTTCTATTTGTTACCTCACCATCCTGCGACATATTACAAAGTTTTAATTCGAACAATACCCAAATATGTTATTTCCTCTGGTCCATTTTACTTTTTTAGAAACAAAGAGTAACTGAGCAGC
>NC_041384.1:733032195-733054833 GCF_002162155.2 Triticum dicoccoides | reverse complement strand
TTCACCATTAACCAGCGAACGCATGCAATCTAGCACGTCAGCTATCCTAATAAAGTTGCCTAACCTTCTCGCAACCGCAGCAGCTTCATGTGCCAAAGCATTGCATCTCCTGCCCACATTGGCTATTTTGGACGACTCAAAACCAGTTAGAGCCTCTATAATATCCATCACTTGTCCAAACTGGGGTGATCTCCCTGGTGCATCAGGTTGGGGCTCCCTCCCAATCGCGAGGCAATCCAACTCCAGGATGATGGGTCCTCTAAACAGTTTCGACAGGGACTTCAGCCCCATCAGTGCGGCCTTTGCTTCTGCTTCCTCCATTGACCTGCTGTCAGACAGTTGTCTTCCCTCGGAGAAGAGCACTAATCCTCTCTGATTTCTAGCGACTGCGCCTGCCCAAGATTGGCGCGTCTCGGCAATAAATAATGCATCAGAGTTTATTTTAACCACTCCAATCTCCGGGCTTGACCACTTCATGGCCTTGGGAACCCTCATGTCGTCGACTTTCTCTCCGCCCATATTACTTTCCTAGTTTAGTACAAATATGGATCGAGGGAGTACATCTTTTTTGAACGCAAAAAATCAAAATAATTAGAATTGAACACGACTACAATAACTCATTGATTTAACTACTAGGATATATTTCCATATTACACCAACGGTTAACAATATGTGCGAACATTGATAACCCCATCAACTGGAGCTAACAAGACCCGAGTACTAGCAGTAGAATCACCTATTGCTCTTTTACCACTAGAATGACTGAAGGCTAACTAATCACAAATACCTACTGATATACCACTAGAGTGGCCTGACCTTTCAATGAGATAGATACCTTCGATTTTTGGAGGTGATCATTACGATCCAGGCTACTTTCCAAGAGGACTAATTAGCCAAGCAACCGTTGAACCAACCCCTGAGATGTTATCAGCCTTTTCCCAAAGCCATGATGGCCTAACTATTAGAGTATGTTCATGCAAGAGATGGAAGAACCCAGCAGAACAAGGTAACAAGCAATCTCAGAATTGCATACATATAGATGTAGGATTGTCTAGGGTTATAAGTAGAGCTTAATCTGCTGGTCTAGCCAGCTGAAAAGAAGATAAATGCACTAGTTTCACAAGCAACACTAAATTGAACTAAAAATAACTAAGTCTTACATATGGAGCCCCCTACTTTTATAGCCAAAATGTCCTATGCTACATTGTATGTAATTACACTGCAACTGACAACGACTAGTCCGCTACTTTCAAATGGATCCTATTTAATTAATCTGGCTCTAGCTTACTACTGTCGGCTACCTGTGAACAACCAGTAAGATTACAAAATATTAGTTCAAAATATATTCATGTCGTACACCTTTGTTTCTTATTAAAATCACACGATACACTCATCAGATGTAAACCTAAAAAATTTGGCTTTGCTTCACATGGTGGCGATGCTGCAGATAATGACGTAGTTTGATTTTTTTTGGCAGAAACAATGCTCTTATCGTCTATTGTCATTGCATCGGTAAAGATCGATCAAGACCGGTTTAGTAGATCAGTGGGCCCTAAACAAAGTGAGTTACAAATGAATATTTATTTATACTAATTTCTTTTACTTATTTTAAATTACAAATTATCTTTTTAAACTATTACCTTAACCAATATGTATTTCTATTTTACTTAAACACTATGTAATGCTAGTTAAATATTAAGGTATCATAATTTAACATGGGTTGTGACGAATTAAATTTCACTAAATTTGAGCACATTACAAGGAATTTGACAAAAAAATCATTTAAACCTTTTTGTTTCACAACGTTATTTTAGATGAGAAAAATATACGAAAACCTATCACATGTCTTCAAAGATTAATATGTGCTGTATGATGAATTGCAAATGTATGTTGGGTTTATGTCTATCTTAGTTTCCTTAAATATCATGGTTGAGAGCTACAAAGTTGACAGAGAGTCCTAAAATGCAAGCATGTCTATTTTATGTGCAAGTAAATAAAATGGTAAATTATATTCGTACACAATTGAAATTCCTAGAACATTAGAAATATCTGTGATCGGTTTATACTAGAACTATTGCATTGCTTGTTTAATGGTTCTTCTTCCATGGTCCTTGACCAAAAGAGAAGAGTGTGCCTTCAGGTCTGCACCATTAATTGTTGACTCTTGGGCTAGAAAACTTGATCACATTTTAATTTATTCTAATATGAAAAAATTAAATCATTATCTTATTCATCAACACATGAGTCCAAAATATGAGACATGTCTGGTACGTATATTGGGTCGAACCTAGGAAATACAATAAGGCTGGATTAAGAATAACAGTTCCACGGCTCCTGGTCTACCTCGTAGGCGATGTAGAGGAGGATGGGGAAGCATCTGGTCACCACTCTTCTCGAGTGGTGGATCTGATTTTGTCCTGGTGTTATACATGTGGTATTCGAAGGTGTCTTCTAGTGGAGTGGACAATGACATTTCGAGTCTTGGTCTTTTAGCTCCTTCACCGACCGTGACCTTATGTAGATTTGGCGTCGTCGAGGAGCTTGTGACGTTATGTCTCCCCAGACTTGTCTAGCCAGATCCGGGGAGGTCATCCAATATTATTCATAGCCTTCTTCTCCAGGATGATGATTTGTTTCCTAGATCATTGTCGTTGGCGTCTTCTGGCTTCGACTAATGACTTCTCGGCTGTCGCTTCAACAATGTTTCTTTGGTTCTATGGTGCTTCGGAGGTCTAAAGGTGGCATTGAGCTTCTCTCACGGGGTGCACCAGCGAGTGCAGGAGGAAGACGGTGTCGATTTTCCCAAGGACCGTTGTATAATTTCTAATTTCAACAAAGTGGGCCTTGTAAGTGTTGGTCGACTTTAATATATGACCTTTGAACTTTTCGCAAAAATAAAACTGGAAACTCACATTAGTGGGGCCCAATTTTTCTACATTGAAGGTATTCAAATATATTATAGTAGAGCCAACAAATATAGAAATGCCATGTATCATAAACCTAAACCCTAAACTACCGTCAAAGAAAGAAAACATAAACCCTAAACTCTAGCCCCCACTAGTGCAGAACCGGGCAATAGCACCGGTTCGTAAGGCCCTTTAGTGCCGGTTACATAACCGGCACTAAAGTGTGGTCACTAAAGGCCCCCCCCCCTTAGTACCGGTTCAGCACGAACCGGTGCTAAAGGGCAACCACGTGGCACGAGCCAGCTCCGGGGGCCGGGAGCCCTTTAGTACCGGTTGGTACTAAATGTTTTTGTTTTATTTTTTATTTTTCAATTAAATTTGTGTTATCAATTTAATTTAGGATTGTTTTACGTTATAATGAGTTGTAGTCATCATCATCATCATCATCATCATCATCATCGCATATTAATAAATAAATAAACTCTAGCTAGCTAAAAATTATCGTAGTCGTCTAATTATATATACCATACTATTTAATCATCATAGTCATTACCGCTAGCTATCTAATCATCACCAACACTGGCTAGCTTAAAGAGGAAACATTCACTTTGTAACAGAAGCAAAGATATCATCGAGTTCAACATAATCATCACCAACATCGAAGTTCAGGACACGGACATGAGACAAGTACTAATTAATTAATTAAGAGCATGAACTAGTAGCTAGCTACTCCTGCTGCTCCCTCTCAGGTAGAATAGCATAGAACATGTATAGCTTTCCTGATTCATCATACTGGAGCATGCAGATGAATCTGTCTCCTAATCTTGGGTTGCGCTTCTCCTTGCTGCCTCCTAGTACTTCTCTGCGATCATTAACATTTTTGCTCCAACCTTCCACTATCAAGCATTCTTCGCTTTCAGAAATCCTGAATGCACTCATATGCAATGTAGGATATCTTGGCCGTAAGCTAACCATTGACATGTGACCTTTAGTCTCGATCCACTGAGGCACAACTGTCACCGGAAGTCCCTGTTGAAGAATATCGTATAGTAATTAATATACTAAGCAATGAAAGTTTAGCTTCAAAAATAATGTATGCAAAAGATGCACTAATTAAGGACAAATAGTTAAAATCTTACCATCTTTCGATTATAGATGTGACCGTATTTCAATACGATCACCATTGGTCGCACGTTTTGAGTACTTACATTTCTAAGTTCAGGAAATTTTTTTGTCTTGACGTTATTAAGATCCTCAAGCCATGAAACATAATGACTTATCTCCTCGCAGTTTAGTTGAGCCCCGGGGCAGTAGTAGGTCCTGTCTACCAAGCGCCGGACATGTTTGCTTGAACCGAAATAAGCTGACAATACAAATTAGTTGTCAACTATTTTTGAATAAACTGTATCAAAGACATAAACATATGCATGCATGGTTGAGAAAAACTCACATAATGGTAGAACTGGAGGCGTTTGCACATCGACCCAGATGTCTATATTACCTTCAATATCATCTTCCGGACGAATATCAAAGGTGATAACCATATCAGGCTCAAATGCATAAGCCTTGCATAGTGCTTGCCAAGTTTTGCATTCAAAATGGGTGTATGTGTCTCCATTATATAATTTGACGTTGAAAGTATACCCATGCTCCATCTTCAAGTAAACTCTCTTTACCTCCATATCATCTATAGCACTAAAACCTATCTTATCCAAGACAAAAATTCTTGCATGGCAGGGGATGCGCTAGTAGAATAGTGAAAATTT
This sequence comes from Triticum dicoccoides, assembly GCF_002162155.2. Lineage (NCBI taxonomy): Eukaryota > Viridiplantae > Streptophyta > Magnoliopsida > Poales > Poaceae > Triticum > Triticum dicoccoides. Next base: position 733,050,161 of record NC_041384.1, on the reverse strand, counting down.
AAAATTATAAGTTGAAGCAAATGAAGCATAAGTTTTGCATTCAAATAATAATTGCCAAAGTGACTTACTGTATCAACTTCGAATGTCTCATCCAGCTTGATGCTGAAGCGCCTACCATCAACAAGGAAATTTTTGTCGCACAGGCCGCACTGGTCTTCACAGTGTTCGCACATAATGAAATCATTTTCGTCGTCAGATGACATTTCCTATGTTCATATAGGTGAAACATTAAACACCTATTACTATCTAACATTAATTAATATCTAGCCAGATATATATTCATCTAACATTTGACATTAATATATCTAACTAAACCCATATTAAAATTCTATCATATGAATGAAACATCGTTTGAAAAAGACGACTAAACAAGTTTTCTTAAAACTTATTTATTCTTAAATTTCCACCCTCAACGGAGGGGCTCTTGTACAAAATAGACTTACTAAGTAATAACCCCATAAAATCTATCTATATAAAGATAAAGAGGCAATCGTGTCAGGAAGCGGTTTTTTCTTAAATAAACACAAAAACGCATTAACAAATAATATTTTACTTAGATCATCAAATCTCAGATACCTAAATTTTCTTACTAAAAATAGACTAGTTATATTAATTATTGAACTAGTTCAAATCTCATATACCTAAATAAACTAGTTCGACAATTTTCTTACTAAAAACAAACTAGTTATATTAATTATTTAACTAGTTCAAATCTCTAGTTCGACAATTTTCTATCTAGCTAATTCATCTAACATTCGATCATCTAATTAACTTTTCTAAAAAACAGAAAAAAAGTAAAAAAAAATGTGTGTCTGTGTGTATGTGTATGTGTGCATGTATGTGTACGTATATATGTGTGTGTATATGCATGTGTGTGTGTCCCCGTACGCCGCCGCCCCGTACGTACGAGCGGGGGTGCCGGCGTACGGGGCGGGGGCGGCGTACGTACGGGGCAGCGGCGTACGTGTGCGACGACGACGGACGGCGGCGGGGAGAGCGAGAGACGTACCACGGCGGAACGACGACCGACAGCGGCGCGCGGCGTTCGGGGCGGCGGCGCGAGACGACGACGACGAGGGCGGCGGCAGGGACGACGACGACGACGACGGACAACGGGCGGCGGCAGCGACGACGGGCGACGGGCGCGCGCGAGAGGTTGTTGAGACGAAAGAAGTGGAGATCTAACTGAATTTTCGCAAGTGTTGTATATATAGGAGGGGCCTTTAGTACCGGTTGGAGCCACCAACCGGTACTAAAGGCCTAGTACTGGTTGGTGGCTCCAACTGGTACTAAAGGTGGTTCGCTGCCTGCACAAAATTTAGTGTCATTTAGCTCAAAACAAATCATTAAATGCATGAAAAATAGCAAATGAAGGCATAAACGGTTGAAAGTTGATGGCGTCGCTTTGAATGATGCATACTGAACGCAAAAAATATAAGAGCATTTAGATCATAATCTTATATTTCTTTTTTTGCATGGTAATACGTGTCATTTATATCATAAGGATCATAGTACAAGTCACGTACATACCGACCTGAAAAACTGAAAAGACAGCAGAACGCTAGCCTTTGCACACAGGAACACCAGCCAAGAAGTAAAATTACAAACAAGACTGAAGAATCCTCTAAGCTTGACACCAATAAAGGCGAAAGAGAAAATGACGGGTCACCTCCACACCCGAGCTCGACGCGGCTCCATCGCTGATATGTAGCTTTGCGGACCTCCAAGGTGGCTCGCCAATAAAGGCGAAACCATTGCCGTTGAACGAATCAGACCGGGGCAACACCCCGGACACGCCGTCGAACTCCAGATCTGGCACCCCCCAACTAAGAAGTTGGAGGAGGAAACCATACCTTCCTGCCACGAACCACGAACCCAGATCCACCATCTTCCAGATGTCGTCGATGCAGACCACAATCTGCATCCGCTCCTGGACTACCTCCCAAGCTCCACGCCGGCGCTGGAGCAAACGTCGTCGCAACAGTGGAGCCCGAGGACACAGGTCCACCACGAGGATGCCGCCGCTGCCGCACCATCCTCGCTTGAACAGTCTGGTTTTCAAATCCACCCCAAAAGCAGATCGCTTCATTGGGAAAGGATCTGAAGATTTATTAGTCGGCGCCGCCATCGCCACAGCTGAAGCCATGACGATGAACAACCCAAAATCCTAAGAAACTAATGCCTAAATCAATCCACACACGCGGATCCGGCGGCCCCCCTCACCACCGACGACCGAGGTCGTCAGCAGAGGGGAGCCGCCGGAGGACGGCGGCGAAGGAAGGTGGCCCTGGCGGCACAAGGCGAGATCGCCTTTCTTTCTTCTCCTCGAAGAAAGAAAACTACTCCTCCCTGCAATTTGCATGATCTTATATTTCTTTACAGTCTAAATTGTCAATATGATCTCTTATACATCAAAAATACATTGATCATCAATGATCTTTTTGTGTACAATTTGATTTATCAATATGAGTCCTCACCAGTTTAGGAACTGGTGAAGACTCATATTGCGGCCACAAATTCTACACATAGAGTTCAATGAAGACCAAGTGCTTGTGATAGTTTGAGAAGTAACATATTTAAGGTGGTAAAAGCCTTGTTAGGGGAGCGAGGTGGGACTAAAAACAGCTTACGTACCATAACCACATTAGTACCGGTTCGTGGTACGAACCGGCACTAAATGGTGATGGTGGGGCCATAGCCTGAACGCGGGCTGACACAGCCTCTTTAGTACCGGTTCGTGGCATGAACCGGTACTAAAGGTTCACCACGAACCGGTACTATTGATCGCCGTCACGAACCGGCACTAATGTACACATTAGTACCGGCTCTAATTCAAACCGGCATTAATGTGCTTCACGTTAGACCCTTTTTCTACTAGTGCCCCTTCACGTGGTCAATAAATAGAAGTGGTGGCCAATGTTTTATTTTATTCCATGGATTGAAGTTGTACACAGAAAATAACAATAAGTCTAACAATCCTCTATTAATAAATAGTTGTAACCTTCTACCTATTTTTTCTCTCAATGCTATGCCACATAAGTTATGATTGCCGAGTTTTTCTCTCCCATTAGCCTATCCAAACAGTCAGCCCACCTCGGCAATATGCATGTTAGTCATAAGTTTATTTTTCTAAATTAATTTATGTATGGTTCTAGGTGTATATGTGTTGGACATGTGGAGCAAATCTATGTAGTTCAGGTTTTACCTTTTTCGGTAAAAAAAAAGACAATCTGTTAACTTCAATCCAAAAGGTTTCTTCTTTAATACAAAATTTTGTCATATGCTGGTTATGTTCTATCGTTTTTCAAATATGAACTGAGAACACTCTTACATTTGCCATTATTTTTAGTTGAATATGTTTTAATAGAGTTTCCACAACAACACATAAAATATCACATGGTAGAGAAAGTAACACAATCTTGTGCCATTTTAATCAAATTTTAATAGCAGTACAACCAGATTACTGGGGTAAATAAAAAATGAGGGTAACTGAACCACAAGCCCATGGATGTTGAAGTAACCCTAAACAAAGAAATTATAATCAAGACCCTTGGGCTAAATAATCTTGACAGAACTACAACCGAACTCGCCATCATTGTGCAAAGACCTCTAAGCGAAAATAATCTTGACAAATTATAATCAAGAAACAAAAAAACTAAGACAAAAAAATAGACCACAAACAGAGTGAAAATCAGCTTAGATGTGACATAACTATGTCACATCTAGATAAGAGGTTCCGATAAGAGGAAACGAACAAATAAGTTAATTGGATCTCATGATTATTGTAGGCTTGGAGGTTAGTTAGCATGTCAGTTTTCTTCTTCTTATATATGTTGGGGAACGTAGTAATTTCAAAAAAATTCCTACGCACACGCAAGATCATGGTGATGCATAGCAACGAGAGGGGAGAGTGTTGTTCACGTACCCTCGTAGACCGAAAGCGGAAGCGTTAGCACAACGCGGTTGATGTAGTCGTACGTCTTCACGATCCGACCGATCAAGTACCGAACGCACGGCACCATCGAGTTCAGCACACGTTCAGCCCGATGACGTCCCTCGAACTCCGATCCCGCCGAGTGTTGAGGGAGAGTTTCGTCAGCACGACGGAGTGGTGACGATGTTGATGTTCTACCGACGCAGGGCTTCGCCTAAGCACCGCTACAGTATTATCGAGGTGGACTATGGTGGAGGGGGGCACCGCACACGGCTAAACGATCAACTTGATCAATTGTTGTGGCTCTAGAGGTGCCCCCTGCCCCCATATATAAAGGAGCAAGGGGGGGAGGCGGCCGGCCAAGGAGGGCGCGCCAAGGGGGGAGTCCTACTCCCACCGGGAGTAGGATTCCTCCTTTCCTTGTTGGAGTAGGAGAAGGGAAGGAAAAAGGAGAAGGAAGGAAGGGGGCGCCCCCCTCCCTCGTCCAATTCGGACCAGTCCATGGGGAGGGTGCGGCCACCCTTTGAGTCCTTTTTCTCCTTTCCCGTATGGCCCATTAAGGCCCAATATGAATTCCCGTAACTCTCCGGTACCCCCGAAAATACCCGAATCACTCGGAACCTTTCCGATGTCCGAATATAGTCGTCCAATATATCGATCTTTACGTCTCGACCATTTCGAGACTCCTCATCATGTCCCCGATCTCATCCGGGACTCCGAACTCCTTCGGTACATCAAAACTCATAATATAACTGTCATCAAAACTTTAAGCGTGCGGACCCTACGGGTTCGAGAACTATGTAGACACGACCGAGACACGTCTCCGGTCAATAACCAATAGCGGAATCTGGATGCTCATATTGGCTCCCAATATTCTACGAAGATCTTTATCGGTCAGACCGCATAACAACATACGTTGGTCCCTTTGTCATCGGTATGTTACTTGCCCGAGATTCGATCGTCGGTATCTCAATACCTAGTTCAATCTCGTTACCGGCAAGTCTCTTTACTCGTTCCGTAATACATCATCCCTCAACTAACTCATTAGTTACAATGCTTGCAAGGCTTATAGTGATGTGCATTACCGAGTGGGCCTAGAGATACCTCTCCGACAATCGGAGTGACAAATCCTAATCTCGAAATACGCCAACCCAACAAGTACCTTTGGAGACACCTGTAGAGCACCTTTATAATCACGCAGTTACGTTGTGACGTTTGGTAGCACACAAAGTGTTCCTCCGGTAAACGGGAGTTGCATAATCTCATAGTCATAGGAAAATGTATAAGTTATGAAGAAAGCAATAGCAACATACTAAACGATCGAGTGCTAAGCTAACGAAATGGGTCAAGTCAATCACATCATTCTCCTAATGATGTGATCCCGTTAATCAAATGACAACTCATGTCTATGGCTAGGAAACATAACCATCTCTGATCAACGAGCTAGTCAAGTAGAGGCATACTAGTGACATTCTGTTTGTCTATGTATTCACACATGTATCATGTTTCCGGTTAATACAATTCTAGCATGAATAATAAACATTTATCATGATATAAGGAAATAAATAATAACTTTATTATTGCCTCTAGGGCATATTTCCTTCAGTCTCCCACTTGCACTAGAGTCAATAATCTAGTTCACATCGCCATGTGATTTAATACCAATAGTTCACATCACCATGTGATTAACACCCTTAGTTCACATCGTCATGTGACCAACACCCAAAGGGTTTACTAGAGTCAATAATCTAGTTCACATCGCTATGTGATTAACACCCAAAGAGTACTAAGGTGTGATCATGTTTGCTTGTGAGAGAGGTTTAGTCTATGGGTCTGCCACATTCATATCCGTATGTATTTTGCAAATTTCTATGTCTACAATGCTCTGCACGGAGCTACTCTAGCTAATTTCTCCCACTTTCAATATGTATCTAGACCGAGACTTAGAGTCATCTAGATTAGTGTCAAAACTTGCATCGACGTAACCCTTTACGACGAACCTTTTGTCACTTCCATAATCGAGAAACATATCCTTATTCCACTAAGGATAATTTTGACCGTTGTCCAGTGATCTACTCCTAGATCACTATTGTACTCCCTTGCCAAACTCAGTGGTAGGGTATGCAATAGATCTGGTACACAGCATGGCATACTTTATAGAACCTATGGCTGAGGCATAGGGGATGACTTTCATTCTCTTTCTATCTTATGCCGTGGTCAGGCTTTGAGTCTTACTCAATTTCACACCTTGTAACACAGGAAAGAAATTCTTTCTTTGACTGTTCCATTTTGAACTACTTCAAAATCTTGTCAAGGTATGTACTCATTGAAAAAACTTATCAAGCGCCTTGATCTATCCCTACAGATCTTGATGCTCAATATGTAAGCAGCTTCACCGAGGTCTTTCTTCGAAAGACTCCTTTCAAATACTCCTTTATGCTTTGCAAAATAATTCTATATTATTTCCGATCAACAATATGTCATTCACATATACTTATCAAAAATGCTGTAGTGCTCCCACTCACTTTCTTGTAAATACAGGCTTCACCGCAAGTCTGTATAAAACTATATGCTTTGATCAACTCATCAAAGCGTATATTCCAACTCCAAGATACTTGCACCAGCCCATAGATGGATCGCTGGAGCTTGCATATTTTGTTAGCACCTTTAGGATTGACAAAACCTTCTGGTTGCATCATATACAACTCTTCTTTAATAAATCCATTAAGGAATGCAGTTTTGTTTATCTATTTGCTAGATTTCATAAAATGCGGCAATTGCTAACATGATTCAGACAGACTTAAGCTTAGATATGAGTGAGTAACTCTCATCATAGTCAACACCTTGAACTTGTCGAAAACCTTTTTGCGACAATTCTAGCTTTGTCGATAGTAACACTACTATCAGCGTCCGTCTTCCTCTTGAAGATCCATTTATTCTCAATTGCTTGCCGATCATCGGGAAAGTCAACCAAAGTCCACACTTTGTTCTCATACATGGATCCCATCTCAGATTTCATGGCCTCAAGCCATTTCGCGGAATCTGGGCTCACCATCGCTTCTTCATAGTTCGTAGGTTCGTCATGTTCTAGTAACATAAGTTCCAGAATAGGATTACCGTACCACTCTGGTGCGGATCTTACTCTGGTTGACCTACGAGGTTCAGTAACAACTTGATCTGAAGTTTCATGATCATCATCATCAACTTCCTCACTAATTGGTGTAGGTGTCGCAGAAACCGGTTTCTGCGATGAACTACTTTCCAATAGGGGAGCAGGTACAGTTACCTCATCAAGTTCTACTTTCCTCCCACTCACTTCTTTCGAGAGAAACTCCTTCTCCAGAAAGATTCTGAATTTAGCAACAAAAGTCTTGCATTCGGATCTGTGATAGAAGGCGTACCCAACAGTCTCCTTTGGGTATCCTATGAAGACACATTTCTCCGATTTGGGTTCGAGCTTATCAGGATGAAAGTTTTTCACATAAGCATCGTAGCCCCAAACTTTAAGAAACGACAACTTTGGTTTCTTGCCAAACCACAATTCATAAGGCGTCGTCTCAACGGATTTTGATGGTGCCCTATTTAACGTGAATGCAGCTGTCTCTAATGCATAACCCCAGAACGATAGTGGTAGATCGGTAAGAGACATCATAGATCGCACCATATCTAATAAAGTACGGTTACGACGTTCGGACACACCATTACATGTGATGTTCCAGGTGGCGTGAGTAGTGAAACTATTTCACGTTGTTTTAACTGAAGACCAAACTCGTAACTCAAATATTTGTCTCCGCGATTAGATCGTAGAAACCTTATTTTCTTGTCATGATGATTTTCCACTTCACTCTGAAATTCTTTAAACTTTTCAAATGTTTCAGACTTATGTTTCATCAAGTAGATATACACATATCTGCTCAAATCATCTGTGAAGGTCAGAAAATAACGATACCCGCCGCGAGCCTCAATGCTCATCGGACCACATACATCAGTATGTATGATTTCCAATAAGTCAGTTGCTTGCTCCATTGTTCCGGAAAACAGAGTTTTAGTCATCTTGCCCATAAGACATGGTTCGCAAGCATCAAGTGATTCATAATCAAGTGATTCCAAAATCCCATCAGCATGGAGTTTCTTCATGCGCTTTACACCAATATGACCTAAACGACAGTGCCACAAATAAGTTGCACTATCATTATTAACTTTGCATCTTTTGGCTTCAATATTATGAATATGTGTATCACTACGATCGAGAGCCAACAAATCATTTTCGTTGGTGTGTATGACCAAGAAGGTTTTATTCATATAAACAGAACAACAATTGTTCTCTAACTTAAATGAATAACTGTATTGCAATAAACATGATCAAATCATATTCATGTAAACAGAACAACAATTGTTCTCTAACTTAAATGAATAACTGTATTGCAATAAACATGATCAAATCATATTCATGCTCAACAATCATAAGGCATGGTTCCCTTATATTACATCAGGAAAAATTATCATTGTTTACTATAGCTTTGCAAGAATTTTTGTATCAATATATGGAATACATAATTCCTCCATTGTTGCCGCCACGCCCATTCATTGAATTCTCCCTAGGGCCTCCGAAACTCCAGGACCGACACTAGATGTATCTAGACACGTTTTAGTGTTAGATACATCCGTATCCAGACAAATCTAAGACGAATAATATGGATTGGAGGGAGTAGTTTTTTTGTTGATCCCAAAGGTCTCTACATGATGGATCTAGTGTTCTCGCAAAAAAAATGATGGACCTAGTGTACCAATTGAAATTTATTTATACAAACTTTAGACAAGCAACTGAAAGCCTGAATAATTGTTATGGGTGTGGCTAATTATTTCGTCATGTAGAAGGTAAATGTTTCAATGGAGGCAAATTCCTTTTTATGATTTATTAAGGTTGATAATAAGATCTATTTATCAAGGATTTATCTAGACCGAACTATACATCAGGACGTAGCCATCAGCCACGACAGGAGTCACATTTTTTCCATCAGCCCCCAGATGATGAAGGTAACTTATTAAATCTTTTTTAGGGGACCTAATTAAATCTTGACTAAGAGTAATCTTTAGAAAAACTCTTTATATATCTAAATAAAAAATGTAGGTGTGGCCGGGAAGAATACGGCCGGTCCAGTGCTTCGAGGGAGACGAGAAGTACACGATTTAGTTTGGAAAAAGCTAACGCCCACACGTGTGGGCGTTTGCACATCGCCCACACGCCTCCATCACCACTCATTTTGTCACGTATGAATAGATGACATCAGCAGGAATCTTTTTGGTTTTCGGCTTAAAAATGTTGTATCTCCTAAATAAAAAAGCAAACTAAAAATCCGTTTTCATCATTAAATCCGTCTCGACGAGATCTTCTAACTAGACCTCATGTTCATATGTTTCAAAGAATTTTTTTTGCCCAGAAGTTGCCATGATGTTTACACTGCAGTTGCCATAGGGCTTAAAGTAAAGTTGCCATGTGGCAATTTTAGTTTGTAGATCATGGCAATTTTAGTATTTTCATGATGGCAACTCCAGTACTTTGACCATGAAAATTATTTTTTGTATGAACCATGGCAATTTTAGTTTATGGTTCATGGCAAGTCTAGTTTCTTAATTCCCCGTTTTATAAATGTCAAAATTTACTTTTAAATGTAAAAGAAAATAGCTGAAACATATCATGGCAACTTCAGTGTAAACACCATGGCAATTCATATGCAATAGACATGTCAACTTTTAATCCAAAAAAAATTCATCAAAACATATCAACATGGGATCTAGTTTTGAAGATCTCGTCGCGAGAGATTTAATGGTGAAAACGGATCTTCAATCGTATTTTTCGTTTAAGAGATAAAACATTTTAAAAACTGAAAATCCAAAAAGATTCCTACATGCATGCATGTGATGACGTGGCAATCTGTTTGCATTAGAAACATGTGGTGCATCTCCCTTTCTGCCACATGTGTGGCAGTTATCGACGCCCTTTAGTTTTAGTACAGGACAGGAGGGAGGATTCCAGTCTGATACGGCCCGAGAAGTTCGATCCCTTAACCGGTGTATCGTTATCGTATCGCACCAGACTACCATAACAAGAGGATCGCTGTTCCAGAAAAAACAGAGGAGGAGAACCGACGAACTGACGACGATGGCGGCAGCGCTTCGGATTGCGGCGAAGAGGATCTGCGGTGGCGCCCTCGAGCGACCACCGCAGGGGCTTCTCTCGGCTACCAAGGAGCTGACGTTGAGGAGTAGCCATGGCAGGAGCTCGCTTGGCCGGTTCAGTTCCTCCGAATCGCCTAGCATGCTTGATAAGAACAACAAGGTATGCACAATCTTTACAGGTCGTGTGGAATCAGGAAAATCTGATCCAGATATTTTTTACGTTCTTTCTTTCTAAGTTAAGATCAACAATGTGCCGATGTTCCGACCTTGCAAATTCGCGAAAAAAATGTTCCGACCTTGCTAGCTAGAAAGATTACTTGCAGATTCTTCCTCCCGTTTTACCCTCGACTCTCTTTATAACCTGTTGCCTAACCAAAAGTACCCACATTAGAACAACTCTAACCGATCCTCTATCCAGCCGTAAGGGAGGATAAATTCGGGTATCCTCCTCTACGCCGCACTTACCCGATCCCCTAAACTGAATAGAGGAGGATAATCTATTCTCCCCCGTCGCAAACTCCCTCCAATCTCTAAATATCCTCACCGCGTGAAGCTGAGTAAAAGTGGCGCCACCTCTCTCCCGCCCTCACGCCGGCTCCATTCCCACCGCATCCGCCACAATGTGTCGCCGCCATCAATGACCGACCCTCCTGCCGGAATGAATAGCCCGGACCCTTTCGACACCCCGTCGTCCACCGTCACCCATTTGTCGCCGCCAGAAACGACACCCGTGTCGCTGCCCGCTCCAAAGAAAAGCTTGGAGATAAAAAAAAGTTCACCACGTTGAAGCTCCGGCTCCAACCGCTGCGAAGGCCGCCGGGATGGTGCTCGCCTCTCCGGCAATGACCCGGCAACCTCCCGCCGGAGCCAAACAAGCTAGTAAACCGAAGGCGGCGGCATCAGCCCTCGCCGAGGAGGCCGCGAAGAAGAAGAAGAAGAAGAAGAAAAATGCCACAATGTCGCCCCGTCCACGGCCGACGCCTCGTGCAACGTCTCCGGCGACACCTACAGGCATTGTTCCGGCGCATTTAGAGACGGTAGCCAGCAAGAAAGGCCGCGGCCGCCAAGTGTTCGATGGAATGCCAATAAGGTAAATAAAAACATCTTCAACATTTCAGTCGATGGTGATTGTTGGTAGATGATGGTGATGTAGTTTGGTTATTTTGTTGTCGTAGTGCAGAGATGAACATGGCCGAACTCTTAGCATCTTTGTAGTCCTCGGCAACGATGGGGCTTCATGAGCTGAACTATGACTAAATTTGGCATTATCTAGAGGTGGACGAAGAAGAGGAGGTGGCCAAAGAACATGCTATCATGTTCATGAATCCAACCACAATGGATGAAACTGCAAAAAGTATTGGGATCTCACTCATGGGGAGATATTGACCCAAGTGGAAGCCTCTTTTTAGAATGGTGGTGGTAGCCCAGGGGGGTGGTGGTGGTGGTGGTGATGATGGTGGTGGTGGTGATGGTACCGGACGTGAGGATGGTGTTGTTGGTGTTGGTGGTGGCGGGCGAGAGGATGGTGGTGGTGGTGGCGGTGGGGCCGAGAGGACTATGGTGCTAGTGGCATGATCCTCCTTTTGTGGTTAATAGAGGAGGAAAAATTTACTCCACTAACTTTACTCGGCCGGATCCTTCTTTAACTTTTAGGAAATCGGTTAGAGTTGCCCTTGTAGCGCTAACTGATTGTAAATTTTTAATACTAGTAGATTTTATCAAGATTCTTTGTGCTGTCACTGTGTGTAATTAACCCAAATCTTCTGTCAAATTTTTTTGTGTCACTGGCTCACTGCTTGTAATAAACACAAATCTTGTATCAAAATTTCGTTGTAACTAACGCAAAGCATCTAAACTTCCTTGCAGCATGGAGCCAAATCCGCCGCCAGCATTGCAGAATCCTCCACACAAGTGAAGGACCCTGCATCATCATCACCATGGTATACACTAATTTTAGCATTAATTTTCTCTCATCAACCTGTAAAAGAGAAAATGGTTTCTAACTCAGGTCGCTCTTCGTTTGCTTGCAGTCCACCTAAAGATGAGAAGCAGTTTCTGACCACTGTAATGAAATTAACACTCGGCGGCGTTGTATTTACGGTTGCAGGCCTGTATGTGGAGGCCAAGTATATAATCAATGGCCCTTTCCTTGGGAGGGAGCGGCCTGTGAAGAACACTGGTGAACGTTCAGATGCTATATGCTTTATGAAGTAAAATTAGCGTCATAGTAGTTTTGTATGGACGTACTGTGGATTTGTGGGATAATATAATAGTTGTGATGATGATTGTTTTGTAGTTTACTTTAATCATCAATGCTTTGCTACTGTATTTGCTATGTGTCCACGCTTATATAGTGACATACACTGTCTTGGAATTCCTCCGTTTTTCACTGACATAGAAGATGTGAAGTATACAAACGTAACCAGAGTCTTGAAATGAAAAAGAAATGCTAGTAAGGTACACTACATAAGGTGCCCACTCTCCAGTCTTATGTTAAATGTTAGACACCATCTGATATCCACTCGATCTGCTCCTCTGCGAAGGAAGTGACTCGGTGCCTGGAAGTCGCTGCTGCAAGAACAACAACAAGGCCAGCAACGCCACCCCGCACGGTATAACCATGTCCCAAGCGGCGCCGAACAGATCGTCGTGGGGGCTCGCGTACAATTTGGAAGAGCGCATGCTCGGCTTGTAGATCTGGGCCCTGACTACATCATACGCGTGAGGCATCAAGCGGAGCATGGTGCCCCCCATGTAAAACCACGGCGAGATCGCCCGAGCTCTGGACGCTCCCAAGGACGCGTTTAGGATGACCTGCGGGAGAAGGAAGCCATCCAGTATCAGCCCCGCGTACGACACAAGGTCCTCCCAGATCGTCACCCGCCATCCGGCCATGCCGATCGTGGAGGCGCGGGCGTTGATCACGTGGACGACCGCGGCCACGATTCCTCCGAGGGCGTACAACGGCAGGCATATCCATAACACGGTCCGCTCGGACATGGTGGATGTGCGTCGGCCGGACCACGCGAGCTGGAGAAGGCGCAGCTGCAACACGAAGGCGATCAGTGTAGGCGCCCTCATCATGACCTCGTTCATCTCGATCCTCCGGCTCGTGGGGTGCAGCTCATGGTACTGGCTTCTCCTGCTTGCGAACAGGGCCTCCGAGTTGAGCACGAGAGGGGCGAGGAACCCCATGGTGAGCACGGCGAGCATGGTCACCGATGTCGCCGGAGCCGCCTCCGGGTTCCTCTTGGTGTGAAGGATCTGCAGGATGGTGAAGACACACGAGAGCGTCGTCGAGGCCACAAGCATGACGCTTTCCATGTCCATCCTCGATATGGCGTTGGCCACTTGCGCGGAGTACATCCCGTGCATGGTGAAGTTGATCTTCGCAAAGAAGAGGCGATCGGTCTTGTCTCTGAGGCTGCTGATCGCCCCACTTCCGTGCTCCGGCACCTTGGAACCAAGGGAAGCGAACTGCACCGTTACCAGTGTCTGACAATCCGTCGAGCCGGTGCGCTCTTGGCAGCCGACCATGCACAGGATGCCCCTCTTCCGGTCATAAATGCCCTCTGCCAAGATCTTTCTTTTCTCAACGCTATAGTTTGAGTAGTGGGCCGCATTGCTAGGACGCACCCTGATCTTGTCACCTGGAGCGGAGTAGCGTATGACATAGCTGACATTCAGCAGGTCCTCCTTCATGTCGTCAACCACCGCACGCCGGGCCGCGGCGGTGGTGGGCGTGCTCCCGAAGACCACCCAACGCCGGGAGGAGGCATCGTCGTCGGCCAGAATATTGTCGGCGACCATCCGTAACCCAATTGTGACTGGGTAGGCCTGCCCCCTGATGTCTAGCGCCTGGAAACTAAACTCAGCGTCACCGTTACTAGAGTTGAAATCTGGGAAAGAGTCTGACCCTATCATCTTCTTCCCATTGCTGATCTTCTGGTGATGTTTCCTGGCCTCCTCCAGCATCGTGTCGTTGTAGCTGTACTTCACGTCGGAGATGTTGGCGTTGCTTCTTTGGTCGTCGATGATCGACATCGGTTCAGTGTCGGCTTGACTAGAGTTCCAGAGCATCCCGGCCACCGCTCTCTTTTCCCGCATCGTCCACACTGCTGGGAGCCAGAAGCTCATCCCGATCCCGCAGTCGACCACCGGAGCAGACGCCGGCGCCGGTAGCGTAACCCGGCACGCTCTGAGGCAGAGCATGCGCCGGGACTCGTCCCAGTGCCCGTCGGCCACCAAGGCCTCGTCGCCGACCAAGAAGCGGCGTCGACGGTAGCCCCTCTCGGTCGGCCTGGTGTCATTGAAGAGCACCGCGTATGCGTGCAAGGCGGCGCCGTCCGCGCTGCACTGCATCTGGTTGACGCGCATCCGCGGAAGCACGGTGCGGCCATGCTCCAACCTGTAGGAGATCATGAGCTGTTCTTTCAGGTGGGCGCACACGGAGTTGACACCGCCGAGCGCCCGGAGCGAGCCACTGGCCGGCAGCATCGATGGCCCGGGGCTGCAGGCCGCACGCCCGGAGTCGTCGTACTTGTAGTGGTCGCCCCCGGCGTACGCGAGGAGGCTGATGGTCCCGAGGTCGGAGGAGCCCTCCATGCTGCCGGACACGAAAGGATCGGCGAGGCTGGGAGGGCTGGGGACATGGAGGCGGAGGACGGCGTCATGGTACTGCTTGACAGAACCGTCGACGGCGTGCTCGGTGCCGGTCCCGACCATGCAGAGCTCGCGCGAGGCCGAGGAGTGGTAACCGTCGAGGACGAAGGCGATGGACGCGGCCTCGCTGTAATACTGGTGGCTTCCACGGCGCCAGCTGCGGGGACCAAAGATGGTCAAGGTACCGGTGAGGTGAACGAGAGCCGGGTCGTCCGTGCGGGACGCGCCGTGTGGAAGGAAGTGGAACGGGCGGGCTTTGTAGGGGTCGTCGACGGGGGAAAACAGGCCGTCGGCGCCCCCGGAGAACTGGCCGCCGGAGATTTGGAAGGAGCGGATGAGTGCAACGGCGTCGTCGCCGTCGGTGTGGCGGTCCTGAGCCGGTGCCAGGGAGGGGCAGGCAGTGGAGTAAGAGGAAGCCGTGACGGCGGCGGAGAGGGTGGCCGTGGACGCAAGAAGAATGAAGCACAAGCAGAGGTGGTGCCTGTACATGGTGCGATCCCTCACTGGTGGCGCCATTTTCGGTTGGTTGAGCTGCTTAGCCGGCCATGTGTTTGCACTACTATACTTGGTAGAAGAAGACTATAGGGGTGGAGCAGCTGGTTAGCCGGCCCTCTGTTATAGTGTATACGTAGCCGGCCATTTTGTTTGGACACTTCAGTGCCGGCCGGCTGCGACGTGGTCATGTGGAATGGCTTGACTTAACACATACGGTATTGCAAAATCTCAGTCGATCGAGATTTAGATGATATATTTATAGGATCTTACATGAAGATCCGTGCAAAAAAATTATTTTTTTTTACATGTTATGTCATTTGAGTTGGACTTGGTTAACTAAATCTTAGTCAAGTGAGACCTCGCCCACACGCTAACACATAATCATATGCAAGTTAATTAACGGAGTAACCAAGGACGCTTCACACACGTATACTAGCATTTACTTCAGAAAATAGCTCATCATGTGCGTAACCATTTTTATCAACTACTAACCAAGCATTAATTAACGGTGAACTGTATAAAACATTTGGTAATAATACATTGTATTCTTCAATTTTCATTTTGTAGATAATTTCAAATAAATGTGCAAACAGAAAAGGTTTAACATTCCTCCCATGTAATCAATTCAGTCTTCTTACCACACTCCTTAGTCCATGCATAATATGATCATTATTACTACCAAACTAGTTAAATGTTTGTGCGTTGCCACGGGCAAATATAATATCTGTACAAAGAGAAGTGTATCATGTGACCATGAGAATCGTAGACTATTCACATGAGATGACATCTGCATCTCCTGATGTCTCCCTCTCTCCGTCGTCTCCTTCCTCCCATGATCCTTTCATCTCTGTGTTTTCATCCCCCACCTCCACATTCCATGATAGTATTGAGTATTATTTAGAGGAAAACAAACATTTGGGTTCATCCAATTTATGTTAGGGAACAAATTTCATCAATGCAACATCTAAAATAAAAGATGAAACATGTGTTTCTTATGAAATTGCCACTTCCCAAAAACGTTTCTTGACCAATAAGGCCCATTTTAGATCCCCAAACAACGACAATGATGTGATATGTGATTCTTTTAGTTTGATTTATGCAAGCTTTAATTTCTTATACATAGAGAACTAATTAATACACAAAAAATAGTGCCTAAATTATTGAAACCGTATGAGAGATAACTATGAGGTGAGTATAAGCCATCTGAAAAATCGATTCCCTACAGTGCCCGCCGGCGGCAACGTGGTCATGTGAGAATGCATTGAATAAAAAATGGGAGGTAATATCGAAGAAATATTGTGTCCAGTGGGGAGTAGCATACTAGTCAATGGGTCCCACACACTTGTCTTGTCCTGTTTTTGCAAAGTATAAACGTGAACGCTGAGTGAACCCTTTCGTTTTCATTACAGGTTTCTAACACAATCATATGCAAGTTAGTTGACGGAGTTACCAAGAGCATTTAGTTCAGAAATAGGTCATCCAGTATGTAACCATTTTTATCAATGAGTAACCAAGCATTTTAACGGTATACTATATAAAACATTAGTAATGATATATTCTCTCATTTTCCTTTTGTAGATGCCTACCTAATAAACTGATAATGGCACACAAGTGAGCATACAGAAAAGGTTTATCATTCATCTCATGTGATCAAACTCGGTCTCCTTTCTAGTTTTTATCAAAAAACACACCACTTTAGTCCATGCATAAATATGTTGATGGTTACTACCAAATTTACGAAATTCTTGACAATGTGGTAGCTAGGAAACAATTACTAAAACAAAAAAATTAGTTCCCAAGATCATGTTGGTGGAACCCCTGAATTACCTTTTCGTTTCAACCCCCAAAAACAGAGAAAAATACAAAGATCAACTTAGACATGCTGTAACCCAAAGCATTGTCGAATTTTTAGAAACACCAAATTCAGTGCAGCCATCATAATTATCACTTGCGGCTGGACAATTCTTGACAATGTGTATCTCACATTATTTTTCTCCTCTCTCGAGCATGCATCATTTGATCTGCATCTTCTAGACCTGACATCAAGACCAACCCATCTTGTGGTTCACCCTTGGTCTCAAGGCCATACAAATCAGTATTCAGTTTGTAACTATATTTGATCTACATTATTTTGGATGTGCATCACATCAGTGCCATATACTTATCCGGCGAGAGTTTCTGAAAAATTATTCCTACACTTGTGAAGGAGTGTATAATTGTACCTACTAGGACAAAGCATGCAATGGTTATAAGATTGTGATGGCATTTGTGGGTGAGAGAACAAAAAGAGCAAAAATAAGAGGACCGAGTAACTACAAGACGCCTAAAAAGTAAAACTGGGTCAGTCGATTTTCCAGGATCAATTTGAGCCGCTGGATAAAGAAAGAATGGTCCAGCTCACATCTTCTTCCTCCAACCGTTCTTCCTCCCACCGCCTGCTACCACCGGCCGGACGCTCAGCCCCGCCCCCCAACAACCGCCACCCACCGCCATGCTTCCGACACCCCCGACAATCCCTCCAACCTCGGTGATGAAGAGTTTTCTTCCGTGAACCTGCATCACCCCCCACACACACGCCACTAATATAGATAATGGGGTCGCCTTCCACCCTAAGATAGATGCCTGGGTTGCCTACCACCCTAAAATAGACCCAGAGGGCTTCTTTGGCGAGCTCCTTCCTTCCCTCGGATAGCTC
>NC_041384.1:733023096-733031457 GCF_002162155.2 Triticum dicoccoides | reverse complement strand
GCGCGTGCGTTGTTCCTTCCTTCACGGGAAAATCAATTGGCCCAAATTCTAAATTCAGGCGACTTACATATAGCTATTGTGAAAATTAAGAACAAAGGAATGTATCTTTGGCTCCACCCTCACAAGTTGTACACCACTTACGATTCCATGTGGACTTACACTAGCATGGCCATGGAATCCATGCCCTCACACTCTTGCTGCAATGTTAAGTCCATTTCGCACACACCGCCCGCGCCCCCTTACACTACTATCTCAAAGCTCCAAGGAACGCGATATGTGACCTAGCCACACCGCCCGCGCCCCCTTCATGTCCTCAGCATTAACCGCTCCATCGGTATTGATCGTGACCCAGCCCACTTCTGGTGGCCGCCAACACTGCCCAGCCGACTGAATCTTTCGTTTTGGTGGTATCTCCAAAATTGCCAATGTCTCGTGAACCAACTTCAGCGCTTTTACAGGGTCATAGCCATCACGGTCATGCATCCAACAATTGCGTGACGACCATATACTATGCATAATTGTGATGATCTTGCTTCTATCCCCCTCTGTGAAGAGCTGGTCAAGCAAAATATCACGAGCCCAAGTGTTTGGATGCAGCCGTGGTAGATGCAGATCAAATCTGTCTCGGGCTGCCAACCAAAACTTCTTTGCATGAGTTCAATGTACTAATGCATGTAGCATGTCCTCGTTCATGGCCTTGCATACTTCGCACGTAGCAAGTGGTTTGATATGGCGGTAATGCAAGTTAACTGAGTCTAGGAGTATTCCACAGAGTACTCGCCACCAGAAGACTTGAACCTTGGGTATGACATTGACTTTCCACAGGGCTGTCCACAACTGTTTATTTGCCGATGAAGCTTCAGTAATCGTCCCTTCCTCTAAAGAGCTGAGCTCGTTGCGAGTCACAAGAGTACGATATGCTGATTTTACAGAGTAGATGCCAGATTTCTCCAAGGCCCAAGCCAAAGTATCTTCGCCGCCTGTCGGGTTTAGTGGTATATTCAGGATAGCCTCCACGTCCGGTTGAATGAAATTTTGACGAGTCAGTTGCCCATTCCAGTTACCAGTGTAATCATTTATGAGCTCTGAGTTAGTAGGAAGTGGTGTAGTTCCAATGCGCCCCTTGGGCTTTAGCGTCGGAGTGTTGGGTATCCAACTGTCCATCCAGGTAGCTATGGATTGTCCGTCACCCACTCAGCGAATAAGACCAACATTTAGGGCATCCTGCCCCACAATGATAGTCTTCCAGGTCGCTGAAGATCGAGCCGGGGCTGTGGCATTGAGGAAATCTGTGTGAGGGATATATTTCCTCTTCAACACCCGAGCACATAAGGAGTCCGGTTTGGTAAGAAGGCGCCAGCCATGTTTTCCGAGCATCGCAAGATTGAATCAGTGTAGATCTCAGAAGCCCATGCCACCCTTTACCTTTGGTTTTGCAAGATTTTCCCACGAGAGCCAGTGAAGAGAGTGTTTATAGATTGACCTCCCCCACTAGTACTTCGCCATGGGTGATGTAATACTCTTGCAAACCTTCTTTGTCAGGAGAAAACAACTCATAGTAAATGTAGGGATGGCCTGGATTACCGTTTTAGCAAAACTTCTCTTGCTGCACACGCCATATTTCTCTCTGACCATCCTTGCATTTTACCACGACACCTTTCCACTAAGTGTTCAAATGTCCCGCTAGTTATTCTACCAATAGTTGTCGGTAGCCGCAAATAGCGTTCTGGAAACACTTCCACATTGATCCCGAGAGACAACTTAAGCAGCTATCGTAGGGGCTGTGTTGTGTTGCCACTGAAGTAGATGGAACTCTTCTGCCGGTTCACTGCCAGCCCTGAGCAGTCAGCATAAATCCGGAGAACCTCGTCGAGCCTCTCTGTACATTGGGTGTTGACACTGAGAAAGATCAAACTACCGTCAGCGAATAACAAATGATTGACCCAGGTGCATGAGAACTCACTCCGATGCCTCTGTCGATGTATGCGCCACCAAAATTATTTACTAGTGATGTGAGGCCCTGTGCGCATAGCAAAAATAGATACGGCGACATGGGGCACCCCTGCCGAAGCCCCCTGAACGGACTGAAAAAATGTAGCAGCTCTCCGTTCATCCTGATTGTGAACCATACCGAAGTCACACACTTCATGATCAGGCGAACAAAATTTTATCCGAAGCCCAACCTTGTTAACATGGCTTCGAGATAGTGCCATTCCACTCTATCGTAGACTTTGAGCATATCTAAATTGATTGCACAGCAAGCATTCTTGCCCTTCTTCCGTCGTTTTATAGCGTGTACTCTCATATGCGACAAGTACATTGTCCATTATTAGTCATCCCGGAACAAAAGCACTCTGCTCCTCTCCTATAAATTCATCCAAAATCCCCTGAACTCTGTTAGCAATTGCTTTGACAGCAATCTTATAAAGGACAAGGCATAGAGCAATAGGGCGGAATTGAGAAATCTTCTACGGGTGCCATACCTTTGGGATTAGTGTGATCGATGTGTCGTTTAGTCCCAATGGCAACTCACACCCATTCAATAAGTCCAGGACAGCCGATGTGATGTCATCTCCAATAACATCCGAGTGCCGTCGGTAAAAACCCGTCGTGAACCCATCCACTCCCGGGGCCTTCGATGGTGCCATATCGAAAAGTGCCCTCTTCACCTCGTCTGCATCGTACGGTTTGTTAACAAAACCATTCATTTGCTCGGTGACAGTGGGTTGGACACAGTTTAACAGCTCTTCCATTGGCTTGTAGCCTTGCGTGTTGTACAAGTCATGATAGAAGTCCGTAATTTCCTTCTTCACCTCCTCTCGATCCTGTAAGATCTGTCCTTGTGCATTCTCCGAAGACGTGATACAATTGATTCTTTTGTGGTGAGCAGCCTGAGCCTGAAAGTACCCAGTGTTGAGGTCACCCTCTCGTAGCCAGAGCACCCGCGATCTCTAATTAAGCCATATTTCCTCCTGCCTCAAGGCCTCTCGCAGTTGCGATGCAACCGTTAATTCCTCCTGTGATGGTCCTCTACTCATCGAGGCACCCCTCAAATGTTCCAAACGCTTCTGGAGTTTGCGCACTTTCTTCGAAAGGTTTCCGAACTCGCGGTCACCCCAAGCGCCCAAATCCTTTTGGACAATTGTTAGTGCGTCAACTATGCCTTGCAGTCCTCCTCGGCCCGCGCCTGCATGCCACAAATCACGTACAAGCTGATCGTATTGACCGTGAGACTGCCACACATTCTCATATCTGAAAGTTCGTCGAGCTCGTGGCCACATATTGTCTGCATTAGATCTGAATTCTGCTTTGAAAAAATAGTGATTCGACTCAATGCTGCTTACATGTTTTACCACCGTAAACTGAAAAAGATTCAGAAAACGTTCATTGGCAAGGGCACGATCAAGGCACGCCTTCATGTTTGCTGCACCTGCCTGCCTATTATCGCATGTGTAGGGAATTCCTCTCCATCCGAGATCCTGGAGAGAACAATCTGACAGCACATCCCGAAATGCCCTCATCTAGTATTGCGGTCGTGGGTTGACACTAAAATGCTCATCTGCCTGCAAAGTTTCATTGAAGTCTTCCATGCAGATCCATGCATCATGTGGAATAGCAGACAAAATACGAAGGAAGCGCCATCTGTGATGTCGGTTCTCCACCCTGGGCTCTCCGTAGAAACTAGTAAAACTCCAAGTTTTATTATTCTGCTTAACAGAAACATCAATATGTGAACGGCTATAGTTCTCCAATTTGACATCCACATCTTTTGACTAGAAGAGGCCAATACCACCGCTAAGGCTATCGCTATCGATGGCAAAGCAACCCGAAAAACCCAATGAAAATTTCATATCCTCCACTCTCTTGCCGTTTATTTTTGTTTCCATGATGAACAAAAGGGCGGGACTTTACTACTTCACAATCTTGCGAAGCTCGCGAACTGTCTGAGGGTTCCCAAGCCCTCGACAGTTCCAGCTAATGGTGCTCATTGCGACTAGCAGCGCTGACTAGCAGACGCTGCCGAAGTTTTAGAAGCTGGGGGGTCGGTTTCTTCTTCTTAGGATTCTTTTCAACAAAGACATCCCCTGGATTTTCCATATCTGCTGCAATAGATAGGTCTCGCCCCCCCCCCCCCTCAGAAGTCATAGCCACCTCTCCCTTCTCTATGATAGCGAGTGGAGCTGGCACCACTTGCCGGTATACCAATGTTTGCGGCCCTCCTTTTCTCTTATTCGGAATGGGATTCTTGACAGGATACGTCAACTCAACACGCTTGTGCTGTTTGGAACTAGATGATCTAGATTCCTTTGTACTATTCTGTGTATTTTGTTTCTCCTTCATCGAGTTCTCCCCAGAGAAGTTCTTCTTTCGTTCCTTGGGCGCTCGAAGACTCGCTTTGAAAGGAAGCTCACCGTTTGCATCCCGTGTCCCTGGTGTAGGGCAGAACAGATCAGAATGACCTAGGCGACCACACAAGAAACAGAAGTGCGGGATCTGTTCATATTCAATATCATAGCAGTGCACTTTGTCCATCTTGGTCGATTCAATGACTATTCATCTACGTAGAGGTTTGAGCATGTCGATGGTTACTCGTTCCCTCAGAAAGCCTCCCACGGGATCAATTTGGACGACAGAAGCGTGCTTATCGATTTGTTGCGCTATCACCAAACCCCTCTTGTCATTCCTCAAATTGTAGGGTAGATTGACTACCATAACCCAAACTGGTAGCTTGTAAACATTAGTTCAGAAGGTTGCATGTGGGCTTCGAACACCTCTAAAATCACTGCGTTCTTGCTAATATGCCAAGGTGCTCCTTCCCAGACGCCATCAAGATCGCGCTTGGACTCGAATTCTGCTGCAAAAGTATTTCCCCCCAAGGGCCGAAAATATAGACCTCTAGGGTTTCCCCAGGCTAGGTAGAGAGCATTGCTGATTGTCTGAATATGGAGCAGATTGCGGTGTAGAACCTTCCCCACTAGCAGCCACTTCGTCGGAGCACCATCGTTTGCGTCGTCGATCACCAGGGGTGTCGCCTCCTCTTCGGTGATGTCTAGCATGCCTAGCGCTTCCTCCATCTGCGCTCACGCGGAGCGGGGATAGAGGTTGTTGCTGTGCTTCCAGCCCTTGCTGGCGGACGGTGTTGCCATCGACCCCGCGTGTGTCGAAGCACCCCGCAAATGAGATCCGCGGGCGCCTTCCCGTCCACCTAACCCTAATCGCCGCCAGGGGGTTTTAGGGTTTCAGGGAAAAACTTGGCGATACCTAACAAGGCCCATTTTAGATCCCCAAACAAGTAGTTTCTTGACCAACAAGGCCCATTTTAGATCCCCAAACAAATGCAATGATGTCATATGTGATTCTCTTAGTTTGATTTATGCAAAGTTTAATTTGTTATATATAGAGAACTAATTAATAAATATAAATTAGTGCCTAAGTTATTGAAACCGTATGAGAGGTCACTATGAGGTGAGTACAAGCCATATGAAAAATCTATTCCCTGCAATGGCGGCCGGGGGCGACGTGGTCATGTGAGCATGTATCCAATAAAAAATGGGAGGTAATATCGAAGAAAAATTGTGTCCAGTGGGGAGTAGCATAATAGTCAATGGGTCCCACACACTTGTCTTGTCCTGTTTTTTCAAAGTATAAACGTGAACGCTGAGTGAACCCTTTCGTTATCATTACATTTTTCTAACACATAATTATAAATTAATTAACAGAGTAACTAAGGACGCTTCACACACGTATAGTAGCATTTAGTTCAGAAATAGGTCATTTAGTACGTGACCATTTTTATAAACAAGTAACCAAGCATTATAATGGTAAACTGCATAAAACATTAGTAATGATATATTCTCTCATTTTTCTTTTGTAGATGCCTACCTAATAAACTGATAATGTCACATAAGTGAGCAAACAGAAAAGGTTTATCATTCATCTCATCTGATCAAACATCGGTCTCCTTTCTAGTTTTTTATCAAAAAACACACCACTTTAGTCCATGCATAAATATGCTGATTGTTACTACCAAATGTACGAAATTCTTGACAATGTGGTAGGTAGGAAACAATTGCTAAAACAAAAAAATTAGTTCGCAAGATCATGTTGGTGGAACACCTGAATTACTGTTTCGTTTCAACCCCAAAACCATAGAAAAATGTGAAGATCAACTTAGACATAATGTAACCCAAAGCATTATCGAATTTTTAGAAACACCAAATTCAGTTTAGCCATCATGACTATCACTTGCGGTTGGACGATTCTTGACAATGCGTATGTCACATTATTTTTCTCCCCTCTCGAGCATGCATCATTTGATCTGCATCTTCTTGACCTGACATCAAGACCAATTCATATCGTGGTTCACCCTTGGTCTCAAGGCCACACAAATCAGTATTCACTTTGTAATTATATTTGATCGATACGTCTCCAACGTATCTATAATTTTTGATTGTTCCATGCTATTATATTATCTGTTTTGGATGTTAATGGGCGTTATTTTACTCTTTTATATTATTTTTGGGACTAACCTATTAACCGGAGGCCCAGCCCAAATTGCTGTTTTTTCCTATTTCAGTGTTTCGCAGAAAAGGAATATCAAACGGAATGAAACCTTCGGGAGCATGATTTTTGGAACAAACGTGATACAGGGGACTTGGAGTGGACGTCAAGAAACAATCGAGGAGGCCACGAGGCAGGGGGGCGCGCCTACCCCCCTAGGCGCACCCTCCATCCTCGTGGGGCCCTCGTTGCTCCACCGACCTACTTCTTCCTCCTATATATATTCATATACCTTGAATACATCTTGGAGCACCAAAAACCCTATTTCCACCGCCGCAACCTTCTGTACCCAAGAGATCCCATCTTGGGGCCTTTTCCGGAGCTCCGCCGGAGGGGGCATTGATCACGGAGGGCCTCTACATCAACTCCATGGCCCCTCCGATGATGTGTGAGTAGTTTACCTCAGACCTTCGGGTCCATAGTTATTAGCTAGATGGCTTCTTCTCTCTCTTTGGATCTCAATACAAAGTTCTCCTCGATTCTCTTGGAGATATATTCGATGTGATCTTCTTTTGCGGTGTGTTTGTCAAGATCCAATGAATTGTGGGTTTATGATCAAGATTATCTATGAACAATTTTTGAATCTTCTCTGAATTCTTTTATGTATGATTGGTTATCTTTGCAAGTATCTTCGAATTATCAGTTTGGTTTGGCCTACTAGATTGATCTTTCTTGGAATGAGAGAAGTGCTTAGCTTTGGGTTCATTCTTGCGGTGCTCGATCCCAGTGACAGAAAGGGAAACGACACGTGTTGTATTTTTGCCATCAAGGATAAAAAGATGCGGTTTACATCATATTGCATGAGTTTATCCCTCTACATCATGTCATCTAGCTTAAGGCGTTACCCCATTCTTCTGAACTTAATACTCTAGATGCATGCTGGATAGCGGTCGATGTGTGGAGTAATAGTAGTAGATGCAGGCAGGAGTCGATCTACTTGTCACAGATGAGATGCCTATATACATGATCATACCTAGATATTCATAATTGTTCGCTTTTCTATCAATTGCTCGACAGTAATTTGTTCACCCACCGTAATACTTATGATATCTTGAGAGAAGCCACTAGTGAAACCTATGGCCCCCGGGTCTATTCTCCATCATACAATTCTCTAATCTATTTCATTTTGCAATCTTTACTTTCAATCTATATCATAAAAATACCAAAAATATTTATCTTATTATTATTATCTCTATCAGATCTCACTCTTGCAAGTGGCCGTGAAGGGATTGATAACCCCTTTATCGCATTGGTTGCGAGGTTCTTATTTGTTTGTGTAGGTACGAGGTGACTCGCGCGTGGTCTCCTACTGGATTGATACCTTGGTTCCCAAAAACTGAGGGAAATACTTACGCTGTTTTGCTGCATCACCATTTCCTCTTTAAGGGAAAACCAACACATGCTCAAGAGGTAGCATTGATCTACATTATTTTAGATGTGCATCACATCAGTGCCATATACTTATCCGGCGAGAGTTTCTGAAAAATTATTCCTACACTTGTGAAGGAGTGTAGAATTGTACCTACTAGGTCAAAGCATGCAATGGTTATAAGATTGTGATGGTATTTGTGGGTGAAAGAACAAAAAGAGAAAAACTAAGAGGACTGGCTAACCGCAAGTCGCCTGAAAAGTAAAATCAGGTCAGTCGATTTTCCAGGGTCAATTTGAGCCACTGGATATAGAATAAATGGTTCTGCTCACGTCTTCATCCTCCAACCATTCTTCCTCCCACCACCTGCTACCACCGGCCGGCTGCTCGCCCCCCCCCCCCAACCGCCACCCACTGTCGTGCTTCTGGCA
>NC_041384.1:733003907-733022615 GCF_002162155.2 Triticum dicoccoides | reverse complement strand
CACCCCCGACAATCCCTCTAACCTCGGTGATGAAGAGTTTTCTTCAACGAACTTGCAGCACCCCCACACCACTAAGATAGATAATGGGGTCGCCTTCCACCCTAAGATAGATGCCTGGGTTGCATACCACCCTAAAATAGACCCAGGGGCTTCATTGGCGAGCTCCTTCCTTCCCTCGAACGAGCTCCTTACTCCCCCCTCCACCCGGTTGTTCCTTACTTCATGGGAACGCTCGAGATGTGTAATGCAATCCATGCCATCACGATCCTTTTTAGACTTTCGGCCCATTTCCTCACACTCCTAATTAAACTTATGATCTATTCTCTCATACTCCTAATTCAATTTTGTCCATGACTACACACTTTTCCTTGATAGATGTCCATGTCCACCCGGTGGATCAACACCTTATGCTTCATATCATCACGTTCTTGCTTAACTTTATTGTTCATCTCCTCATGCTCCTGTTGCACCTTCTAGTCCATGCCCCATGATGCACATACTTGTTCACATCCGCATGGTTTTGATGCACCTTCTAATCCATGGTCGTTGTAGAAAACCACAAATAACTAGTTTTAGATTTGGGCGTTTGGGACAAAGACCTATTTCAATGTTATACTAACCTAGTTGTTGTTGTGGGAGCTAAGAACGATAAAAAATCATTTAACCTAATATTTTTCCATTCTATTTTTAAACGGGTGTTTCACAAGCTGCTTCTTAATTTATTTAT
This sequence comes from Triticum dicoccoides, assembly GCF_002162155.2. Lineage (NCBI taxonomy): Eukaryota > Viridiplantae > Streptophyta > Magnoliopsida > Poales > Poaceae > Triticum > Triticum dicoccoides. The sequence goes on along the minus strand of NC_041384.1, from coordinate 733,021,888 downwards.
TGTGTTAAATGGTTTCTGATATTGTTCTTTAACTCCCACAACAACTAGGTTAGTAAACTCATATATTTAAGTTGGCCTTTGTACCAAAACTAGCACCAATTTGTGTTTTGCTGCATGGACCTTGGATCCAAAGGAGCATTGCGACCATCCAAAGATGGAAAAGTATGCACATATGGCACTCGAGTACATGTAAGATAATTAGCATCAGGAGCATGTGGACATGGGCTGGATGGTTAAACAAAATGTGATGACATGGAGCGTAAGGTGCTGGTTCACCAGGTGGACATGGAAATTAAGCTCAAGCGCATGAAACCATGGACTAAAAGTTGAAGCAAGTGTTATAACATGTATCAATAGTTGAAGCAAGAAAACGAGGACATGGAATGAAGGTTCAAGGAAGATCATGAGGATATGGATCACATTATACATCTTGAGCATATTCAGATGGAATGTAAGAATGTCAAGATCAGCCCGGTGGGTAAGGCTAAGAAAATGGTCATAACGAGTGTTGTAGGGTGGAACCCTAAGTGGGGACTTTCACGAATTGGAGGGGGGTCCCCCAAGAACAAGAAGAACACAAGAGGGAAAACAAGAGGAACACTCAATTGACTAGATCCAATCACACATCTGCTAGATCCAAGAACACACAAGAGTTCACAATGATCCAAGAACAACAAAGGAAAGATACAAGATACTAGTTCATCCCAATCCTATGAGGAGAGAGGTCTTGATGATCCTATGATGGGGATCCTTCCCACATGTGGGGTCTTGATATCCACAAGTGGATCTTCTTCCTTAGGAGGTCGTGATCTCCTAGAGGAGTGGGTACAAGGAGCAAAGCTCACATAATCATCTCATATACTTTGCTATCCCTAAAAAATGGTCTAGGTACAGAATATATAGGTGGCTGGAGGTGAGGGACGAGGTGGATGAAGAGGAGGCCCAAACAGCAATCACAGCCGTCCATCCTGTAGGGCCCGTGCGCACGGGGTAAGTTGGGCCCGTGCGCACGGGGGTCCCGTGGGCACGGTACAAGCCCGTGTGCACAGGGTGCTCTAGTGCCAGCTCCCTGTGTAGTCCGTGCACACGGGGTCGCCTGGGAGGTGCAGAGTTGGTCTTGTTGCACTCCTTCTTCCTCCTTGTGGCCTTGGGGTCCTTCTCCTTGGCCTCCGGGATGCTCCCCAACTGCTTGGTGGCGGACGTCCTCGTACCTAGTGATGCACAATGATCCATGGTGAGGTAGCGACCATGCCCAATAGACATTCATGTAAATCTTGAAGAGGAGCGGGTTCACCTTAAGTCCGGTAGGTCCACTTGGAGCTTGATGTGCTATGAAGGTGTACATGGTGATGTCCGTAGGATGCTCCGCATCATCCCCTCCCCCTTGGGAAAGATCCGACCTCGGATCGAAATCCAAATCACCATGGGAAAGAGATGATGGCGTCGTGTAGAATGGACGGTCACCAAGCATTCGTCATCTTGTAGTTCCAAATGTGCACTCTCCAATGTCGCACCATCTTGTGATTCCTTCAGAAGGAGCACGAACAACAAACACTTGGAAAAACAAATGTGGTTAGCATTGGTGCAAAACCAAGCATTCAAGTGGTGATTCACCGAACAAGTGTCGTCATCATGCATAGCATATGGTGTAACAAAGGATTGTGACATGGCATGAAAGCACATAAATTGAGCGAAATCAAGGACATCATGGAAACAAGCATGTAGATGTGAGGTAGCGATGCAAATATGTGTGTCAAGAGAATAAGCATCTACCTCAAACTCATAGAAAGCATGCATAAGGCGCTCAACAAATGGTCTATGGTATGCATATGAAGCATTCACAACACCAAATATAATGAGATGTCTCAACACATGGGGCAAGTGCAAGACAATCCAAGCATAATGTGCGCGGGGTGTAGTGAATATAGAGTGGCACTCAACACAATAGAAAGAGCAATTGTTCATCATGTGCGAGGCAATCATAGTGATCAAGTAGTGCAAGCTAGTAGTGCGAAGATGCAACATACTAGAAGGAATCATGGCAAGCATGTCATGTGAACAAATAGTGGGCATGAATAATTCACATGACATTTCACAACCATGAAAGGAAGATATGAGGAGGGTATCATCATTGTATTGGCAAGAAGTCCTAGGTAAATAGCAATGGAACATCATGACTCTCCCAACACAAGAATCAACAATAGCATGAGGCACATAATAAACATGGCAATAGCAACGAGGATCAATCATGGGTAGATGCAAGCAAGGGTCACGATTGCATGGCAAAATCATGTAAAGAGGAATAGCATGCAAAGTGAACAAGATACAATGGTCATAAAGTAACAAGTGATATATAGCCCATAGTCTTGTGAGAGCCAAGTAGAAGAGATGCGCGTAGTCGTTGCGCGAAGAGAATGGTAGGAAGGACAATCCACGGGATCCCAAATCATCGTTGCTCTCAAGAGCTCGTTTCGTCAACTCTTGGGATTGAGAGGTTGACGAGTATACATGAGTACCTACACACAACAAAAACAAAGGGAAAATTGTGTGTGTGTGGTAGATGTACACATCATCCATCATGATGCGCACGTGCTTGTGTTGGTTAGCACAAAATATCCAATGCTCAAATAAATGAGTTGCATGATATAGAAACATGGCATCCATCATGAGAGGTTTGTTGTTATGTATAGCATAATGGAGACTCAAAGGATTTAATGAATCATTCGCAATATCTAGAGCATTGTGAGGAATGGTATGCATGTGGTGCACACAAGGGATGTAATCATGTGAAACACAATAATTTTCATGACATATCATATGAGATGAATTGCACAAATTTTGCAAAGGAATCATAGCAATATCATCGCAAGAGAAACAAAAGCCAATGACCATCATCTCGTCATCTATGCCATATGTGCAAATAGGATTTATTTTAATGGGGCAAGCATAGTTACTATGTTGAGATTGAAATGATGCAATATGGGATATCTCACTCATAGCATATGACAAGTTCAAAGGATTGTCAAACATGATGTGACCAAAAGAATTTTCACATGGTATCCTATGGAGCATAGCATCACAAGTAGGCAATTCAACATGCTCATCATCATATTCATCATGAATGGGTGGCATATCGAAACTAGACATAGTATGTGATGAATCCATAGGGTGATCATCATCATGCAAGCAATCATTTGCAAGATAGTCCACTAGTGGGACAAGAGAAGCACCATTACCTATGTTACCTTTGGAGCTCCGCTCATGTGGTGTAGGTGAGGTGTCGAAGACCGAGTCGTGGTCATCTTCATCATGATGGAAGCATGTGGGGGGTGCATCGTATTCCACCATGGCCATCATCTTGTCCATAGGAAGGAAAAAGTCGTCGAGGATCGGCGCATCATCATAAATGGGAACTAGCACCAAATGAGAAGACACAATAGAGGTAGACGTCAAGTCGTTAGAGTTGAAAGTGGCCTCACATGACCTATCAACTATCTCACTCTCTCTATGTGGTGGTTCACTCACTCCCTCAAGGTAGGTGCACTCAAACTCACATATGGTGGAGTCACTCATCTCACTCAAGTGGTGGGGGTTGTGGCTCTCCTCACATGGGAGTTGTGAAAACTCATCATATATGGGTCTAGTGGTGAAGTCACTCTCACTCTCTATATGGTGGCACAAGTCACTGAAGTCATCATATGTCGCCGTGGTTGAAGGGAAAATCCCATGCTCAACCATCTCCCTTGAGGGGCTTCCGAAGATGGAAGTGTCGCCCTCGCTCGTAGGTGATCGCCTTGGACTTGATGATGTCGAAGTAGGCGTACTCGTGGGAAGTAGGCGAAGATGCCGTACGTCCAAAGGCGAAGATGCCTTGATGTCACTTGGCGAAGATGCCAAAGTTGTTGTCGAAGCCGCAACCTTGGGGTCGATGGTGCTGTTCTGTAGAGCTCGTGCGCACGGGGGTGCAGGAGGCCGTGGGCACGGGTCCCGTGTGCATGGGGGTCCAAGGCCCGTGTGCACGGGGGTGGCAGAGAAGCCAACTCTCGTCCCGAAGGTTGCTCTTCATGGTCTTGGCGGTCGCCTCGAAGATGATGATGGTGCCGCGTGGTACTTGCATCGCGTGGCCGTAACGAAGACTTGCGAATTGAGCGTCTCCGCCGTGAAGATGACGAAGAGGAAGAATATTTGTAGTTGGCCCACACGTGTCGGATGTCATCCAATTGTGTGTCCAACTTGGTGTCGATGTAGTCCATTGTCCATGCTTCACATTGATGAATGTCGACGGTGAGTCGCTCAATGCTTCGCATTGCTCGTTGTAGTCCGAAGATGGGCGTTTTGGTGATGTAGTTGTTCGCGCCGTCATTGTCGTGGAAGACCGGAGATGAAATGCCTTGTCTATCCATCACAATACTCGAGCAAATGTGAGTGGAAGAAAGGAAAGAACTAGACCAATGTACCTTATCCAATGTTGAAGATGGATCAATGACCACTCAATAATGTAACAAGGAAATAGCACAATTGGTACCGGATATTGTCAATTCTCACACCTACACAAGTAAGGCTTATGGTGGAGCTCCGTGAGGATAGTGACACAAAAATTTGATGCAAAAATGTTAGCAAGAGTCAATAATGTTGGAAAAGATTCACAAATTTGCAAGTGAAACAAGTAGACCAATAGCAATATGTGGCACATGGAAACACACACACGGATAGATAAATGGGGTCGTGCAACCAAGGAATGAGCAAAAAATGTGAAATCCATGGAAAACGCTCGTGTTGCACAACTCAAGAGAGACGCTAGCACGATTGCTCAATAGGCGGATACGACACTTGTGCACAACCTATCAGAAGAAAAATTTATGAGCTTTCTATCCTAAGTATGCTATGTGTATGATGTTCCGGTGTTTCGCATACGATGATCCAAGATGATCAATATGGTAGTATGGTATGCAATGTGGCGATGCTATGGCTCTTGCTTACAAGCTTCTTTGCTCTCTTTTCTTTTGCTTAAAAGCTTATTCTCTCTTCTTCTTGCTTTTTGATATGGCCACTATGCGAAATGCACAAACCAAGATAGCTATTTTGTATATGCGGGAACAATCTTGTGACACAAGAGATGATATGATGCCAAGATGATACCAATATGATATGGTATGTATGCAATGGAAGGTATGGATCACTAATATGCACAAGTAACGTTGCCTACAATACTCAAATGGCTAGTCTCGATAGGCAAGTGACGCAAAATGGGCTAAGGGGTTAACAATGTAATGGCAGGAATGTACAATGATGGGATACCACGATACCAAGATGATATAGAGGTTATCGTTCTTGCTTACAGTTAGGTTGTCAAAATGGTGAAGTGGTCGATGTCGATGATGACCTCATGGCGAAGATGAGTGGCCGTGGTCTTGGTGTAGATACCAAGATGATGTAGACCCGTCCCTAAGTAGCCGAAGCACCTTAGGAAACGGTAAAAACCGCAAACTCAAAATCTCATACGAAAAATGTCAAATGGTGGAATCGCATATGGCAATGCGGAAGTGGTAGTGGTGGTTGACGAAGAAGCAACCGTCCCTAAGTAGCTAAAACACCTTAGGAGACTCAAGTCACCACTCAAACAACCACAAAAGCTATATAGAGCAAAAAGGGTTAGGTTGCGGAAGGCTATGGTGGTTTTGCGGATGATATGGTGGAGGGCCTAGGCAAAGATGCCAAAATGTTAAAAAATTTATGGAGTCAAATGGTGATGGGACCTATCTAGGTGGATGGGGGATTTCAATAGCTACTCAACGAGCTAAAGAATGTGAAAATCGGACTCCGGATGTGGAAGTTATGGCCGAAACTGTGAAGTGCGCGCGACTGCTGTAGGGGGGTCGTGCGCACGGGATCTAGGGCTCGTGGGCACGGGGTCCCGTGCGCATGGTACACACACCGAGGGCACGGGGTCACCTGGGACACGCGGGTTTGGCGGAGTTCTTCGCCATCTAGGCTCCAAATGGATGGATCTCGTTGCTGTCGTTTGGCTAGGTGGTATGGGCGTGGTATGGGAGGGTGGGGGTGGGCGGAAACCAATTGGCCGAAGCGCACTAGAAGGTCCGTGCGCACGGGGTCTGTCTGGCTCGTGTGCACGGGGTGTTCTGTGAGCGGACGAACTGCTCCGGATCCGTGGGTAATTTCGAATCTGAGGTCAAAATCGAAGGATGGAAGGTAGGGGAAGCTGGAGGAAATCTAGATCCACTTGAAGCCAAGCAAATCCATGGATAAAATCCAACAAAACCTCATCAAACCAACAAATCTAAAAAAAATTGGGGCTATTTTTGGTGGGGAATTTTCGAAAGTGGGACAAAATCAACAAAACTAGGCTAGCAAACAAAGAGGGGGGCTCCAATTTCATGATCAACCTGGCTTTGATACCAAGATGTTGTAGGGTGGAACCCTAAGTGGGGATCTTTCATGAATTGGAGGGCGGATCCCCCAAGAACAAGAAGAACACAAGAGGGAAAACAAGAGGAACACTCAATTGACAAGATCCAATCACACATATGCTAGATCCAAGAACACACAAGAGTTCACTATGATCCAAGAACAGCAAAGGAAAGATACAAGATACTAGTTAATCCCACTCCTATGAGGAGAGAGGTCTTGATGATCCTATGATGGGGATCCTTCCCACATGTGGGGTCTTGATATCCACAAGTGGATCTTCTCCCTTAGGAGGCCATGATCTCCTAGAGGAGTGGGTACAAGGAGCAAAGCTCACATAATCATCTCATATACTTTGCTATCCCTAACAAATGGTCTAGGTACGAAATATATAGGTGGCTGGAGGTGAGGGACGAGGTGGATGAAGAGGAGGCCCAAACAGCAATCACAGTCGTCCATCCTGTAGGGCCCGTGCGCACGGGGTAAGTTGGGCCCGTGCGCACGGGGGTCCCGTGGGCACGGTACAAGCCCGTGCACACGGGGTGCTCTAGCGCCAGCTCCCTGTGTAGTCCGTGCGCACGGGGTCTTCGAGGCCCGTGGGCACGGGGTCGCCTGGGAGGTGCAGAGTTGGTCTTGTTGCACTCCTTCTTCCTCCTTGTGGCCTTGGGGTCCTTCTCCTTGGCCTCTGGGATGCTCCCCAACTGCTTGGTGGCGGTCGTCCTCGTACCTAGTGATGCACAATGATCCATGGTGAGGTAGCGACCAAGTCCAATAGATATTCATGTAAATCTTGAAGAGGAGCGGGTTCACCTTAAGTCCGGCAGGTCCACTTGGAGCTTGATGTGCTATGAAGGTGTACATGGTGATGTCCGTAGGATGCTCCGCATCAATGGGGATGTGGGAAGATCATATCCGTAGTTGTGAAACTACTGATCTACCATCTAGTAAATACAAAAATATATTACTAATGTTCCCACCATTTTGGTACAGACCCGCCTATTTATTTTTTTAATGATACTTCCTATTTTTCTACCACCTGTATTACTTTTGGTGGGTGCCTATATTTATTCTACCACCATGAAACTCATATTATTATAATACTCTTTATTCCTAAATTTAATACTTTTTAAATAACTTCACCATATTACTTGTCAGCAAAATTGAAAACGGTCTGTTCCTAAAAGTACCACTTGTGTTTTCCAACCGATGTAACCAAGCTCAACTAATAACCTATTGTTGCACAAATCTCCACTATCTTAAAAGAACCTAAGGTTCCCTTTCCTTCCAAGAGGACCACGTCCACATCCCACCTTCCGTAAGAAATTCACCACCGTAAACAAATAAATAGTAGTAGTTAATCTCTTATATTTGGTAACCCAATAAAGTAGATCAATCACGGGCACATGACTATTTAGCCATGTTACAACGCACAGGCACATACTATTTGTTCTCGTGGCAACGCGCGGGCATGTACCTAGTCACTGTAAAAGAAAGGAATGATGGTACGTCTCCAGCTTACCCACACAATGGTATGTCGTTTTCATGGTACGTTCTCCCAACCTCGCCATCCTAGCACTAAAGTTCGGGTTACTTTTCAATTTTTCCCAAGCTAGACCTAATGGTGTTCTTGTCCCTTGCAACTTTAGTTTCGAGAGATCTTAACCCACGCTTTACTTTTCACTTTGATCACCCCCCCCCCCCTTGAGATTGATGGGTGGGGCCGGGTCCACTAGCCATTGACACAATCCTGGGGCAAATCATCAAACCCCTGATAAAGTGTGGCAAATCATCTAATCCCCCTTGTTGTTTCCTCTGTTTTCTTAGCGTTGCCACAAGATATGGTAGCCTCTTTGTGATGGCAAAGAATTTGTTCCAGGTCTCATATGGCAAGAAATAGAAAGAAAAAATTATTTTAATCACTTTAATTTCAATCCAACATGAGTCTTTCCACGTATTAGGGCATGTACAATGGTTGATGAGCCAGTCTTATCTTAAGCCCATCACGTAATCTAGTGAAGACAAAAAAAGATGCACAATGGGTGATGTCTTAGCCCTATCTCTAACAACAAGATATCCCTAAATATATGGTGAGGCAATTATTGCTAAGAGATCATCTATTAATGTGGAGAAGGCAAGCCTTTTCTTATAGTTTCTCTCTCATCCACCCCATCTTTTATCCTATGTGTCACTCCTAATATGGCACCATTGTACATGCCCTAATAGTACCATGTGCAATAGTTGTCACTCTTGTGTTTTCCTATTGGAGCTGTGTCGAATATTATGTACAAGGTAGGTTACATTGGACCGTGAGTTGTATGTTGTGTAAATAGGATATGGAGTCATATGCCCTATAGGACACTTGTATCCTAGGCCTCTTATATAATATGGGGTTAACACATGATGTAACCAATGCCAGCATAGTAATGCAGGCATAGGGAGCCGGCGACGTGTGCTGGCGCAAGGTGGCCGGTGTGTGGTATTGTGACGGTGTCACGGGGAGGAGCGCCCGTAGTCATGCCCTAGGGATATAGCGATGTTCGGTGAACCTTGCTAATAAACCTCGGTATCATGCCTAGTCTGATTGTTTGCTCCTTAGTAGATCAACTGCGCCTTAGATTATCTAACATTTCCCATGTTCCCATGTTTACATGATCCCTTGCACTGATGTGGTGGACGAGGGGGCTAACAACAAAAGTTGTAGTATGTCGTATTTGTTTCTTGATAATTTCGTTGGCGCAAAAACGGGTTGTTATTAAAATTTTCCTGTATAACACTCATTTAGGCAGTAAACTTGTGTGATGGGTTACCAGGTGCATCGGCCAAGAATTATGGTGTTGATTTCTTTAATACGAACTTGTAAAATTGATTTTGAAGACTTGTAAAAATGAATGTTACATAGATATTTGACCTTTTTATTTTCAGTTAACCATCTTGGGTGATTCAAGTAATGCGCTTATATATGTTTTTATTGGAAAATGCAACTACAATTAATGTGCCAGTGTATCTGAGATTGCAACGGGAGGATAAAGTGAAGCAGTGACAACGATAGTGGATGCGAGAAGCTGGCGGAGAGAAATGGAGATGAAAGGAAATTTATTGTACATTTACATAATAGAGGATTAGGAATAGAACCCTCGGGCAAGGAATGATCACAGTAGATCGGATGAGTGTCATAGAGGCATGAACAGGAGTAACACATGTTAGCATAAAAAAATCCTATGTGTCACCTCAAATGTAATATGGGTTCGTATATTGCTGCAAGTGAACAGTGAATATTAATAATTTAATGAAATATTTTCTAGTTTTGTTGGTGTTAGCCACCCACGGTGCTAAGAAGTAAACTCCAACTCGGAGGGGCAAAGCTTTAGTGTTTTTCGCAATGCGATGAAAATAATCCTTTAACCAATGTCTTTATATATTTTGTTGCTCCATATATAGCAACCGCATGGGCATTAGCTAGTAAATATAGATAACTAGCTGAGTCAACAAGATGGATGCTACTAACTTATCACCACGAAAGGACTGGACAATTTGTTTCGCTACTACCAAATATTCATGTCTTTCATTGTTTATGAAATTTAACATTGGTGTTGCATATCTCAAAATATTTGTGTAAATTCTTATCATTTCCATTGAAATACCGCACATTTCTAACATATCAAGCATATCTTTGCTTCCAGGGATGCAGTAACCTATCAGCGGAGATAACGAGCACACAACCGGTGAGGGTTGTTTGTGTATTACCTGTATTCTTTAAAAAGGTACAATCTCTTATTGAAGTGCCAATGGCCAGACCTCCAACAACACATAAGGTACACTATCTTTGCTTTCAAGCAAAACCAGTACATGTTATTCCATCAACCGCAACTGCACCCTTTGTTTCCCTGAAGGAGAACCCCTCCTGTTTTATGTTAAACTAGCAAGGTGACCCGTGCATTTGCGCGGCTAGATTTATTATGTTTCAGTGTATTTGGATTAATTTCTCACTTGGCTGTTTGCTCATAGTCAGGCGCGCTTCTTAATTGGCAGTACATGGCCATCTAAATGTCTATTGACAACATCATAAGTCTGGAATTTGGTAGAAATCTTTCTTTTCCTAAGTTGCTCATGACCATTTTGGTCTGTGGCAACGCAAGTCGAGTGCTATTGCGGTAGAAAACACCATGCGGGACCATAGACCAATCGTAATAAGTTTGAGCTAACCCTATTTTTACTTTAATTGACATCTATTGCTTAATTCAACACTAAGTGTCAGTACTACAAAATCATTGTACTCCTTTCGTATGTTTCATCGTTCGTGCATGTTATGCAGTGGAATTCATATTTCTATCACTCTTACGGTGCTGATATAATGCATGCAATGCATTGGACATTTATATTCTTCCAAAGTTACCATTTTTCCTCTCCGGGCTTCTGGCTATCATGAAATACACCAGCGACTGACAATTTTGTGAAGTACATACATACACAGAATATTTTCTTATATTTTATGGTGAAACATATCTCAACTCATCTTTGTCCCAGTCAAATGGTAAACAGTTTTTTTAAATTTAGTCATTCATAGAATTACTGAAGTAAATACAGAAACAATTTCTTTATTATTTTAATGATGAAACATGTGTATATTTTCCTACCGAATACTAATTTTTTAGTCACTAGTACTAATTAATTAATTGTATCCAGTAGATACCAATTTGCTAAGAAGCGAATGAGTCAGCCAAATTATTAAGCAAAATGACAACAGAGTGATGTCATTATTCCTAGTTTAGGATGCCTATACTACGAACGAAACTGATGTGTGGACGATGGAGTCTGGACGATAGTTGCACGACTGCTAATCAAGCCGTCTGCTGCATTTTCATGATTTGCATGGACGCACTGATATGCTCTGTCGGGCACAGATCGTTCGCTGTGCGTCGTGTGTATAGCAGTGTTGTACCCAAACCGTCCGCACGTCCTTGTCATGCATGCACGCAACAAGAAAGTGAAAGTGTGAAACATCACATGCATTATTGGCGGGCTTGTGACGAAACACTCTACTACTGTTTCAAAATTTCCGCCAAACACTCTACTATGTCGCCGTGTATGCATGCATACAGATACAGACATACAGTAATATATACGGCATACACGGTGTTTATTGTTATTTGTTAAAGCAGTAATGGAGTACTGTATATGTTGTGAACAAGCTATAGGAGTAGGTAATAGACCAGTATGTGTGTCGATTGTATGGTACATTCATTTCTGACGAGTAATTTGGAACGAAGGAAGTAGGTCTTGTCTCTCGTGGGAATAACTAACACTTACGTGCATGCAAGCATTGACCATTTCCGACTCTCCATGCATGCGTCATACTCCCCAAAAGGCATGGGATTCGCACACCTCACGTGCGCCACATAGCAACCTTCCATCCGAAAAAGGCATTTGACCGATTAACCTTCTATCCGAAAATACCATTTGGATACCGGACTCTAGATAACACTTTTTCCATCATAAAATAGTTATTTTTTTCGAGGGATAAAAAAGTTATTGTTACATGTATATAAAGAAGTCTATATACAAAATTTTATCAAAAATATTGTTTTCATATCTGGTGCGTACAAAAAAGGACAGATCCATATTAAAAACTGGCTACCTTCTTGTTGTATTTGGGCCGGAATTCTATCTTTTTTGTGTGGCCTCCAAATCATCGTACTAATTAATAAAACTTTAAAAATATGTACTGATATTGTATATGTAATTGGTGAAAAGTTTGGATTTTTTTCAAACTTTGAAATAACCTTTTCTTTTGCACGACTTTCAAATTCTGGGATCGTTGTAGCCTAGCCTCCAAAAGAAGGCACTCCCTTCGACCGCTTTCTCATTAAAAAATAAACCTACTTATCCTTTGCTGCTCATGTTGGTGTCATGCATGAGGTAATTAAGTTCATTGGATGCTTTGCACGCGGCCTCTTCATTGATGTTAATTGATATGGTACAACTTGGAGTTATTCATAAATTAAAAACTATCCTGTTCGTGGAATGTGTGGAAGTCTATAACCAGTACATCTTTGAAGAAAAAAATATTTAATGGTGTAGCTCCTTTTTCTTTGCCATGAAAAAGCACTAAGAACATATGGGGGATGACCTTGCATGCATGTGTATTGTGTGGCCTGTTTAATTGCTGCCCTGGACATCATGCTTGGCCAATTCGAGTTGAGTATGTCATATCAGACCACTGCTACTATGTTTCCTTTTTATTCTGGCAATCCTAGGATGCACTCAAGCGCCCACTCTCGGTCACATGGACTAAGCTAATGATGCTCTCCGGTTTCCTTTTTTTTTTACTGATAACGTTCTCAGGTTTTCAGGCCAGGCTATCGCCAGATTATCCAGGGCACAAACAAAACAAAGTGGATGCACATATTAGGGAAGTGCCTGGTCAGGCATGTTTGCTCCAGGGAAGCAACCAAACAAGTTCATTCTATTTGAACTCAGCAAAGTTTGCACAAAGCATGACTTTTTTGATAAAGAAAAAGTGTTTTGTAACCAGAAATCCAATTCGGCTCCCGGGTGCACGTGCTCCTGCGCGCGGAAATAAAATTTGAAATGTCAGAAAAATCCCAACAATATTCCTATATGTTCATAGTCACATCCGAATACTATCTGAAAACATTTAGGCAAAAAGGTTAAGCATTTCAGCCTGTACAAAAAAAACAAATTAAACACCAAATGTTACCACCAAATGTCACCCCAAATTTGCTTTTTTTTCACCGACGAAACATTGCTGCTCCGTTTCGCACGAAAATTCAAGCATGCTTGTGACACTAACACAAACATCTACAACAAAAGATTTTTTTTAAAACATTTACTCTTTTTATATTACTGTTCATCCAGGAGCAAATGCTCCTGAAAGTGAAAACGCCACCCTATTTGTAACGTGGTACTCAGAAAACCTTTCTTACAAAAATATATGTCGGCTACCTATGAATATATGACAAACTACTAATATTTCTTTTAAATTAAGTTGGCTTATGCGAAATAATAATATCTAGTCAGTCTAGACGTATACAAAGTCTGAAATGTGCAGATACTTGACTTTCAGAGTTATCAGACAGAAAACCAATGCATAACATCATCAGCTTAACTAGAATAAAACATGATATAAAAATATTTTAAGATCTGTGAGTTGGATCATCGATTCATGAATTTGCATGTGGCTTTGATTATTACTTGTGTCCACAAAGGAGGAAAACAGAGAGGTTTCTAGTAGAAGTAGACAGGTTCAGCTGAAAACTTCACGATGAAAAGTCGACTTTTACAAAAGAAAAGTTTGATGTTTGGTTGTCCTTTGGTTTTTGTCACTCGAAGACAGACTATACCAAAATGAATGATGTGATTAATTACCACCTCTGCACAGGGCCGGCCCTGAGGGGGTGGCAGGGGGGCAGCCGCCGAGGGCCCCGAAATCTAGGGGCCCCCTCCAGGGTTCGCAAGGAGCCCATGGCCCAGACCATAAGGAGGCATCACTAGTAGAAAAAGGGCCTATTGTCCCGGTTGGTAAGGGCCTTTAGTCCCGGTTGGTGAACCGGGACTAAAGGGTCGGTACTAATGCCTCCCCCCTTTAGTCCCGGTTCAATCCAGAACCGGGACAGAAGGGCCTCCACGTGGCCTGTCCCCTGAGCCCAGGCAGGAGGGCCTTTGGTCCCGGTTGGTGGCACCAATCGGGACCAATAGGCATCCACGCGTCAGCGTTTATGTGGCTGTGGTTTTTGTTTTTTTTTTGAAAGGGGGGGTTTGGGGGGTTTTGGGGGGTTAATTTAGGTGTTTCATATATTGTGCTATAGCTAGCTAATTAATAGAGAGAAGTGTCCTCTCTTTTGTCCGTGCTTGGTCGACGCTACGTACCATACATACATATGTATATAGAGGACTAGCTAGACACGCTAGCTAGCTAGTAAGCAAACAGAAGATCGTCATGAACATATATGCATACAGAGAGAAGTGATATCGACCACCTCTCCTTCTCCGAGAGATTGGTCGAACAAACAAGTTCTCGTATATCTATCCGACACTACCGGCTACATATATACAATAATTATCTTTTACAAATATATAATCTCCTAAAATACGGACGCGTGGTCCACATAGTATTCTCCGTCTTCAGCGATCACGTGGTCAAGAAAGAATGCCGCCAATTCCTCTTGAATTGCTCGCATGCGATCTGGTGCTAGGAGTTCATCCCGCATCCGAAACATCTAATTTTAAGAAGGGGGTCAATACATATATATATATATATGAATGAATGAAACTCAACACAAATGATGGTAATAAAATAAAATTGTGAATATTGTTATTTACGCACTTCATATTGTTTGTCGGAGTAGCCCTGCTCACAGGTCGTGTGGCGGATGGACTCGCAAATGTAGTATCCACAGAAATCATTCCCTTGTTCCTGCCACAACCACTTTACAAGAAATAGAGGTCAATCAAACTGGTAATTAGCAAGCATGCTAAATGGTATTGATGAAACTAGCGCTTGAATCACTAGGAGATGCCTGGAATATGCTACTATATAGTACTTACTTTCGGGTGCCTAAATTGCAGCTTCTTCGGTAGTCCCGGAGCTTTTTTGGTGAATTTTCTCCAAGCCCTGCCATACAAAGAAAACAATTACTTGATATCAGAAATGAACAAATTAAGTTGCTGATATGGTGGATAATGATCGATTTAACTTACTTCTCGAGCATTTCAGTCATGTCCGCATACTCCTTGGGATCTTTTCGCTTGGAGTCTAAGACAGTTACTACTCCCTTCTCAAGCTTAATCTCTAGGAGAATATAGTGATAGCTGCGCACACATGCATAACTCATCAATATTACATTACTATAACCTGGACTAATAAGGAAACCGAATATGCCACAAGACAGTAACACTCACTTGAAGTTGTAAGGAAAGAGTATTATATCTTTGTGTTCATTTATTTCCAACGATCGTAGCAAGTTGGCCTCGGTTTCTTGGGCATGATATTGAACCTCAGTTGCATCTATGAGATACGTGTTAATGAACCCAATATCTCCCACTTGTCTTTTCTTCAATTCGGCGATCTTCAATCTGCATAATATAGTGAGGATAATTATAAATACATGCAAATGAAAGGGCTGAGTTATATAGAGAGACTTAATGACGGAAGTAGTACTACTTACAGACAGTAGGAGGTGACCGTTGCTTTATCGATGGCCAATTGATTTAAAAACTGATAGAACTCCTCAAATGGAATAGGCAACAGTTCAATTCCAAGGAGGTCATGCTCCTTTTTAACTCTCATATACAAAGTATTCCTCCCCTCAGACTCTTTGCAGGTTTTCATGTACCAATCATGCAATCTTCGCATCATCGTTGATAGAGAACTTTCATCTTTGACGAGAGGCTTCCCGTACTCGTATCTTTGTATCTGCACCTCCAAGATATCATAATGTACATCATCGGGCAGGTAATTTGCAGGATTGCCATAACCGGGCACCATCCTCGGATCGACGATGTCGCTAGCAGGCACCTTGAGCGGGGGGCACGATTGCTTCGCTTGTTCGCCGAGCTGGGCAATTTGTTTCCCAGCTCGTCGTTCTTTCATCCTTTGATCATTTTTAGTACTTCCCGACCTCTCCGCTTCGGCAAATGCCTTTCCAATAATGCGCTCATAGTTGCCTTTCGGCGAAGACTTGGGTGGTTTTGTCAGGGCAGCCAGAGTGCGCTTCCCTTTCACCGGATCTACCTTCTCCTCCGGAGGTGGATGTCTCTTTGCTTTCAACCCTTGAAACCAGTCATCCACTTCGGTCTGCGCGATCTTCGCGTTTTCCTCCTCGATCCTCTCGTATGGTAACTTCTCTGGAGTCTTCAGAGAAGGACCGAATCTGTATCTCCTCCCGCCTTTGGCTGTACTGCTAGACGCCGGCAGAGTAGACGGAGCGGATGTCTTCTTTCCTTGCTTACGAGGTGGAGGAGAAGGACTGCGACGCGCCGTAGAAGCCGGAGCGGCGGCGGGTCTCTTCCGCCCTTGCTGACGAGGCGGAGAAGGAGGAGGCTGGCTGCTCGGGCGCGCCGGCGCAGGCGGAGAAGGAGGCGGAGTGCCGCCACGCGCCGGAGAAGGAGCGGGCCGAGTGCCCTGATCGTCACTCGCCGGTGGAGGAGGCGGAGTGCCCTGACTCGCCGGAGGAGGAGGAGGCGGAGGCGTCCAGTTCGGAAGGTTGATGAGATCCTTCCGCCATAGGCATGGAGTCTTCAGAGCAGAACCCAGTCGATACTCCCCTTCACCGGTAGGGTGGTCAAGCCGGAGGTCCTCAAATCCCTCTGTTATTTCATCGACCATCACCTTAGCATATCCTTCTGGAATCGGCCGGCAGTGAAAAGTTGAGTCGGGTTTAGTAGGATAAACAGAGCCAACAGCCGCCTTGACCTTCAAATTGCTCCATTGCGCCATAAGGTGGCAATTTTCAGCATCCGTGATAGCATCCACGGGATAGCTGGCAGGAGCCGTCAAGGCATGCTCTGGCTGAAGCAGCTCGGTGAAGCCACGCTGCTTTTCCGCTGAGATGGCGGGGTAGCTTCGGGGGAAGCTTCGGCAGGTCGTTTGCTGCGATCTGCTTCTCGTTCCTCTAGCCCCATTACCCTTTCGTGCAGCGACTGCAGTTGTCTCTGCTCCAGTTTCTTCCTCCTCTCGTGGGTTTTGTAACCCCCTGCGTCCGGAAATCCAGCCTTCCACGAAGCGGAGCCTGGCGTGCCTCGTGTCCGTCCAGGGTGCTCAGGATTGCCGAGGGCCATTGTGAGCTCGTCCTTCTCCCTGTCTGGAACGAACGTCCCTTGCTGCGCTGCTTCGATATATTGCTGAAGCTTCTTGACTGGTATCTCCAATTGTTCCTCCGTCCAAATGCACTTCCCTGTTATAGGGTCCAAGGATCCGCCGACCCCAAAGAACCAAGTCCGGCAACGTTTTGGCCAGTTCATTGTCTCTGGTTCGATCCCTTTATCAAGCAGATCATTCTCAGCCTTGGCCCACTTAGGCTGGGCTACGAGGTAGCCACCTGACCCCGTGTGATGGTGAAGCTTCTTCTTCTCAGCATTTCTCTTGTTTGTCGCCGACATTTTTTTACTCTTTTCCGATGTCTTGTGGGCCACAAATGCGGGCCAGTCATCTCTGATCTTCTCATATTTGCCAATGAATTCTGGTATCTCATTTTTTTCGACATACCTATTGAGGTCTTTCTTCCAATTCCTGAATAGGTCTGCCATCTTCCTCAGAGCAAAAGACTTGATTAATGGCTCTATAACTGGCTTCTCCGGATCATCCTCCGGCGGTAGGGTGAAATTTGACTTCAGCTCAGTCCAAAGATTCTCTTTCTGCATCTCATTGACATAAGACACCTCAGGGTCTTCGTTCTTAGGCTTATACCATTGCTGGATGCTGATCGGGATCTTGTCCCTAACCAGAACCCCACACTGAGCAACAAATGCCTTCTTTGTCCGGTAGGGTTCAATCGGTTGGCCGTCGCGCGCGATTTGTATGATCTCAAACTTTTCAT
>NC_041384.1:733001444-733002143 GCF_002162155.2 Triticum dicoccoides | reverse complement strand
AAAGGCCAATTTTCAGCAGCCCAAAGGGCGGGAAGCGGCGGCCTTTGGTCCCGGTTGGTGGCACCAACCGGGACTAAAGGGGGGCATTATTCCCGGTTTGTGCCACGAACCGGGACCAAAGGCCCCCTTTAGTCCCGGTTGGTGCCACCAATCGGGACCAAAGGCCTTGTGCTGCCCCGCGCCAAATGTTTAGTCCCACCTCGCTAGTTGAGAGGGAGCCGCACCAGTTTATAAGGTGCGGTGCGGTTCCCCTCTCGAGCTCCTCTCTAAAGCAGGCTTTCGGGCCTAACTCTGCCATCTATGCCTGTGGGCCTACTGGGCCTTCCACGGGCCTGAATCCTGGCCCATAGGGTTTCTAGTCGTATTCAGGCCGTGGGGGCCCAGTAGGTGGCATTTTTTTTTGTTTTTTTGTTTCATTTGTTGCTTTATTTAGTTTATTTTGGTTTTGGTTTTTTTTTTCTGTTAGTGCCATTAGTTTTCAAATCTGAAAACTCTTTTTTTGTTTTCTTTGTTGCTTTATTTATTTTATTTTGTTTCTACTTACAACAAAATACCTATTGTTGCTATTTTTATTTTTTTTTCAGTTTTTTGTTCTGTTTTCTGCATTATTTAGTTTTTGTTTTTTTTTCTTTATTTTTTTAATTATTTTTGCTTTTAGTTTTAGAAAAATTATAAACTTTCTGTTAGTGCCATTAGTTT
>NC_041384.1:733000733-733001433 GCF_002162155.2 Triticum dicoccoides | reverse complement strand
AACCGGGACTAAAGGGGGGCATTGGTCCCGGTTGGTGCCACGAACCGTGACCAATGCACCCCTACCAGGACCAATGCCCCCCTTTAGTCGCGGTTGGTGGCACCAACCGGGACCAAAGGTTATGTGCTAGAACTGGCGCAGTGCGGTGGGATGTTTAGTCCCACCTCGCTAGCCGAGAGGGGTTGGAGTGGTTTATAAGCTCTGCCGAGCCGACCACTTCGAGCTCCTCTCTACTCCAGGCTTACGGGCCTAAATCCACTGTCTGTGCCTGTGGGCCTACTGGGTCTCCTGCGGGTCTGAACCCTGGCCCATGGTAGGGTTTCTAGTCGTATTCAGGCCGTGGGGGCTCAGTAGGAGGCACTTTTTTTGTTTTTTTGTTTTCTTTACTTATTGTTGCTATTTTAAAAATTTTTCCAGTTTTTTTGTTTTGTTTTCAGCATTATTTATTTTCTTTTGTTTTTTGCTTTATTTTTTAATTCTTTTTGCTTTTAGTTTTAGAAAAATTATAAACTTTCTGTTAGTGCCATTAGTTTTCAAATTTGGAAACACTTTTTTGTTTTTTGTTTTCTTTACTTATTGTTGCTATTTTTAATTTTTTTTTCCAGTTTTTTGTTTTGTTTTCTGCATTATTTATTTTCTTTTGTTTTTTGCTTTATTTTTTAATTCTTTTTGCTTTTAGTTTTAGAAAAATTATAAACTT
>NC_041384.1:732956269-733000564 GCF_002162155.2 Triticum dicoccoides | reverse complement strand
TTACAATAAAATACTTATTGTTGCTATTTTTAGTTTTTTCCAGTTTTTTTGTTTTGTTTTCTGCATTAATTATTTTCTTTTGGTTTTTTGCTTTATTTTTTAATTCTTTGAAATTTGTGTGAATAGTTAAATTGAATTCTTTGAAATTTGTGTGAATTTGAAGTTTGTGATTAACTTTACTAGTGCCATTATTTTTTCAGTTCTACTTAGAAATAAATACTTACAGTTTTTTGGTGATTTCTTTTTTCTTTTAGGTCACAAAAAATAAAAACTTCTCTGTTAGTGAACATAGATGCACTTATAGAGAAAATTAAACATAAATTCATAATCAATTTCTATTTATAAATTTAGGTCCAATTTCCTCTATAGGTGCATCTATTTTCACTTTGAGAGGAGATCAACAACACAGAGAGGGACGGGCTTATAAACAGGTGTGGGCGCCCTTCTGTTGGCGAGGTGGGACTAAAAGCTGGGTGCAACGAGGGACAACCCTTTAGTCCCGGTTCGTGGCATGAACTGGGACTAAAGGTAACCCTTTGGTCCCGGTTCATGCCACCAACCGGGACCAATAGTGGTGGGCCAGGAGCCAGGACCATTGGTCCCGGTTCGTCCCACCAACCGGGACCAAAAGGTCCGGACGAACCGGGACCAATGGCCCACGTGGCCCGGCCGGCCCCCTGGGCTCACGAACCGGGGCAAATAGCTCCATTGGTCCCGGTTCTGGATTGAACCGGGACTAATGGGCTAAACTGGTCTGGACGAAAGCCCTGTTTTCTACTAGTGCATCGACCTAGACGCACGGAAAAATCCCTGTTTTCCTTCTTCCCATCGCGAGTTCGCCGCTTCGCGACGATCCTATTCCCCCGAGGGCCCCAATCGCGAGTCGCGATGCTGATGTAGATCGCTCTCCGCCATGCGGCCGGCTGGTCTTCCTCCAGGTCCCCGGTCCCGTTGTGTTATCCCCCGTTCGTAAGATGCCTCTCATGTGCAAGACGAAGCCACCCCACTTATAAGGTAATCCCTAACCTCCTCTTTCTAGTTGGTCACGTTCATATGGTGCAGCAGCAGTCAGATCTTAGAAGGTCTCGCATATGATGCAGTATAAAATTTTAATTTCGTGTGCCCGTTGCTCTATTTCTTACTTCAATCTGGACTTTGTCGACACAACACCAATCGCCTTATCTATCAAAAAAGTTGCCTGCTATGTGTTCGATTGTCGTTCTTTGCATTCCCTCTCCAAATTATCATGACTGCAAATTTAACTTAAAAATGGAAGAAGGTCTCAGCTATACACACATAACTTCAATCCAAACATGGTTATATAATAAAGCCACTCAGACTCCCGTAGCCGTCGGGTACGTAAATGATCTTCTATTATTTCCAATGAACCTTTTTAAACTTTAAACCTTTCATATTGATGTTTGCCCTCTATCAGGTATTCGATTTGTCTAATTAAGTAAAGGAATACACTATTTACAATTTTCATTTTATTTTAGAACAATAGACAATAATAAGTTAGGTAAAGGAATGAATCTAAAAAGAAATGAGATTATTATTTTGATCTTTAAGTAGGGGCCCCGGGTTGTAATTTCGCCCTGGGCCCCCGAAATATCAGGACCGGCCCTGCCTCTGCAGAAAAGTGCACGCACATCTAATTCCTATAGCAAAGCCAAGGCAAGGCCACAACACACCTAATGTGCAAGAAAGGGCAAAAGCCTCTACGAACCCAACTATAGTGACCTTGTTGGTTACTGTCGTCGCTTTCAAAATCGGCAAACCACCTTTCGAATAATATCTTAAGGAAAATATCAGTTCATTATAAGGAGATAGGAGGAGAAAGTGAGCTGGTGAACTGAAGGGAAATCCTATGGAGTTACCCGCACTAGAAACAATCGATTGGGGCAAAAACATATTACTTCCTCTGATTCAAATTAATTGATGCATACTTAGTACAATTTTAATACAAAGTTGTACTAAGTGTGCGTGAATTATTATGGATCGAAGAGAATAGTACTTTCTATTGTTCAAGATAGTTACTTATTATAGTAAAAAAATAACACAAAATCACCAGGAACATCCAAGCAAATACTTAAGAAGAATTAAGCGAGATAAATCCATGAAACAATCACATTAAAGGCTTGGTTTGCATGGAACAACCTTTTACAATTTTGTTGGCAAAACACCATGTATGCGGTGATCTTTTTTTGCATAAACCACCGATCGGTGACTTAGGGCATTTTAATTACTTTTCCAATATGTGAGGTCCATCCGTAAGTGCTGAGGTGGCAACTCGTATGCATGTTTCATTGAGATGAACGTGTAACCCACCTCTCAGCTGGGTCATCTTTTTCGGTTCCCCTTACCCCCTGTTCTCATTCAGTTGTACACATTCTCATTCAGTTGTACACTTATTAGGTGATAGATCCGACGCAGCATAAGTCATTGCAATATCCTATGAGCTGGATACCCGGTATGGCCGGCGCTGGCTAGGTCCTACTGTCAGTTGGAGTCCCAGTTATCTTGCCAGGCTAGCAAGATTTAGGCAGTTATTACTACACCAAACCGTGTGTTTCTTGCACTTAATGTGTGTGTTCTAGTGCAATGTATGTCCAACTATACTGGGTATGGAACATGCGTCGCCGTGAAATTGATGACGATCGTTGTGTACACGGATCGGGGGACGATCGGGCAAACAAATTAATCAACGGCTATTTGAACCTGCCTACGCTTGGACAATGCCTGCATCGCCGTGAAAGGCGTCGCGCGAGTGGCACCTGACAACAACTAAAGGCACGGACAGTGCTCCACGCTGGACAATTATGCGTCAATGCATGAGAGAGAGGGGAGAGGAAAAAGAGATAGAGGTGGCGCTTCTACGTGTTTCTAGTAATCTTCTACGGGCAATATAATGCTCCAGGCTGGCATGTAAACAAAGCAGGTGAAAATGCAAAGGATTCAAGGAGATGATAATCTAGTTTGGACCAGGGTTGTGGTTGGAAAGGTGATGGGTGCAGCTACCGGCCGCATCACTGGCCCGTGCCTTCGCGGAGGCAATGGCCAATGGCAAAATAATCCTGTACGACCGGGTCGTACGTGCGACCCGGCCGCATGGGGAGGCTGGCAGGTGGGCCACCTCACGAGGAGCTCTCTCACAAGCGGGTCGTACAGGATTGGGTCGTACAGGATTCACCTCCTGGCCAATGGGTGGGTGTGGTGCCCGCGTAGGCCATGCCTTATCAGCGCGCGTGCAGCGCGAGGACGACCGGGAAGCAACGGGGCGGGTCCCGTCATCATATCACTGTGCCGACCAATCGGCGCCGTGTGGAGCAGCCGCGAGCGAGCGAACGAACGCGGTAGCAGCCGCGTTGAAGGAGCAAAAACAAATCTCAAGTCTCCCACGCCCAAGCACGTGGGCGCGCGGGCTATCCATTATTTTATGCATGAGACTCTCTATAAGTATGGATCGCCGACGACCCGGAAGGCCATCAAGCAGCAGCAGCAGCAACAGGATCGGAGCTCCTCGCTCGCTGCGCTAGCTTAGCTATAGTAGCCAATCGACCGAGCACGTCTCTTGACTCTTGTACTTCTACCAAGGTAGCCACAGGGCATGGGTGGCGACGGGGACGTCCCGAGCCGGCTGGAGAGCATCCTCACGGACACGTCGGCGCCGCTGGCGGAGCGCGCGTGGGCGGCGGGGGCGGTCGAGCTCCGGCTGCTGGCAAGGCTGGCGGCGCCGGCGGTGGTGGTGTACATGATCAACTACGTCATGTCCATGTCCACGCAGATCTTCTCCGGCCACCTGGGGAACCTGGAGCTCGCCGCCGCCTCGCTCGGCAACACCGGCGTCCAGACCTTCGCCTACGGCCTCATGGTACGTCACGACTCTGCACTCCAGTCATCTCTAAATCACTCCGTGCATGCCGATCTGCGCGCGTCCCTTGATGACACTCCGTCGTACTTATGTAACTTATAATGTAGTGAGACGTTTTTCAGTTTAGTAGTAAACACTCCCGGTAATTAAGCATGGGGCATACTTCGTTCCAGCACACGCTCTATCTGGCAAAACCCACAGCTTAGAAGAAGCGTGAAAATTTCTCTTAGATTATGACTGCAGTGTGGTGTATTACTGGGCGTATGGAGTGTCGTCCGGCTCCACGTAATGTTTCACTTTTGTTAATTGCCATTGCCAAGAGTCAAGCTCGTGTGTCATGGGTTCCATTTGTTTATGGATATGAGAAGTTGATGGATTGCAAAACGACAAACAGACTTCGACATTGTTTTGATCTACTCATAGCGCCAAATCATGAGTCTTCAACCAAAGAACACCCGTCAATTGATCGTCGACGTACCATCCACCTCCTCACACATATCTCCCCACCCAGAGAGAAAAACGCGGCCACTTCACTTTTTGGCGCTACCACGCCATCGTTGTGGCGGCATCCAAAGAGAGGAGCCTCAAAGCTGCACAGCTCACCGCCTCAAGTCATCAACCGTCGCTGGTCGCCACCATGGCGTGCTGCTATGGATGGACGGGCCGTGCCGTAAATCCCAATCCGGGGCCGGTGTCCATACACCAGATCAGGTCGTGTCGATCCCCAAACTGCAAGTATGGCCCTCACCGTCACCGGGCAGCTTTATCCGGGGATGGCAAGGAGAACATGCCAGGAAGTGGAGAACGCGTCGGGAGGGGTAGAGCACCCGAGCTACCCCAAGGAGCGACTTGAGTACATTCCAACCCCTTGGAGGGCGTAGAAGTATCATCATTGAGCACTGAAGCCACCAAGTATAATATCCATTCCGATAAAATTAAAACACCTCAAGATTACAACCATCATTGGTTGTTCATCTTAAATCAATGTAGACCAATATCTTAGCAGTTTTATATTTTCAGGAAAAAAAACTAAGAGAACATGGAATATAATTTTTGTTGACATGAGGTGGAAGGGAACATGGAATATAATAATGGAAAGCGTAGGGCATCCACAAATGACATCTAGTATATGTTGGTTCCTGTCTACAGCACTCATGCACAACACAGACAAATGCAACAAACAACAGCACATCTATAGATGAGCTAAATTAAGCATGTAATATAATGATGATCCAAGCAATGACATAATGAATCATTCTTTTTTTTCTAAGAAACAAACCATTGAAATTACGAGCTTTGCTACACCAACGTGTCCTTGTGTGCAGAGGGGAGTTACGGGGTTATTTGGCAGGTTTTCGTTAGGGATAAGTGAGGCTCGGGCCCACCCTGAAATTCAAGGGGGAGGTTTGATTAGTGGGATAGGAGGGTTTTGTAAGTGAAACGAGATCCTCTGGTATTGCAAGGGAAGTCGGGTAGAGCTACAGTTTGCTGATTTTGCTTCGCCTCAGCCGCACTAATAGCAAGGTGGCTCAGTGTTTAACTACAGTAATTACTGACATTATACATCACATTATCTATGGTGCCTGCACCACCTCTCTGACTTGCCTTCTTTTTTTCTACACAAAGAAGTATTGTGCTTCTCTGCCTTTCCTTTTGCATGTCAGAGGAGCCGGCTCCTTCGCAAGTTTACGTACAAATCATTCGTCGGTCTAGCATTTTTGGAAATTTACATACAACAACTAATAGTGTGATGAGCAGAGCACTGCAGTACCTCCTTAACAAAGAAAGATTCTAGTGATATAGAAACTTAAGATAAGATCGATCCTAGCGCTTAATCATTGTTTCTGATGCAATGTATGTTCAGCCATAATTGCAATAGAAACATAATTTTGCTATGGAAACTACGTTTCTGAACACCAAGCTGGCTCAAATGATGCTCATGCTCCCATGTGTATGGGCATCATCTGCTCATCGCCGCACATGGTGTCCATACCTACCTACACCCCCACGGATCGGGTGCTGAAGGAGCCACCGGACTACTAGCTAGGTCTGGACCGGACTGCCCATCGCCTTGAAAGGGGTTGCGCCGGTGGCAGCCCAGCCACCACCAGCTACCATTGTCAGCCAGTGGACCAGCGACAGCGGGCGCGTGTACCTCGTGGGTGTGCGTGGACGGCCACTTGGAAGGCAGGCAGGCCGTGGTCTGGCCAGACAACCAGAGCGTGGTGAGTCCCACCGTCGGCAGTGCCGTCAGCGGGAATCCAGGCCTGTTATTGACGATGCCGTCAGTGGGAGTGAGTGATGAAGAAACCAATCTCAATCTGGAAAGAGCCAAGCCAATCCACTATTTAGCCGGAGCGTCAACGCCAAGAGGGCACACACACAACACGCGCATATACGAGGCGAGCTAGCTATAGCCCATAGCTCCATAGCCTCTCTCTTGTTCTAGCTACCAAACCTCACGAGCATCATGGCTGGCGGGGAGGAGCATGAGCATGGCGCGTCGTGCCGGCTGGAGAGCATCCTGACGGACACGTCGGCGCCGATGGCGGAGCGGGCGTGGGCGGCGGCGTCGGTGGAGCTCCGGCTGCTGGCGCGGCTGGCGGCGCCGGCGGTGGTGGTGTACATGATCAACTTCGTCATGTCCATGTCGACGCAGATCCTGTGCGGCCACCTGGGGACCCTGGAGCTGGCCGCCGCCTCGCTCGGCAACACCGGCGTCCAGACCTTCGCCTACGGCCTCATGGTACGCACGGAGTCTGTCCTCTCATCTCTATACGTAGCCGCAATGCTTCGATGGGGTAGATCGAAATGTTTGATGCGTTTGTGTTTCTCTGGCCGGCGTAGTTGGAGCCCATGCTCATTGAGAGCTGAGAGCACATGATCGTCGGGTAGATCGAAATGTTGGGGTAGATCTTCGAGAGTTGACAGAGCTAGCTAGCACATGCTCTCCGGCCGACGGGTATGGATCTTGCAGGCAGGCCCCTTGTGGCTTGGCAAGATGATGGCCACAAACCCACCCACGTACAGCTTAGAACAAGTACTGTTTCCTGTTACAGTAAGTACGTAGTGGATTAGATTCTGGCAACCCTGGCCTGGAGTGGATTAGCCTATGACGTCGTGTGCTTATTAGTAGAGGTGGATTGGATTAGTGGGAGTACTAGAGGCATGGAGTGGCCATATGGCGAGAGGTCTATGCATGGCATGGCAAATGGCAGGCCCATTTGGCACAAGCCAGTGATTCATGGCGACTTGGTACTGCCTCCATGGCGACTTGGCACAAGCCAGTGATTCATTCCGTCCTCTTGTGCCTCTTCACTTTCTTGCTGACCGTCTCTGAACCGTCCACGTGGTCGAAAGCAACGTGTCCGCGTGCCACCTGCCTGCTTTGAGCTCCATCCATTCCCCCATCTAGGAGATCTGTTGCCCTACCCGACCCCTAGAAGGTGGTTGGAAAGAGGCATGGAGGGAGGTAATGTCTGTCGGGATATGCATAGTGACCACGTTAAATAAATGCAGTGTGTCCGGGTCCAACTAGTGCCTAACAGTCCATTGATAGGAGGCTTATCTTCAGCTTAATTTAATCAGAGTCCTATCAGTTATGGACTCTTGTCTCTCTCTCCTCGCAGAAAATAAAATAAAATAAAATAAAAGCTTTGGAGTGTTGTACTAGCATTTATATATTCTCCTCTCTCAATCAATGGATAGCATCCACGGCTAGATGATGGCCACAACCCACCCACCCACTGCTTAGACGGAGCATGACACTCATATTTCCTACTGTACCTACGTCCCACTGGTAGATTAGACTAGATTGCGCGCGACAGGTCTAGGGTTGGCAACGCCTATTTGGCATGCACAAGTAGGGCCACCCATAGATGCATGGCGTGTTTTCCATGCACGGTCGAAAGCGACATGCCACCTCCCACTCTCCATCTACTATGTGTCATCTTTCATCTAGATCCACACACATGATGCCCTCTATCTCTCTCACTCGGTTTCTTGGCTTCTTCCCTTGTCAATCACACGCCACATGGTGCTTAATTTGTACACTTCCACATCATACAGGACTTGCATTCTTGCATCATTACTGAGTAGATCCAGAAGCTCTAGGTCCTCCCCACTCTCTTCCCTTCCCTTTTTGGGCATCTTCAAGTGCTTGGACCGTTCCCATTATGGACTATATGTGGTCCTCTAAAAGATAACGGTGTGACCACCTCAATAAGTGCAGTGTGTCTGCTTAAGTCAAGGCAGCTTGTGCTCCATGTTTACCCTGACATCACGGCTTACAGATTTTTCAGTGCTACATAAAATACTGTGGTAATCTTCACCACACAAAAAGAAGAAGAAAAGTTACAAATCTCTAAGCAGAGCACACTGTGGGGTGATCATATTTTATTACTGCTAAAAACATCGTACTGCCAATGTGTAAGCAAAGTATGCTTGCCTTCCTTGACAAATGACGTGACCTGTCCCATCAGTCTTGGACTGTTGTCGACGGATTGATATATTCTCCCCTCTCAATCAACCAATCAATCAAAAATTGATAGCGTCCGACAAGAGCCAAGCTCGTTTGTTTATGGGTGAGAGGTACTAGTAATTTGTTTATCGGTGGGAGGTTGATGGATTGGTATGGCTCGTCGGCAACTACACCTCGCCCCATATGTCATTTGGAATGTTTGTCTTCTAATCTTAAGTCTAAATGCTGTTTCGACCCCACTTAGTCGTACCAATCATGGTGGTGTAGCTGCCAGCTCTCCGGGGAAATATCCTGTGCTGTCAACTATCACATGATACCATCATACCGTGATACCATGTCACAAAAATCAAATTTACATGCTTCAAAAAATTCCAGAAAAATTGTGCATGTTCACAAGACTATGTCTACTAGCCCTAAAAAAATCAGATTCAAATTCAAAATACACATTGAGAAATAAAAAAAAATCAGCATCAATAGTGTCACAAAAAGACAAAACACAAATGTTACTATTCACCTGTGGATTTTTAGGGATTGTGTGAACATGTCTTGTGCATATTCATGATTTTTTTTGAAACATCAAAAATTCAGTTTTAAAGCATGGTATCATGTGATATCTTCCCTCAGCTCTCGAAGGAGGCTGCACATTAATGGAAAATCTGGACTCGTCCACCAGATGCACCTACTCAGTAATGCTGCATGACACGTAGTATTATACTTTAGAGTCTTTGGATTCTCAATGTGCTTCTTGGGATTGATAACTTGCCTTGGCTGTTGTTTTTAGTTGAACGTCAGTTTATCTGCATTGTTTAATTTCCAAAAAAAATCCAGCAATCAATCAACAAATTTGAACATCTTTCCTTGTTTATTGAAAACACAAGTAGATGTTGTTTTCTAAGAAAATGCAAAAACGTTTTGCAAGTTAGTATGTAAGAAGAAAAAGAATAGATGACAATAATGGAGGGAGCAATATGAAAGTAACTCATGATGATGAATTTAATCAAGTGAAATGATGCTCCATGAAATTAACTCCAACTGAAGAGGAAAGAGGAATGGAATTAAGGCTGCAGTGCGACAACACAGTGCACTTGGGTAGATCATTGTTAGAAAATAATACTAGTTGCAGCCAGTTTTGCCTTTCCTCATTGTGTTTCCAAGGACTCCTAAATTTAACGTGGATCTAAACTACAAATTTGCTAGAATGCAATTCGTGGCAGTCCTAACAATTAAGACATTACGCTTTTGTTTTTGCAGCTGGGCATGGGAAGTGCAGTGGAGACCCTCTGCGGGCAGGCCTACGGTGCACACAAGTATGACATGCTCGGAATCTACCTACAGCGCTCCGTCATTCTGTTGGGCTTAACCGGCATACCACTTGCTGTGATGTACGCTTTCTCGGAGCCACTCCTCTTATTGATGGGACAGTCACCGGAGATAGCCCGCGCCGCATCGATCTTCGTTTACGGCCTGATTCCTCAGATCTTCGCGTACGCCGTCAACTTCCCCATTCAGAAGTTCCTGCAGGCCCAGAGCATCGTCCTGCCGAGTGCTTACATCTCAACGGCAACACTCGTTCTACATGTGATGCTGAGTTGGGTGCTCATGTACAAGGTCGGCCTTGGGCTGCTCGGTGCCTCACTGGTGCTGAGTGTGAGCTGGTGGATTATCGTCGGAGCACAATTTGTGTACATTGTCGTGAGCCCGACGTGCCGGCACACGTGGACGGGATTCAGTTGGCAGGCCTTCTCCGGTTTGCCAAGTTTCTTCAAACTCTCCGCCGCATCTGCCGTGATGCTGTGCCTTGAGACATGGTACTTTCAGGTGCTTGTGATCATTGCTGGATTGCTCCCCAACCCTGAGATTGCCCTGGATTCCCTCTCTGTGTGGTGAGTATAATTGGACTTTGAGTCTTGCTGTTATTCCTAGTAGTAATAAGTCTGCAGAGTTGGTGCTAATCGACTTGTGGTGCATGTGTGGGTGCTAATTAACTTGTGATGCATGTGTGCAGCATGACGATTTATGGTTGGGTGTTCATGATCTCCGTTGGGTTCAATGCCGCTGCAAGGTTTGCGACTCTATACTCAAAGGCCTTGATAAACATTAGCATTGCTTACTGACAACTAGGTAAGTACTCTAACTAACTAATTGATACGTTTTCACTTCAGTGTAAGAGTGAGCAATGAGCTTGGCGCCGGCAACCCCAAGTCTGCATTTTTCTCTGTGTGGGTCGTCACCGGGCTCTCTGCAACAATCTCTACCATCCTTGCTGTTGTGATCCTCTGCCTCCGCAACCACATCAGCTACTTGTTCACAGATGGTGAAGCAGTTTCGGACGCGGTGGCAGATCTCTGCCCGTTGCTCGCCGTAACCCTCGTTCTCGGTGGCATCCAACCTGTACTGACAGGTAACTTTTAGAAACTTTCTGCATGACGAAATGTGCTATCTTCATTCTTGTCTGGCCCATTAGTACAACTTTCTAGAGTGTTCATGGCAGGTGCAATTTTCAAACATAAGTAGCTGGTAGTATCACTAGCCCATCTATATTTTGTTTAACGTTACAATTCCTATGCAATTTCAGTTTTTTAATTCAATCTATATTTTTTGTTCATAGTTACTGAATTCCAACGTACCCTGTCGGCCATGCACAAACTA
The DNA here is from genome assembly GCF_002162155.2 of Triticum dicoccoides. Classification (NCBI taxonomy): domain Eukaryota; kingdom Viridiplantae; phylum Streptophyta; class Magnoliopsida; order Poales; family Poaceae; genus Triticum; species Triticum dicoccoides. The sequence continues at coordinate 732,989,564 of NC_041384.1, read as the reverse complement.
TTATGCCTATCCTGTTATTTTAAGGATATAGTAGGTTTCCATACCATGATTTGATTAGTTTTTGTATTCAAATACAAGAAAAGAATAGGCTACTACAAGATATAGACCCTTAGGGAAGAAAAGTGAAGGTACAAATTAGGGAAACAACTCTACCATGTTTTCTGATGCATATGTTCTCTCTTGAGATACCACATATTCATCTTGATTTAAATTTACTAACATCCATGGAAACATCAGGTGTTGCCGTTGGGTGTGGATGGCAACAATTTGTTGCTTACGTGAACGTCGGCTCTTACTACGTTGTAGGCGTTCCACTTGGTGTTGTTCTCGGTTTTTTCTTCAATCTTGGCGCAAAGGTGATGGATCTGTCTGTGAAATTTTCATATATATTCAGTGATGATACAGTCTTCAATTCTGTGTTCTAACTTGTTTTGATGGAATCGCATGCCTACTTGCAGGGTATTTGGGGTGGCTTGATTGGGGGAACGGCCTTGCAGACAGCCATTCTGCTATGGGTCACCATAAGAACAGACTGGACCAAAGAGGTATCCTTTATTATTACAAGAGCAGAAAGTTGAATTTACATTTCCGTTCTTTTAAACAAAATTTGAAATGATGAATAGCAAATTAACCCCCTGATGTCCGAGGATACAGCCTATCTTTCTTGTCGCCATATATGTTGTCATAAGTGTAACATACAAACTGTTGCCTGCTCATTGTCGTTCCTTCCATCACATGATTTAGAACATTCTTGAGAGTATATGCTTGATGCAAACTTATCAAATATATGCGTTGAAAAAGATGCACTATTTAACTGTATTGTGTTTTTCCTACATTCCTCAGGTAGAGGAGGCACAGAAAAGGTTGAACAATTGGGACGAGAAGAAAGAGCCTCTCCTTGCAGGGTTCAAGGACAATAACAAATAAGTGGACCAGTCTAGAATTGTGTTTCCAGTTATCCGATTCAGAAGTGTGCTGGCTATGAGATTCGCCGTCGGCGTGGGTGGGAGGGGCAGAATTCAGGTCTCCTTATTTTCGTGTAGATATCTATGAGTTTGTGCCTCAATTTTTTGGATGACACGCCAGTGATGGGCTTGTTAATACATACTGTAGTCTTGGTTAGCATGTTACATCTTTCTTTTGTTGAATTGTCTTTAAGTTATTGGTTTTCCCGTCTTTATTGGAAGGCCATTATTTGGCGACTTTGTAATACATTTGTAATTAGCTTGGCATGATGCTGAATCAGGTAAAGAAAAGGGTGTGAAGTTTTGGATAGGAGACCGGAATAAGTGTTGTGGTTTTAGTTCAAATTTGAACTAAAACAACCACATTTAGTTTGGATAAGAGGGACTAGTAAATGGTTACCTTGCATTGCGACGTTTATAAATATTATAGTATTTAGCATGTGATTTACCTGCCCATATTATTGTGACTGCGTGAAAAAGTAGAATTTTATTTGATAAACACTCATTTGGTAACTTTATTGACTTATCACATAAAACACAATTTTATTTGATAAGTCAATAATTGGTGTGACAATTGAGGCGGTTTATAGCAATGGAAAAAGCGGAGATGGAAGGAAAAAAATATCAAAATAGAAAGAGGGAGTGTGGAATTTACTAAGTTAGACAAAGGAGAACTGAATGACGGGACTTTAGTGTTTCTTTTTTAAGTTAGGAGATATTTTTAAGTAGAATATCCTCTCCACATGCACACATGAAATGCAAGGTGCAACAAGGTTTGTGCTAAGTCCAACTCCTTTAAGTTTGACTAAGCTCGTAGAAAAATATGCTAACATATACAACACCTAATGTCATCATTGAGCTTTTTTTATCAACCTTGCTGCACCAATGACCATGTGAGTAGTCATCCGTGGACTACGGGTCCATACCAATAGTTATGTGGCTTCTACTCTCTCACGTTCTTCCACTACTAGAAAAATCATATAGATAGACAGGTAACAATGGCGTGGCAGTAGCGCGGGCCTAATACAAGCGATGCAGGTGGCCATTCGTAGTAGAGTAGGCCCACCAACTGATGTAGCACGCCCAATACCAGTCACACTTGGTACACCTAGTGCATCGACTATGCCAATCGTTGATAAATGGGTGCACACAAATGTTGTCATTGGCAACGAGGCATGGAAAAGAAAAGAGAACGGCGAACAAAACAAAAGAAGCAATATTTTAGTTCAGTTTGATAGAGGTCGTGATGGTCATCTTCAAGCATTATTCGGACCAGGTACACCAGTGCTAATTAATGGGAGAAGACATATTAAATATAAATTGACATACATTAATTCACAAGGATCAATGGGCAGAATGGCGTCCCTACATGCCATGCATAAAAGGAGTAATGGTTATTCACGTTGGAGGAATACAAATCAAATTGGTTTGCTACATAATAGGAAACAGAATCAGTGTGAACCAACCTGTGGTTGGATGGCTAGAGGGACTGTGGTATCCTCAGCCCACCAGGTTTCAAATCCTGGTGCTCGCATTTATTCCTGAATTTTTATTTAAGGATTTCCGGCGATGCGATATGTCGGCTCAGTTTTTCGGAGGTGCTCATAGGGGTAGGGTATGCATGTGTGCGTTCATATGGGTGAGTGGACGGTCAATAGCTAGATTTCAGTCAGCTGAATTTTAGTTTTGTGGTCAATCAATTTTTTGACCCTTGGATTGTGCTTTAAGATTTGTGTAGCTTTTCTTTTTTCCGTCAAATTTTGCTGGTGATATTGGGCTGTTTGGATTCGATTGACACCTATTTTCGGTCTGTCAATTCCTTCTTGGGCTGGATTTTGGTGTGTGTATGCTTTTTTTTCATGTGTTTACTTTTGTTTTCTGCACGTGTATGCTTTTTTTTATGTTTCTGTTGAGTTTTTTCTTCTTCTTTATGTGTATTATTGGATGTTGAGTGCGTGAAAATGTATACATGCAAGTACTCCATGTACAAATTACATCATAGACAGAAACTTCACTCTTATATAATTATTTTATATATTATAAAAGTGCATTTTTTGTGCTAATTATGTGGATCTTTTTCAATTTCTTTATTTTTTAAGGGTAATATCAATACTAATTGTTTTGTGCAATTTTTTGCTAATTAAATACATTTTTCTATTATAATGTGTATGTATGCATGAAAGTACAATACAATACGTGTGTAAATTATACCAGGCTGCTGAAGTTGCATTATTATATGTGTATTAGCTGCATATTATAAAAAGTGCAATTTCAGTGCAAAGTTGTGTGCAAGTTTTTTCTTTATTTTCTTTCCTCTTGAGAGTAATTCTAATGTCCCTAATTTATTCTCCCTTAGAAAACTTCATTTGTTCTATTATGTTTAGTTTTTAATTCATTTCATGTTTTTAAGGACGATAACAATGCCACTTATTCGTTCCTTGTTTAAAATTTTCATTTTTATGTAAAATTCACTATGATATGTTTATTCTTACATAACTAAAAAGTGCAATTTATGTGTAAATTGTGTGCAAATTGTATCATTATTTTTTGAATTCTTTTCTTCTTAAAGGGTGGTACCAATGCCACTATACTTCATTTCTTCTTATAATTTTTTTTTTGTGTTTGTAAGTAAGTATACTCGTAGGTATGATTCACCATGTGCGTAAATTATAGTAGAAGCAAAAGTTGCACTATATATGCTTATTTTTGGCATATTAGAAAAGTGCAATTTGAGGGCATACTTGTGTACAAGTTTTAAAAAAAATTCTTCTCAAAGGGTTTCATTTCCCAAAACTTCATTAGTTTGTTTTGGTTTTTGTTTTTATATTTTCGTTCTTCTTAAAGGGTTTTGTTATTACATTGAAAACTTTATTGTTTTGTTTTAGTTTTAGTTTTAGTATTTGTTTTTTAAGGGTTTCATTCTTCCATAGAAAACTTCATTATTTTCTATTTGTTTTTGTTTTTCTTCTTTCTTCTTAAAGGGTTTCATTCTTTCCTAGAAAACTTCATTATTTTGTTTTTGTTTTTTTATTTTCTTTCTTCTTAAAGGGTTTCAATCTTTCATAGAAAATTTCAATATTTTGTTTTTCATTTTTATTATCTTTCTTCTTAAAGAGTTTTATTCTTCCCTAGAAAAAATCATTATTTTTTCATTTTCATTTTTGTGCGAATTTATTTTTGTGTGAATTTTCTATTCAAAAGTTGCACTTGTCTCGAGGTCTGTTGTCACCGACGGGTTGCATGCTTGCTTTCTAGGATGGCAAAGCACATCCAGATAAAACACCAGCTACTTGATAAAAAAACATACAAATTCTCCATAATTCCAAAGCCAAAACTTGGAGAAGAAACAATTATCATGATAAACAGGCATCCAGTATGAACAATCAGAAATATGTGTGTAAACGAGTAACAACTGACTTCAAGCATGGCTTTTGACTACAAAATTCATGCAACATGAGATTGCTTAGCACGCCGCTGCAAACCAGGATAAAGCCAGCATGATCATGTGGTAGAAGTATTTCGGATTACAAGATGTCTAATACAATAAGATTGCTCATCTAATCTCATAGACTAGTCTCAATTTGGGGAGTCCCCTCCGATCAGCGGATCATCAATCCTTGCATCCCCTGCCCGCCATCTTCAGTCACCTTGTTAGCTTGGATTGTGTTGATAGCATTTGCAATGTTTCCCTGTAGCAGAATTTTAAGAGGAAACTGTATTAGTTGCTCGGTAAGCACCTAAAAGTTCTCTAGGTCACTGTACGAGTTACACATCTGACATTCATCGGGAAATCGGAAAGCTATGCATGTTTGAACTAGTTTGCAGCTGAAATTTTCTACTGCAAATTTGAGAGGAGGTAATTGTGAGAGGCTTACCCTCCACACTCCAAGCTTTGAACGTAGACTCTGCCATTGTGGCATCCCAAAGACCTTCACAGTATGCCGGCTGAAATTACATGTCAGAACAAGTATTAACGAAAAAGGAAAGGATAACACGGTAATATGGACCAAGAAAGTCTTGTGGACATGAATACCTGACAATGACCAATTGATTAAGCTGGTCAACTTTGCAGTCCAAAATCTTTGATGAAATTGCTTTCACAATCCAATATTCCACCTCATCATCATTGATCTAACAAAGAATTAAAAAAGACAATGTAACATTAAATCAAGTGAACAACAATAGGAAGGCAAGGTAAGCCGATTACCTCAAGGGCTTTTGTAATTGCAGAGTAAGGAATTTCCCCAGAACAATGGCCACTCAGATCAAGCAGGGACATCAGACGCATTTTGGTTATGCACTCCTCATGAACCAGTCCTGTAAATGGTCCACCATTAGATATCCAAAACTTGAAGCAACGTAGTATTGCTAGCATTGGTTCACCAGAACATACCATATCCTTGCAGCAAGGTAGAGTTAGCAGTCTGAAACGCTAAATAGGATTCGAGCCTCTGAGTAAGGAATATCTTCAGTAGCTCGTAAACTGGCTGATACTTGTCATCTTTCTCGAGCTGTGCAACAGCTGGCATATCGAGCAGGTCACACTGCAATAAGCATATTTCCATCAATACATACAGTATATAAGGTAAGGTATGCAGCCAGTGCTAGATTTTTAACTGGCATTAAACCACATGTATAGTTTGCCAGGGTTAAAACTTGCTAAATAAATCCCTCAAGAATTTCAGAACCTACTGTTGGCATACAAGGCACAACGACATACAAAGCAGTAGCAGAGGAATTGCGCAATGCAATGCATAGCGGCACAAGTTTGTGGAAGCAATAATCCATCAAACCAAAAGAAGAAAGCTTGTAAGGGACATCTTGTCACAATTTTGGCTTGGCTCGGTCTAGTAGTAACCAGAAATATTTAAGGTTGACAAGATTAACATTTGCAGGCTAGTGCGAGCAGATAACTTTAGTCTTCTTACATCTAATATAGTGATATTTGACTGTCATAACCAAATTCACATTTGGTGACATGATTGGAGAATGGCATGTTTCTGGTATGGAGAAAGTGATGCATTATGGCACGAACACAAGCCCTAAGACGGAGATGTAATAAAAGTACCTGATAGAGGTCAGATGACTTGACAAACTCAACAATTGCTGCAGCAGCTTCTTCCTTTGCCGCACCGATTGCATCAGCATCATCACCCGATCCATCGAACGTGGCCAGGTACTTGTTCAGAAACTTGAAGTAGTCCTTGGTCATGCTGACAATCATCATCATCATAACAAGAACGGATCGTGTCAGTATACAACAATCTTGCCGCCATGTTACTTACACACTGGCTAAAAAATAAATGCAAGGAACTTGGAAGCAAAGGGCCGCACCCCTTGTGGTCTTTAAGAATCCTGGTGACAGCAAGGAACAGCTCCCTCTGCTCCGGCTTGCCGATGCCCCAGTAGGCGACAAAGGCATCGATGTTCTTGAAAGTGGGGACGACGCAGTCGGCGGCGGCCTTCCCGGCGGTGGCGGCGAGCTCGAGCGCCTTCCTGTAGACCAAGGCCTTGCCGGAGAGGCTCGGAAGCAGGTTGTACAGGCTGAAGAGGACTTTGATGCGCAGCGTGGTCTTGTCGGCCGGGTGGTGGGTGAGCTTGGCGCAGATGAGCTTGGCGATCTCCAGGGCCTCGTCCTCGGATCCGGCCTTGGTGACGAGGTTGCAGGTGACGGTCAGGGTGCACTCGAGATCTGACAGCAGCGAGTGTAGGATGGATAAGCAAGGCGCGATTGGACAAGAAGCCGGTGGGGATGGAGACGGAGAGAGGTACCTTTGTCGGGGGCGCTGGGGGAGAGGAGGAGGAGGTCGGCGGAGGCGAGCATGAGGGTGGCCATGTCGAGCCAGCGGGCGGCGAGGAGGTGCTGCTGCGCCTCGGCGCAGAGGCGGGCCACCTCAGGGTCGGCGACCTCCGGGCCCGCGTCGGCCCAGGCGAGCTGCGCGGTGGAGCGCACCACCGCCAGCATCGGCTCCTCCTCCGTGGTGTTCACTATCGTCGCCATGGTCGGTCGGGTTCTTCTCTCTTCCTCCTCGCTAGGGTACGCCGCCGCCGCCGCCGGTGTGGGAGAGGGAAGACGGGGAGGGGATGGGGATTGGGAAAGAGAAATTCCCACAGGGGCGATCTAGTGGGCCGGCCCATTAGCAGCGACAGTTCTGTAACGTGCTCTACAAAAAAAAAAAGCGAGTTCTGTAGCCATTGCACCACGAAAGCTTCTCCGGTAAAATGACGCAGCTAACGAGGAAAGTACTATGCCCTGTTCGGTTCAGCTCTTATCTGACGGATTCCGCTGCTGCGTAGTAGAATCTGAACCAAAGGGTAAACTCAGCAGAATTCGATTTTAGAAATCCACTGTCAAAATCTGAATCAAAAGCAGAAGCAACCTAGGACGTGCTTCCAAAAATCTAATTTTGTTACGGGCCAAAATCTGAAAAAGTTATATCAGCTGGTTTGACAAATGACCTACATCTTTTCACATCAGATTTTTCACAGCTGCTTTTAGAAATCCACAGCTGAACCAATCAGGGCCTATAAGCCACGACAGGTCTAAACATTTTTGAAAGTTCAAACACAATTTGGTTTGAAAACCTGTATATTTTTCTAAACACGGGCATATATTCAAATTTGCGAATAGTTATTTATAGAGTTGAACGTTGTTTTGACCTGTGAACAGATTTTTGAAAAACAGCAAAATTCTTCGTCATTTTGAACAATTTTTGGAAACACGAACATTTTTAAATTTGCGAATGATTTTTGAAAAACAAGAAATTTTCATAGAATTCTGAACGAAAATAGAAAATGCAAACATTTTTTGAAAAATGGAAATAATTTCCGAAACTAGGAACAAAATTTGGAAAAGCGGACATTTTTTGGATCAGTGAATTTTTTTTTTTTGAGGTTTTGGAATAATTTGTAAGACAATTCATATGAATGTCAAACAACTTAGCGAGCGTCTTTACATGTATCTTCCGAGTTATAATAACATAATTCAACATAGAAGCGCGAGCACTTCTCCCCTCAAAACCATCAATGGCATGGCTCGGTGTCCTTTATCGATTGTGAGGACTATTTTATGGATAATAAGGGCATGATTTATGGGAGCAGCCATGCCATCCACCTAGTAGAAAAGGCTGAGGTACTAGTTTGAATTTTCTCTCCCTAATGGAGGGATATGAGGCTACCATTGGATGGACTCTACACAGATTCTCTCTCTCCTCACATTTCATCACTCGGCTTAGCTTTTTTTCTACTTTTTCCATGAGGCGTCTACTGTTGGGGAACGCAGTAATTTTAAAAAAAATCCCACGCACACGCAAGATCATGGTGATGCATAGCAACGAGAGGGGAGAGTGTCATCCACATACCCTCGTAGACTGTAAACGGAAGCGTTATGGGAACGCGGTTGATGTAGTCGCACGTCTTCATGATCCGACCGATCCAAGTACCGAACGTACGGCACCTCTGAGTTCAGCACACATTCAGCTCGGTGACGTCCCACGAATTTCGATCCAGCAGAGCTTCGAGGGAGAGTTCCGTCAGCACGACGGTGTGATGACGGTGATGATGATGCTACCGACGCAGGGCTTTGCCTAAGCACCGCTACGATATGACTGAGGTGGATTATGGTCGAGGGGGGCACCGCACACGGGTAAAAAGATCAACGGGTCAACTTGTGTGTCCATGGGGTGCCCCCCTCCTCCGTATATAAAGGAGTGGAGGAGGGGGAGGGCCGCCCCTCTACTATGGCGCGCCCTGGGGAGTCCTACTCCCACCAGGAGTAGGATGCCTCCCCCCTTCCAAGTAGTAGGAGTAGGAGAGAAGGAAAAGGGAAAAGAGAAGAGAAGGAAGGAAGGGGCACCGCCCCTCTCCCTAGCCCAATTTGGACTAGGCCTTGGGGGTGCGCAGCCTCCTCTCTCTCTTTTCCTCTAAAGCCCAATAAGGCCCATATACTCCATGGTGAATTCCCGTAACTCTCCGATACTCCGATAAATACCCGAACCACTCAGAACCTTTCCGATGTTCGAATATAGCCTTCCAATATATCGATCTTTACGTCTCGAACATTTCGAGACTCCTCGTCATGTCCCTGATCTCATCCAGGACTCCGAACAACCTTAGGTACATCAAAACACATAAACTCATAATACCGATCGTCACCGAACGTTAAGCGTGCGGACCCTACGGGTTCGAGAACTATGTAGACAAGACCGAGACTCATTTCCGGTCAATAACCAATAGCGGAACCTGGATGCTCATATTGGCTCCTACATATTCTACGAAGATCTTTATCGGTCAAACCGCATAACAACATACGTTGTTCCCTTTGTCATCGGTATGTTACTTGCCCGAGATTCGATCGTCGGTATCTCAATACCTAGTTCAATCTCGTTACCGGCAAGTCTCTTTACTTGTTCCGTAATGCATCATCCCGCAACTAACTCATTAGTCACATTGCTTGCAAGGCTTATAGTGATGTGCATTACCGAGAGGGCCCAGAGATACCTCTCCGACAATCGGAGTGGCAAATCCTAATCTCGATCTATGCCAACTCAACAAGTACCATTGGAGACACCTGTAGAGCACCTTTATAATCACCCAGTTACGTTGTGACGTTTAATAGCACACAAAGTGTTCCTCCGGTATCCGGGAGTTGCATAATATCATAGTCATAGGAACATGTATAAGTTATGAAGAAAGCAATAGCAACAAACTAAACGATCATCGTGCTAAGCTAACGGCTGGGTCAAGTCAATCATATCATTCTCTAATGATGTGATCCCGTTCATCAAATGACAACTCTTGTCCATGGCTAGGAAACTTAACCATCTTTGTTTAACGAGCTAGTCAAGTAGAGGCATACTAGTGACACTTAGTTTGTCTATGTATTCACACATGTACTAAGGCCCCGTTCGGATTCCCTCCGCTCCGCGGCTCCGTGCCGGAGATTAAGGCCACAATTTGCAGAGTTGGTTAAGGCCCGCTCCGCGCGCTCCACTCTGCGGAGGACTGCCGAACGGGGCCTAAGTTTCATGTTAATACAATTCTAGCATGAATAATAAACATTTATCATGATATAAGGAAATAAATAATAACTTTATTATTGCCTTTAGGGCATATTTCCTTCAGTCTCCCACTTGCACTAGAGTCAATAATCTAGTTCACATCGTCATGTGATTTAATATCAATAGTTCACATCTTTATGTGATTAGTTCATATCTCCATGTGACTAACACCCAAAGGGTTACTAGAGTCAATAATCTAGTTCACATCGCTATGTGATTAACACTCAAAGAGTGATCATGTTTTACTTGTGAGAGAAATTTAGTCAAAGGGTCTGCCACATTCAGAGCCGTATGTATTTTGCAATTTTTCTATGTCTACAATGCTTTGCTTAGAGCTACTCTAACTAATTGCTCCCACTTTCAATATGTATCTAGATCGAGACTTAGAGTCATCTAGATCGGTGTCAAAAGCTTGCATTGATGTAACTCTTTACGACGAACTCTATTATCACCTCCATAACCGAGAAATATTTCCTTAGTACTCTAAGGATAATTTTGACCGCTGTCCAGTGATCTACTCCTAGATCACTATTGTACTCCCTTGTCAGAATCATGCTAAGGTATACAATAGGACTGGTACACAGCATAGCATACTTTATAGAACCTATGACTGAGGCATAGGGAATGACTTTTCATTCTCTTTCTATTTTCTATTGTGGTCGGGTTTTGAGTCTTTACTCAACTTCACACCTTGCAACACAGGCAAGAACTCCTTCTTTGACTGTTCCATTTTGAACTACTTCAAAATCTTGTCAAGGTATGTACTCATTGAAAATATATCAAGCGTCTTGATCTATCTCTATAGATCTTGATGCTCAATATGTAAGTAGCTTCACTGAGGTCTTTCTTTGAAAAATTCCTTTCAAACATCCCTTTATGCTTTCCAGAAAATTCTACATTATTTCTGATCAACAATATGTCATTCACATATATTTATCAGAAATGTTGTAGTGCTCCCACTCACTTTCTTGTAAATATAGGCTTCACTGCAAGTCTGTATAAAACAATATGCTTTGATCACTTTATCAAAGCATATATTCCAACTTCGAGATGCTTGCACCAGTCCATAGATGGATCGTTGGAGCTTGCTCACTTTGTTAGCACCTTTAGGATTGACAAAACCTTCTGGTTGCATCATATACAACTCTTCTTTAAGAAATCCATTAAGGAATGCAGTTTTGACATCCATTTGCCAGATTTCATAAAATGCGGCAACTGCTAACATGATTCGGACAGACTTTCAAGCATTGATACGAGTGAGAAAATCTCATCGTAGTCAACACCTTGATCTTGTCGAAAACATTTTTGTGACAATTCGAGCTTTGTAGATAGTAACACTACTATCAGCGTCCGTCTTCCTCTTGAAGATCCATTTATTCTCAATGACTCACCGATCATCGGGAAAGTCAATCAAAGTCCATACTTTGTTCTAATACATGGATCTCATCTCAGATTTCATGGCCTCAAGACATTTTGCGGAATCTGGGCTCATCATCGCTTTCTCATAGTTCGTAGGTTCATCATGGTCTAGTAACATGACTTTCAGAACAGGATTACCATACCACTCTAGTGCGGACCATACTCTGATTGACCTATGAGGTTCGGTAGTAACTTGATCTGAAGTTTTGTGATCATCATCATTAGCTTCCTCACTAATTGGTGTAGTAATCACTGGAACTGATTTCTGTGATGAACTACTTTCCAATTAGAGAGAAGGTACAATTACCTCATCAAGTTCTACATTCCTCCCACTCACTTCTTTCGAGAGAAACTTCTTCTCTAGAAAGGATCCATTCTTAGCAACGAATATCTTGCCTTCGGATCTGTGATAGAAAGTGTACCCAACTATTTCCTTTGGGTATCCTATGAAGACGCATTTCTCCGATTTGGGTTCGAGCTTATCAGGTTGAAACTTTTTCACATAAGCATCATAGCCCCAAACTTTAAGAAACGACAGCTTAGGTTTCTTGCTAAACCACAGTTCATATGGTGTCATCTCAACGGATTTAGATGGTGCCCTATTTAACGTGAATGCGGCAGTCTCTAATGCATAACCCTAAAACGATAGTGATAAATCGGTAAGAGACATCATAGATCGCACCATATCTAATAAAGTACGGTTATGACGTTCGGACACACCATTATGCTGTGGTGTTCCAGGTGGCGTGAGTTGCGAAACTATTCCGCATTGTTTCAAATGAAGACCAAACTCGTAACTCAAATATTCTTCTCCATGATCAGATCGCAGAAACTTTTTTATTTTCTTGTTACAACGAGTTTCTACTTCACTCTGAAATTCTTTGAACTTTTCAAATGTTTCAGACTTATGTTTCATCAAGTAAATATACCCATATCTGCTCAAATCATCTGTGAAGGTCAGAAAATAACGATACCCGCCGCGAGCCTCAACACTCATCGGATTGCATACATCAGTGTGTATTATTTCCAATAAGGCAGTTGCTTGCTCCATTGTTCTGGAGAACGGAGTTTTAGTCATCTTACCGACGAGGCATGGTTCGCAAGCATCAAATGATTCATAATCAAGTGATTCCAAAAGTCCATCAGCATGGAGTTTCTTCATGGGCTTTACACCAATATGACCTAAACGGCAGTGCCACAAATAGGTTGCACTATCATTATTAACTTTGCATCTTTTGGCTTCAATATTATGTGTATCATTATGATCGAGATTCAATAAACCATTCACCTTGGGTGTATGACCACAGAAGGTTTCATTCATGTAAACAGAATAACAATTATTCTTTGTCTTAAATGAATAGCCGTATTGCAGTAAACATGATCCAATCATATTATGCTCAACGCAAACACCAAATAATATTTATTTTAGGTTCAACACTAATCCCGAAGGTAAAGGGAGTGTGCGATGGTGATCTTATCAACCTTGGAATCATTTCCAACACACATCGCCACCTCGTCCTCAACTAGTCTTTGTTTATTTTGCAACTCCCATTTCGAGTTACTACTCTTAGCAACTGAACCAATATCAAATACCGAGGGGTTGCTATAAACACTAGTAAAGTACACATCAATAACATGTATATCAAATATACCTTTGTTCACTTTGTCATCCTTCTTATCCGCCAAGTATCTAGGGCAGTTCCACTTCCAATGACCATTTCCTTTGCAGTAGAAGCACTCAGTTTCAGGCTTGGGTCTAGCTTTGGGCTTCTTCATGGGAGTGGCAACTTGCTTGACATTCTTCTTGAAGTTCCCTTTCTTTTCCTTGCCCTTTTACTTGAAACTAGTGGTCTTGTCAACCATCAACACTGGTTGCTTTTCTTGATTTCTACCTTCGCTGATTTCAGCATCTCGTGAAGAGCTCGGGAAACATTTTCGTCATCCCTTATATATTATAGTTCATCACGAAGTCCCAGTAACTTGGCGATAGTGACTAGAGAACTCTGTCAATCACTATCTTATCTGAAAGATTAACTCCCACTTGATTCAAGCGATTGTAGTACTCAGACATTCTGAGCACATGCTCATTGGTTGAGCTATTCTCCTCCATCTTGTAGGCAAAACACTTGTCAGAGGTCTCATACCTCTCGACTCGGGCATGAGTCTGAAATACAAATTTTAGCTCTTGGAACATCTTATATGTTCCGTGGCGTTCAAAACGTTTTTGAAGTCCCGGTTCTAAGCCATAAAGCATGGTGCACTAAACTATCAAGTAGTCATCATATCGAACTTTGTCAAACGTTCATAACGTGTGCATCTGCTCCTACAATAGGTCTGTCACCTAGCGGTGCATCAAGGATATAATTTTTCTGTGCAGCAATGAGGATAATCCTCAGATCACGGACCCAATCCGCATTATTGCTACTATCATCTTTCAATTTATTTTTCTCTAGGAACATATCAAAAAAATAAACGGGGAGCTACATCGCAAGCTATTGATCTACAACATAGTATGCAAATACTATTAGGACTACGTTCATGATAAATTAAAGTTCAATTAATCATATTACTTAAGAACTCCCACTTAGATAGACATCCCTCTAGTCATCTAAATGATCACGTGATCCAAATCAACTAAACCATGTTCGATCATCACGTGAGATGGAGTAGTTTTCAATGGTGAACATCACTATGTTGATCATATCTACTATATGATTCACGCTCGAACTTTCGGTCTCCAGTGTTTCGAGGCCATATCTGCATATGCTAGGCTCGTCAAGTTTAACCCAAGTATTCTGCGTGTGCAAAACTGGCTTGCACCTGTTGTATGTGAATGTAGAGCTTATCCCACCCGATCATCATGTGGTGTCTCGGCGCGACGAACTGTCGGAATGGTGCATACTCAGGGAGAACACTTATACCTTGAAATTTAGTGAGAGATCATCTTATAATGCTACCACCGAACTAAGCAAAATAAGATACATAAAGGATAAACATCATATGCAATCAAAATATGTGACATGATATGGCCATTATCATCTTGTGCCTTTGATCTCCATCTCCAAAACATCGTCATGATCTCTATCGTCACCGGCATGACACCATAATCTCCAGCATCTTGATCTCTATCAACGTGTTGTCACATGGTTGTCTCACCGGCTATTGCTTTTGCAACTATTGCTATCGCATAGCGATAAAGTAAAGCAATTATATAGCGCTTGCATCTTATGCAATGAAGAGAAAACCATAAGGCTCCTGCCAGTTGCCGATAACTTTAACAAAACATGATCATCTCATACAACAATTTATATCTCATCACGTCTTGACCATATCACATCACAACATGCCCTGCAAAAACAAGTTAGACGTCCTCTACTTTGTTGTTGCAAGTTTTACGTGGCTGCTACGGGCTAAGCAAGAACCGTTCTTACATACGTATCAAAAACCACAACGCGGTATAGTGATTGCTTTTTGATCTTCAGAAAGAACCCTGTTCATTGAATTCGATTCAATAAAGTTGGAGAAACAGACACCCACTAGCCACCTATGTGCGAAGCACGTGAGTAGAACCAGTCTCGCGTAAGCGTACGCGTAATGTCGGTCTGAACCGCTTCATCCAACAATACCACCGAATCAAGAATCAACTAGTGACGGCAAGCAATATGTATATACCCACGCCCACAACTCCTTTGTGTTCTACTCATGCATATAACATCTACGCATAGACCTGGCACTGATGCCACTGTTGGGGAACGCAGTAATTTCAAAAAAAAATCTACGCACACGCAAGATCATGGTGATGCATAGCAACGAGAGGGGAGAGTGTCGTCCACATACCCTCGTAGACCGTAAGCGGAAGCGTTATGAGAACGCGGTTGATGTAGTCGTACGTCTTCACGATCCGACCGATCCATGTACCGAACGTACGACACCTCCGAGTTCAGCACACATTCAGCTCGGTGACGTCCCACGAACTCCGATCTAGCAGAGCTTCGAGGGAGAGTTCCGTCAGCACGACGGCGTGATGAAGGTGACGATGATGCTACCGATGCAGGGCTTCGCCTAAGCACCGCTACGATATGGCCGAGGTGGATTATGATGGAGGGGGGCACCGCACACGGCTAAAAGATCAACTGATCAGCTTGTGTGTCCATGGGGTGCCCCCCGTATATAAAGGAGTGGAGGAGGGGGAGGGCCGGCCCTCTACTATGGCACGCCCTGGGGAGTCCTACTCCCACCGGGAGTAGGATTCCCCCCTGGCCCCTTCCATGTAGTAGGAGTAGGAGAGAAGGAAAGGGAAAAGAGAAGAGAAGGAAGGAGGGGGCGCCGTCCCTCCCCCTAGTCCAATTTGGACTAGGCCTTGGGGGGTGCGCATCCTCCCCTCACTCTTTCCCCTAAAGCCCAATAAGGCCCATATACTCCCTGGCGAATTCCCGTAACTCTCCGGTACTCCGATAAATACCCGAACCACTCAGAACCTTTCCGATGTCCGAATATAGCCTTCCAATATATCGATCTTTACGTCTCGAACATTTCGAGACTCCTCGTCATGTCCCTGATCTCATCCAGGACTCCGAACAACCTTAGGTACATCAAAACACATAAACTCATAATACTGATCGTCACCGAATGTTAAGCGTGCGGACCCTACGGGTTCGAGAACTATGTAGACATGACCGAGACACATTTCCGGTCAATAACCAATACCGGAACATGGATGCTCATATTGGCTCCTACATATTCTACGAAGATCTTTATCGGTCAAACCGCACAACAACATACGTTATTCCCTTTGTCACCGGTATATTACTTGCCCGAGATTCGATCGTCGGTATCTCAATACCTAGTTCAATCTCGTTACCGGCAAGTCTCTTTACTCGTTCCGTAATGCATCATCCTGCAACTAACTCATTAGTCACATTGCTTGCAAGGCTTATAGTGATGTGCATTACCGAGAGGGCCCAGAGGTATCTCTCCGACAATCGGAGTGACAAATCCTAATCTCGATCTATTCCAACTCAACAAGTACCATCCGAGACACCTATAGAGCACCTTTATAATTACCCAGTTACATTGTGATGTTTAGTAGCACGCAAAGTGTTCCTCCGGTATCCGGGAGTTGCATAATCTCATAGTCATAGGAACATGTATAAGTTATGAAGAAAGCAATAGCAACAAACTAAACGATCATCGTTCTAAGCTAACGGATGGGTCAAGTCAATCACATCATTCTCTAATGATGTGATCCCGTTCATCAAATGACAACTCTTGTCCATGGCTAGAAAACTTAACCATCTTTGATTAACAAGCTAGTTAAGTAGAGGCATACTAGTGACACTTAGTTTGTCTATGTATTCACGCATGTACTAAGTTTCTGGTTAATACAATTCTTGCATGAATAATAAACATTTATCATGATATAAGGAAATAAATGATAACTTTATTATTGCCTCTAGGGCATATTTCCTTCACCTACCTCTTCTGTAGGTTTCACCTGGCATATGCATGCTATACTTTTTTAGCTACCATGGCATCCGAACCTAACTGGCATCTGGGGCACTAGGTTTAAGGCTACGCATAGTACATGCCCTAACAATTCACTTTGTGCCAAGGTCAAAAGTAGTGTATGACTTCGCTTCTGAAACTGCCCCCGTCGCATCGGCTTCAACATGAATGTGTTTTATTTACTAGAGGTGACAACTAGTATACTTTATGTACACAAACTAATGGAAGCCAAATTCGTCATTGTTGAGCTCTTGTTTACTAGTTAGCATTTCCAGTCTTCATTCAATTGGCATGTAAAATGTTGCATTCTGCTCTTTTTGTCATCATGTATTAGCATGAAAACATGCATGGGTTGGATGTTGCATTATATTTTGTACGCCCTAATCACTATTGTCTCCCCTCTTTCAGCTTTATAGAGAGAAGAATGGAGGGAATGCCCTTTGCTTCCTGGGTGTATATATGCCTGATATAGTGCGATTTAAAAAAAGTCAAACAAGTCTAGAAGTATTTTTAGAATAAACTTGACTTTCTCTCGCACTAGTATATAATTTTCATGTATAAAACAAAGCGTTGACTTCAGGGTAAAAAAACAAAAATATTACTATTACAAGTCACTACTCACACTATTTTGGCCCCTTTTTTCCAAGATGTCAACAAGAGTTTTCTTTTTGTGGAACTTTTTTACAAATACAATGGAAGGTCAACTTTATTTCAAAAATATATTCAATTTTTTTGACTTTTTATTTAATTACTAGTAATTGTTTTCTCCATATAGAGTATCATTGGACTTTGAACCTTTCTATTATTCCTAGTAATAAGTCAGCAGAGTTAGTGCTAATTGAGTTGTAATGCATGTGCGGGTGCTAATTAACTTGTGCTGCATGTGTGCAACATGACGATTTATGGTTGGGTGTTCATGATCTCCGTTGGGTTCAATGCCGCTGCAAGGTTCGCAAGTCTATACTCAAAGGCCTTGATAAACATTAGCATTGCTTACTGACAACTAGGTAAGTACTCTAACTAACTAATTGATGCGTTTTCACTTTAGTGTAAGAGTGAGCAATGAGCTTGGCGCCGGCAACCCAATGTCTGCATTTTTCTCTATGTGGGTCATGAGCAGGCTCTCTGCAACAATCTCTACCATCCTTGCTGTTGTGATCCTCTGCCTCCACAACCACATCAACTACTTGTTCACAGATGGTGAAGCAATTTCGGACGCGGTGGAAGATCTCTACCCGTTGCTCGCCATCACACTCGTTCTCGGCGGCATCCAATCTGTACTGACTGGTAACTTTTAGAAACTTTTTGGATGACAAAATGTGCTATGTTCATTATTGTCCGGTCCATTAGTACACCTTTCTAGAGAATGTTCATGCCAGATGCAATTTTCAAAGAGCAGGAGCTAGTTGTATCCCTGGCCCATCTATGTTTTGTTTAAGATTACACTTCTTATGCAATTTTAGTTTTTTAATTCAATCTATATTTTTTGTTCATAGTTACTGAACTCTAACGTACCTTGTCGGCCGTGCACAAACTATTATGCCTAGCATGTTATTTTACGAATATAGTAGGTTTCCGTACCATGATTTGATTAGTTTTTGTAGTCAAGTACAAGAAAAGAATAGGCTACTACAAGATTTAGGCCATTAGGGAAGAAAAGTGTAGGTACAAATGAGGGAAACAAGTCTACCATGTTTTCTGTTGCATATTTTCTCTCTTGAGATACAACATATTCATGGTGATTTAAATTTACTAACATGCATGGAAACATCATTGGATGTGGATGGCAACAATTTGTTGCTTACGTGAATGTCGACTCTTACTACATTGTAGGCATTCCACTTGGTGATGTTCTCGGGTTTTTCTTCTATCTTGGTGCAAAGGTGATGGATTTGTCTGTGAAATTTTCATGTATATTCAATGATCACACAGTCTTAAGTTTTGTGTTCTAAGTTGTGTTGATGGAATCGCATGCCTACTTGCAGGGCATTTGGGGTGGCTTGATTGGGGGAACGACCTTGCAGATAACCATTCTACCGTGGGTCACCATGAGAACTGACTGGACCAAAGAGATATTCCTTATTACTACAAGATCAAAAAGTTGAATTTACATTTCCGTTCTTTTAAAAGAAATTTGAAATGATGAATAGCAAATTAACTCCCTGATGTCCGAGGATACAGCCTACCTTTCTTGTCGCCTTATATGTTGTCTAATTGTAGCATACAAACTGTTGCTTGCTCGTTATCCCTCCTTCCATCACATGATTTAGAACCTTCTTGAGAGTATATGGTTGATGCAAACTGATCAAATATATGCGTTGAAAAAGATGCACTACTTAACGGTACTGTGTATTTTCTACATTCTTTAGGTAGAGGAGGCGCAGAAAAGGTTGAATAAGTGGGACGAGAAGAAAGAGCCCCTCCTTGCAGGGTTCAAGGACAATGACAAATAAGTGGATCAGTCTGATAACCCACAAGTATAGGGGATCGCGACAGTTTTCAAGGCTAGAGTATTTAACCCAAATTTATTTATTCAACACAAGGGGAGCCAAAGAATATTCTCAAGTATTAGCAGCTGAGTTGTCAATTCAACCACATCTGGAAACTTAGTATCTGCAGCAAAGTGTTTAGTAGCACGGTAATATGATAGTGGTGGTAGCGGCAACAAAAGTAAAGACAACAAAAGTAATGTTTTTGGTATTTTGTAGTGATTGTAACAGTAAAAGCGGGAAAGTAAATAAGCATAAACCAGTATATGGAAAACTCGTAGGCACCGGATCAGTGATGGATAATTATGCCAGATGTGGTTCATCATGTAACAGTCATAACATAGGGTAACACAGAACTAGCTCCAGTTCGTCAATGTAATGTAGGCATATATTCCGTATATAGTCATACGTGCTTATGGAAAAGAACTTGCATGACATCTTTTGTCCTACCCTCCCGTGGCAGTGGGGTCCTATTGGAAACTAAGGGATATTAAGGCCTCCTATTAATAGAGAACCGAAACAAAGCATTAACACATAGTGAATACATGAACTCCTCAAACTATGGTCATCACCGGGAGTGGTCCCGATTATTGTCACTTCGGGGTTGCCGGATCATAACACATAGTAGGTGACTATAGACTTGCAAGATAGGATCAAGAACTCACATATATTCATGAAAACATAATAGGTTCAGATCTGAAATCATGGCACTCGGGCCCTAGTGACAAGCATTAAGCATAGCAAAGTCATAGCAACATCAATCTCAGAACATAGTGGATACTAGGGATCAAACCCTAACAAAACTAACTCGATTACATGATAAATCTCATCCAACCCATCACCGTCCAGCAAGCCTACGATGCAATTACTCACGCACGGCGGTGAGCATCATGAAATTGGTGATGGAGGATGGTTGATGATGACGACGGCGATGAATCCCCCTCTCCGGAGCCCCGAACGGACTCCAGATCAGCCCTCCCGAGAGGTTTTAGGGCTTGGCGGCGGCTCCATATCGTAAAACGTGATGATTTCTTCTCTTTGATTTTTTTCTCTTCGAAAGCAAATATATAGAGTTGAAGTTGGCGTCGGAGTGTCAACAGGGGGCCCACGAGGTAGGGGGCGCGCCCTAGGGGGCGGCGCCCCCACCCTCGTGGAAAGGGTGTGGGCCCCCTGGTCTTCATATTTGGCAAGGATTTTTTATTATTTTTTCTAAGGTATTCCGTGGAGTTTCAGGACTTTCCGAGAATATTTGCTTTCTGCACATAAAACAACACCAAGGTAATTTTGCTGAAAACAGCGTCAGTCCAGGTTAGTTCCATTCAAATCATACAAGTTAGAGTCCAAAACAAGGGCAAAAGTGTTTGGAAAAGTAGATACGACGGAGACATATCAACTCCCCCAAGCTTAAACCCTTGCTTGTCCTCAAGCAATTCAGTTGACAAACTGAAAGAAAGAAAGAAAAACTTTTACAAACTCTGTTTGCTCTTGTTGTTGTAACTATGTCAAGCCAGCATTCAAGTTTTCAGCATAGATCATAACTAACCACATTTGCAATGATTCTCAGGTCTCACAATTACTCGTATCAATAGCATAATCAACTAGCAAGTCATAATGATAAATCTCGGATGACAACACTTTCTCAAAACAATCATAATATGATATAACAAGATGGTATCTCACTAGCCCTTTCTGAGACCGCAGAACATAAATGCAGAGCACCTTTAAAGATCAAGGACTGACTAGACATTGTAATTCATGGTAAAAGAGATCCAATCATAGTCATACCCAACATAGACTAATAGTGATGAATGCAAATGACAGTTGTGCTCTCCAGATAGTGCTCTTTAATAAGAGGGTGATGACTCAACATAAAAGTAAATGGATAGGCCCTTCGCAGAGGGAAGCAGGGATTTGTAGAGGTGCCAGAGCTCGGTTTTGAAATAGAGATAAATTGCATTTTGAGCGGTATACTTTCATTGTCAACGTGACAACTAAGAGATGGCGATATCTTCCATGCTAAACACATTATAGGCGGTTCCCAAACAGAATGGTAAAGTTTATACTCCCCCTCCACCAACAAGCATCAATCCATGGCTTGCTTGAAACAACGAGTGCCTCCAACATACATTAGGTCCCAGGGGGAGTTTTGTTTGCAATTAATTTTGATTTAGTTTGCATAAAGCATGGGACTGGGCATCTCGGTGACCAGCCATTTTCTCGTGAGTGAGGAGCGAAGTCCACTCCTCTTGAGAATAACCCGCCTAACACGGAAGATAAGGACAGCCTTTGTTGATACATGAGCTATTCGAGCATACAAAACAGAATGTTTATTTGAAGGTTTAGAGTTTGGCACATACAAATTTACTTGGAACGGCAGGTAAATACCGCATATAGGAAGGTATAGTGGACTCATTTGGAATAACTTTGGGGTTTAAGGGATTGGATGCACAAGCAGTATTCCTGCTTAGTACAGGTGAAGGCTAGCAAAAGGCTGGGAAGCGACCAACTAGAGAGCGACAACAGCCATGTACATGCATTAAAATTAATAAACATTGGATGCAAGCATGAGTAGGATATAATCCACCATGAACATAAATATCATGAAGGCTATGTTGATTTTGTTTCAACTACATGCGTGAACATGTGCCAAGTCAAGTCACTTAAATCATTCAAAGGAGGATACCACCCCATCATACCACCTCATAATCATCTCAATACCATGTTGGCACACGAGGTAAATCATTATAACTCATAGCTAATCAAGCATGGCACAAGCAACTATGATCTCTAATTGTCATTGCAAACATGTTTATTCATAATAAGCTGAATCAAGAACGACGGGCTCATCATATTTACAAAAACAAAAGAGGTCGAGTTCATACTAGCTTTTCTCATCTCAGTCAGTCCATCATATATCACCATAATTTCCTTTCACTTGCACGACCGAATGGTGTGAATAATAATAAGAGTGCACGTGCATTGGACTAAGCTGGAATCTGCGAGCATTCAATAAACAGGGGGAGACAAGGCAATATGGGCTCTTGGTTAAATCAACAATAATGCATATAAGAGCCACTTCAACAATTTAATTATGGTCTTCTCCTACTGACCCCCAAAGAAAAGAAAAGAAAAGAAAACTATTTACACGGGAAAGCTCCCAACAAGCAAAAGAAGAGCGGGAAATATTTTTTTGGTTTTCTTTTTAATTACTACTACAACAGGAAAGTAAATTACTACTAATTTTTTTCCTTAAGGTTTAACAAACACACAAGAAGAAAGCAGGAAAAGGAAAATAAACTAGCATGGATATTACAGTGAAAAAGTATGAGCACCGACATCTAGCAACGAGTGTGTGTGAACATAAATGTAATGTCGGTGAAAAATACGTACTCCCCCAAGCTTAGGCTTTTGGCCTAAGTTGGTATATGGCCACGGCTGGCCTGGCGGATATCCATAATAATAGTTGTTGGGGTCGTACTGTGATGAGGAAGAATAGTTGGGATCATACTGTTGTGCAGCGGTTATCGCCTGCTGAGCTGCAGCGTGGAGTCGAGCTGCTTCCGCTCTCCTCTCGTACTCTTCTGCCTCCTCTCTGGTAATAACATATCTTCCTTTTGTCTGTGAATCAAAGAAGGCAGGAGCAGGGAGAGTAATACGGAAAACACGTCATTTATCAAAAATTAAGCGATATAAGAGAGGTGATTCATGCCTCTCGACAAACTGGTGCGAAGCCATAGAGTTATAATCTAAATATGCAAGAGGCAACTCCATATCACCCTCACGAATGTCTATTTCAAGAAAATGAGCTAAGCGGGTTGCGTAAATTCCTCCAAAGAAATCTCCATTATGTCTATTATGATGCAACATACGAGCTACAATGGCTCCCATATGATAAGATTGGTCTCCTAACACAGCACTCCTAAGAATGCTAAGATCAGGGACACACATGTGACATGCTTCATCCTTAGCATTTATGCATCTACCGATAAAGAGAGCAAAATAATGTATAGCAGGAAGGTGAATGCTCCCTATGGTAGCCTGCGTTATGTCTTTGGATTCCCCCACAGTTATACTAGCAAGAAAGTTTCTAAATTCAGATTTAGGGGGATCCCTAATACTGCCCCA
Organism: Triticum dicoccoides; assembly: GCF_002162155.2. Classification (NCBI taxonomy): domain Eukaryota; kingdom Viridiplantae; phylum Streptophyta; class Magnoliopsida; order Poales; family Poaceae; genus Triticum; species Triticum dicoccoides. The sequence continues at coordinate 732,966,002 of NC_041384.1, read as the reverse complement.
TGATGGAAGTTTGCACGCAAGAGTGAAATCCTCTTAGTCCATTCTATAAGATTTATCATAAAGATCAAACATGACTGAAGGAGAATTACGCGAAGATGAATACTCAAACCTCCTCACAAATGAACTTGTGAGATCATGATATTGGGGGCATTTGTTGGCCTCAAATTCCTCAAGACCGGCATTGCGCAAATATGCTTTGAATTCTTCTTTAAGTCCTGCACGGTCCATAAAATTTTCCGACGGCCATTCGCAAGGCCGTACTGGAGCGTCTCTTGGTGGATCCTCGTCAGCATCGCACATAGCAATCCTGGGTCCTTGCTTCTTAGAGGAACCACCTTGGAACATCTTCCTAAGCATATTGTTTTTCTCTGAAAAATTCTGAAATTTTTAGTAACTTCAAACAAAAGTGAACCAACTTCAATAATATTGATAGTAACTACTCCTACAAGTGCCTAGAGCCTATATCAAGCATTAGAACTACTTGGAACCATATAAATTTGACATGCAAGCTCAAGAACATGGTCACCTATGCAGCACAAATTTGCAAAGAATAGAGCACTAGAACAAAAATTAATTGGACCAATGGAGGAGTCACATGCCAAGGAACAATCTCCCCAAGTAGTTTTGCGAGAGGTGCTTTGAGCAAGGAGATCAAAAATCACAGCAAAAGTGGATGGAACTCGTGCTTGAGTTGGTTTTTCGGGTTTGTGTGAGGCAGAGGAAGAAGATGGGTGCTGGGATAAGTGGAGGAGGGCCACCGTGGGCCCACGAGGCAGGGGGCGCGCCCTAGGGAGGGGGGCGCGCCCACCACCCTCGTGGCCAGGTGGGAGCTCCTCCCGTGGTAATTTTTGCACAGTAAATCCTCAAATATTCCCGAAAAAATCATATTAAATTGGCATGGCTTTCTGAGGACTTTTATTTTCAGGATATTTTTATATTGCACGGATAAGTCAGGAAACAGACAGAAAAATACTATTTTTACTTTATTTCTACTAAATTACAGAAAATATAAAGAGGGTACAGAAGTTTGTGCTTCTAGTTTCATCCATCTCATGCTCATAAAAAAGAATCCACTAACAAGGTTGATCAAGTCTTGTTAACAAACTCATTCTGATAATCATGAAACCGGAGAAATTTCGAATAACACTAAGTTACCTCAACGGGGATATGCACATCCCCAATAATAAGAATATCATATTTCTTCTTGACAGTAGGAAGAGGGAATTCAAAACCTCCAAATATAATCGATGGAATTTTTCCAATAGAGTTGATACTATGAACTTGAGGTTGTTTCCTCGGAAAGTGTACCGTATGCTCATTACCATTAACATGAAAAGTGACATTGCCTTTGTTGCAATCAATAACAGCCCCTGCAGTATTAAGAAAAGGTCTTCCAAGAATAATAGACATATTATCATCCTCGGGAATATCAAGAATAACGAAGTCCGTTAAAATGGTAACGTTTGCAACCACAACGGGCACGTCCTCACAAATACCGACAGGTATAGCAGTTGATTTATCAGCCATTTGCAAAGATATTTCAGTAGGTGTCAGCTTATTCAAGTCAAGTCTACGATATAAAGAGAGAGGCATGGCACCAACACCGGCTCCAAGATCACATAAAGCAGTTTTAATATAATTTCTTTTAATGGAGCAAGGTATAGTAGGTACTCCGGGATCTCCAAGTTTCTTTGGTATTCCACCCTTAAAAGTATAATTAGCAAGCATGGTGGAAATTTCAGCTTCCAGTATCTTTCTTTTATTAGTAATGATATCCTTCATATATTTAGCATAAGGATTTGTTTTGAGCACATTAGTCAATCGCATACGTAAAAAGATAGGCCTAATCATTTCAGCAAAGCGCTCAAAATCCTCATCATCCTTCTTCTTAGATGGTTTCGGAGGAAAAGGCATGGGTTTCTGAACCCAAGGTTCTCTTTCTTTCCCATGTTTCCTAGCAACAAAGTCTCTTTTATCATAACGTTGATTCTTTGATTGTGGGTTATCAAGATCAACAATAGGTTCAATTTCTACATCATTATCATTACTAGGTTGAGCATCATCATGAACATCATCATTAATATTTTTACTAGGTTCATGTTCATTACCAGATTGTGTTTCAGCATCAGACATAGAAATATCATTTGGATTATCAGGTGGTTCAGCAATAGGTTCACTAGAAGTTTGCACAGTTCTATCATTTTTCTTTTTCTTCTTTTTAGAAGAACTAGGTGCATCAATATTATTTCTCTGAGAATCTTGCTCGATTCTCTTAGGGTGGCCTTCAGGATACAAAGGTTCCTGAGTCATTCTACCAGTTCTAGTAGCCACTCTAACAGCATAATCATTTTTCTTACTATTCATTTCATTGAGCAATTCTTTTTGAGCCTTAAGTACTTGTTCTACTTGAGTGGTAACCATAGAAGCATGTTTGCCAACAAGTTTAAGTTCACCTCTAATATTAGCCATATAATCACCCAAGTATTTAATTATATCGGAATCATATTTCAATTGTCTACCAAAATAAGCATTGAAATTTTCTTATTTGACAATAAAATTATCAAACTCATCAAAGCATTGCCTAGCAGACTTATAGTGAGGGATATCACCTTCATCAAATCTATAGAGAGAATTTACCTTTACTACCTGTGTTGGGATATCGGGAGGTTCTTCAGTAAATAAATAATTAAGATCATATGTTTCTTCAACAGGCGGTATATTAAGACCATGTATTTCTTCAATAGGAAGTAAATTCTTAACGTCTTCAGCTTTAATACCTTTTTCTTTCATAGATTTCTTTGCCTCTTGCATATCTTCGGGACTGAGGAATAGAACACCTCTCTTCTTCAGAGTTGGTTTAGGAATAGGCTCAGTAATTGGAGCAGGAGTTGGCTCAGGAGCTGGCTCAGGAGGTGCCCAATTATTTTCATTTGTCAACATATTATTTGTTGGAAATATGCCCTAGAGGCAATAATAAATTGATTATTATTATATTTCCTTGTTCATGATAATCGTTTATTATCCATGCTATAATTGTATTGATAGGAAACTCAGATACATGTGTGGATACATAGACAACACCATGTCCCTAGTAAGCCTCTAGTTGACTAGCTCGTTGATCAATAGATGGTTACGGTTTCCTGACCATGGACATTGGATGTCATTGATAACGGGATCACATCATTAGGAGAATGATGTGATGGACAAAGACCCAATCCTAAGCCTAGCACAAGATCATGTAGTTCGTATCCTAAAGCTTTTCTAATGTCAAGTATCATTTCCTTAGACCATGAGATTGTGCAACTCCCGGATACCGTAGGAGTGCTTTGGGTGTGCCAAACGTCACAACGTAACTGGGTGGCTATAAAGGTACACTACAGGTATCTCCGAAAGTGTCTGTTGGGTTGGCACGAATCGAGACTGGGATTTGTCACTCCGTGTAAACGGAGAGGTATCTCTGGGCCCACTCGGTAGGACATCATCATAATGTGCACAATGTGATCAAGGAGTTGATCACGGGATGATGTGTTACGAAACGAGTAAAGAGACTTGTCGGTAATGAGATTGAACAAGGTATCGGGATACCGACGATTGAATCTCGGGCAAGTATCGTACCGCTAGACAAAGGGAATTGTATACAGGATTGATTAAGTCCTTGACATCGTGGTTCATCTGATGAGATCATCGTGGAACATGTGGGAGCCAACATGAGTATCCAGATCCCGCTGTTGGTTATTGACCGGAGAGTCATCTCGGTCATGTCTGCATGTCTCCCGAACCCGTAGGGTCTACACACTTAAGGTTCGGTGACGCTAGGGTTATAGAGATATTAGTATGCGGTAACCCGAAAGTTGTTCGGAGTCCCGGATGAGATCCCGGACGTCAGAGGAGTTCCGGAATGGTCCGGAGGTAAAGATTTATATATGGGAAGTCCTATTTTGGTCAACGGAAAAGTTTCGGGTTTTATCGGTAACGTACCTGGACCACCGGGAGGGTCCCGGGGGTACACCAAGGGGGTCCACCTGCCCCGGGGGGCCACATGGGCTGTAGGGGTGTGCGCCTTGGCCTATATGGGCCAAGGGCACCAGCCCCAAGAGGCCCATGCGCCAAGAGATGAGGGAAAGGAAGAGTCCTAAAGGGGGAAGGCACCTCCTAGGTGCCTTGGGGAGGATGGACTCCTCCCTTGGCCGCACCCTTCCTTGGAGGAAGGGCCAAGGCTGCGCCCCCCTCTCCCTTGGCCCTATATATAGTGGGGGAAGGGAGGGCAGCAACACCTAAGCCCTGGCGCCTCCCTCTCCCTCCCATGACACATCTCCCTCCTCCCGCAGCGCTTGGCGAAGCCCTGTTGGAATCCCGCTACTTCCACCACCACGCCGTCGTGCTGCTGGATCTCCATCAACTTCTCCTCCCCCCTTGCTGGATCAAGAAGGAGGAGACGTCGCTGCTCCGTACGTGTGTTGAACGCGGAGGTGCCGTCCGTTCGGCGCTAGGATCATCGGTGATTTGGATCACGACGAGTACGACTCCATCAACCCCGTTCTCTTGAACGCTTCCGCGCGCGATCTACAAGGGTATGTAGATCCACTCCTCCCTCGTTGCTAGATGACTCCATAGATTGATCTTGGTGACACGTAGGAAAATTTTGAATTATTGCTACGTTCCCCAACATTATTCAATAGAATTTCAGCTTCATCCGGTGTTGTTTCCCTGAAAAGAGAACCAGCACAACTATCTAGGTAATCTCTAGAAGCATCGGTTAGTCCATTATAAAAGATATCAAGTATTTCAGGTTTCTTAAGAGGATGATCAGGCAAAGCATTAAGTAACTTGAGAAGCCTCCCCCAAGCTTGTGGGAGACTCTCTTCTTTAATTTGCACGAAATTGTATATTTCCCTCAAAGCAGCTTGTTTCTTATGAGCAGGGAAATATTTAGCTGAGAAGTAATAAATCATATCCTGGGGACTACGCACACAACCAGGATCAAGAGAATTAAACCATATCTTAGCATCACTCTTTAATGAGAACGGAAATATTTTGAGTAAATAGAGGTAACGTGATCTCTCATTATTAGTGAACAGGGCAGCTATGTCATTTAACTTAGTAAGATGTGCCAGAACAGTTTCAGATTCATAGCCATAAAACGGATCAGATTCAACCAAAGTAATTATATCAGGATCAACAGAGAATTCATAATATTTATCAGGAACACATATAGGTGAAGTAGCAAAAGCAGGATCAGGTTTCATTTTATCTTTAAGTGATTCTTTGTTCCATTTAATTAATAACCTTTTAAGCTCATATCTATCTTTGCAGGCTAAAATAGCTAAAGAAGCATCTTTATCAAAAAGATAACCTTCAGGAATAACATGCATATTTTCATCATCACTATCATCATCATATTCAGTTTCATCAATTTCTCTTTCTCTAGCCCTAGCAATTTGTTCTTCAAGAAATTCACTAAGGGGCACAGTAGTATCAGTCATAGAAGCAGTTTCATCATAAGTATCATGTATAGTAGAAGTGGCATCATCAATAACATGCGACATATCAGAACGAATAGCGGAAGCAGATGCAGGTGTCGCAAACTTACTCATAACAGAAGGTGAATCAAGTGCAGAGCTAGATGACAGTTCCTTACCTCCCCTCGTAGTTGAGGGATAGATCTTAGTTTTTGGATCTCTCAAGTTCTTCATAGTGTCCAGCAGATATAAATCCCAAGTGACTCAAAGAATAGAGCTATGCTCATCGGCAACGGTGCTAGAAAAAGGTCTTGATAACCCACAAGTATAGGGGATCGCAACAGTTTTCGAGGGTAGAGTATTTAACCCAAATTTTTTCGTTCGACACAAGGGGAGCCAAAGAATATTCTCAACTATTAGCAGCTGAGCTGTCAATTCAACCACACCTGGAAACTTAGTATCTGCATCAAAATGTTTAGTAGCACAGTAATATGATAGTGGTGGTAGCGGCAACAAAAGTAAAGACAGCAAAAGTAAAGTTTTTGATATTTTGTAGTGATTGTAACAGTAAAAGCGGGAAAGTAAATAAGCGTAAACCAGTATATGGAAAACTCGCAGGCACCGGATCAGTGATGGATAATTATGCCGGGTGCGGTTCATCATGTAACAGTCATAACATAGGGTAACACAGAACTAGCTCCAGTTCGTCAATGTAATGTAGGCATGTATTCCGTATATAGTCATACGTGCTTATGGAAAAGAACTTGCATGACATCTTTTGTCCTACCCTCCCGTGGCAGCGGGGTCCTATTGGAAACTAAGGGATATTAAGGCCTCCTTTTAATAGAGAACTGGAATAAAGCATTAACACATAGTGAATACATGAACTCCTCAAACTATGGTCATCACCGGGAGTGGTCCCGATTATTGTCACTTCGGGGGTGCCGGATCATAACACATAGTAGGTGACTATAGACTTGCCAGATAGGATCAAGAACTCACATATATTCATGAAAACATAATAGGTTCAGATCTGAAATCATGGCACTCGGGCCCTAGAGACAAGCATTAAGCATAGCAAAGTCATAGCAACATCAATCTCAGAACATAGTGGATACTAGGGATCAAACCCTAACAAAACTAACTCGATTACATGATAAATCTCATCCAACTCATCACCGTCCAGCAAGCCTACGATGCAATTACTCACGCACGGCGGTGAGCATCATGAAATTGGTGATGGACGATGGTTGATGATGACGACGGCGACGAATCCCCCTCTCCGGAGCCCCGAACGGACTCCAGATCAGCCCTCCCGAGAGGTTTTAGGGCTTGGCGGCGGCTCCGTATCGTAAAATGCGATGATTTCTTCTCTCTGATTTTTTCTCTCCGAAAGCAAATATATAGAGTTGGAGTTGGCGTCGGAGGGTCAACAGGGGGCCCACAAGGTAGGGGGCGCGCCCTAGGGGGGGGGCCCACCCTCGTGGAAAGGGTGTGGGCCCCCTGGTCTTCATATTTGGCGAGGATTTTTTATTATATTTTCTAAGGTATTCCGTGGAGTTTCAGGACTTTCCGAGAATATTTGCTTTCTGCACATAAAACAACACCAAGGTAATTCTACTGAAAACATCGTCAGTCCAGGTTAGTTCCATTCAACTCATACAAGTTAGAGTCCAAAATAAGGGCAAAAGTGTTTGGAAAAGTAGATACGACGGAGACGTATCACAGTCTAGATTTGTGTTTCCAGTTATCCGATTCAGAAGTGTGCTGGCTATGAGACTCGCCGTCGGCGTGGGTGGGAGGGGCTGAATTCAGGTCTATTTATTTTCACGTAGATATCTGTGAGTTTATGCCTCATTTTTTGGATGACACGCGTCACACGCCAGTGATGGGCTTGTTAGTACATACGGTAGTCTTGGTTAGCATGTCACATCTTTCTTTCGTCGAATTGTCTTGAAGTTATTGGTTGTTCCTTCTTTCTTGGAAGGCCATTATTTGGCGAGTTTGTAATACATTTGTAATTAGATTGGCATGATGCTGAATCAGGTAAAGAAACAGGTGTGAAGTTTTGGATAGGAGCCCGGAATTTGGAACTTGGAAACCATGTGAAAATGCTATTTTATACTCCCTCCGATCCAAAATAAGTGTCGTGGTTTTACTTAAAATTTGAATTAAAAATATGAAATTTATTTTGGATAAGAGGGACTGATAAATAATTATTCCTGCATTGTGATATGTTATAAATATTATAGTAGCCTGCCCATATTATTGTGATTGTGTAAAAAAGTAGAATTTTATTTGATAAACACTCATTTAGTAACTTTATTGACATACCAAATAAAACTCAAGTTTATTAGATAAGTCAATAATAGGTGTGACAATTGAGGCGGTTTCAGAAAAAATATTGATGGACAAAGCAGAGATGGAAGGAAAGAAAATCAAAATAGAAAGAAGGAGTGTGGAATTTACAAGGCTAGATGAAGGAAAACCAAATGACAGAACTTTAGTGTTTTTTTAAGTTAGGAGATATTTTTAAATAGAATATTCTCGCCACATGCACACATGAAACGTAAGGTGCAACAAGGTTTGTGCTAAGTCAAACACCTTTAAGTTTGACTAAGCTGGTAGAAAAATATGCTAACATATACAACACCTAATGTCATCATTGAGCTTTCTTCATCAACCTTGTGTATATACATATACAACACCTTTAAGTTTGACCATGTGAGTAGTCATCCGTGTACTACGGGTCCATAACAATAGTTATGTGACTATGTGTCCATAATAGTAATTATGTGGCTTCTACTACCTCAGGTTCTTCAATGCAAAGATCACATGAGCCGTGTAACATGATTGTGATCAGATTGATGTAATCTTGGTATGTTTATTGCGGTGTGATGAATTGTCACTTTTATGATCTGATTATATATGATTTTTTTCTTTGTTTCGGTTCTGTGCTGCATTTTTAAGATGTGCATGCTCTCCGGTCTATTAGTTTATTTCTTGACCCGTTTAGATGGATAATCTTGAAGAGGGAGTCATGTGCATTGGTTGGGGTTTAACCTTGCAAGTAGTCTATCTCGGTGAAAGTAAGAGATAAGGGTTTTGTATTGTGTTATTGTCACTGAGAATAAGAAGATAGTTAGCTAATTGCCTCGGTGTGGAGCTAATACTTTCAGATGTATGAAGAATTTTGGTCTTGGAATGGAGTATTAGCTATAGGTGCATGCTTTTAAGCAGTTTATCGATATAAGGACGTAATGGCCACATGCAATCATGACATGTATAATTAACCATAAACACTGCAATTTAACCGATACGAAATTGCAATTTGATTACCATGCCTATGCTATTTGGAGAAATGTCACTAGTGAATGTATGGATCTCGGTCCTTTTTTCCTCATAAATACAATATCTTTTTAACATTTTCTGTTTTTTGATATTCTAAATCGGTTACATTTGCATACAAATTCATTCGCACACGCGGATACATTAATCCTGGTAACTAGCGAATCTAGTGAGGTTGACACCCTCGCTAGACAAGTCAGGGACCAATAACAAAGATTCTTAGTTGAAAGCAGGGCTGATCATTGGACTCATAGAAGAACTCTGCAAATTGATATGCTTTCTTCCCGGTGAGGGAGAATCCTTCTCTTGCCAATTGCCACAAATCCTTGATCTTGTGGGTCCAACAATATTTTTCGTAATATAGCAAGGAAACATCAACGGGCGATGGAGAAAGAGAGGCCCCACCATCGCGTGGTGCCTCCTAGGGCATGGCCTACATGGAGCCGACCACGGCAACGACGGGAGATGTTGAGGATAAAGCTCGAGATGTGGCAGTGACTATCCCCCCTTCCCCCGTGTGTAGCCCAGGAGAACTACATGGCGCCAAGCCTGTTCTTTTTTCTTGAATTTGTCACCTTGTGCGTTCGTGCATCGTGTGGAGACTCTACGCCCTCCTGTTCATGATTCGGATCCACCTGATCACCATCGTCCTTACTCATGAAGCCATCAGGGAGAATATTTTAGTCATGTCAGTTCTTTGGTGATATGAATATTAAATAAATGTGACCCTATTTTACATGCCCTTGCCCTAAATTCATAGCTACGACCATGTAACACTATAGAAGGCACTAGAAAAACAATTTGTATCGAAGCAAATGCAATAAAGAGCTGCCACTTAGTATAGCCTAATGAAACTGACCATAGACCTTTGCGGCATGAGAGATTATTTTTTTTGCCAGTGCGAGAATGTGACTTGCAAATCACCC